>NC_090650.1:430569575-430924575 GCF_040937935.1 Hyperolius riggenbachi
CTCGCCAGGTTCTCATCTTCTGCACCTGCGTGAACCCGCACTGCTCGCAATCGCACTCACGTGGCCTGGAGCGTTCTGCACAGGCGCAATGGCCACCTGGCGAGGTCGGTATCTCCAATGGAAGTAAACCTGGGACACCGGAGCTGCGGCGAGGGACAGATCGGCTGCCAGTGGCTAGATGAAGCCCCGGGTAAGTATATTTTTTTTTTATTATTTCCTCGGACCTGTCCTTTAAACGCAGCCCTGTATTTACCATGGAGTTCTGTTCCCATCACCGGGGCATACAGAGGTCTCTCCACCGTGACCCCGTAATTAGATTTGTGCCACTTCCATGTAAGGAGAATGCTGGACGGCGCGGGCTTCTCACAGATCACTGAATGACCCGTCACCCATAATTGTCACTTTTCACCCCGCCGCTATCATACGGAGGGCAAAAAGCAGACAACAAGGATCAGCTGTCTGATAATTATCACCATGAATCATAATTACATCACATTGAATGACATCAGCAGTGTTCAGCAAATCAGTTCACGTGCATTCTGGACCGGCAGAGCATGGGAAGAGATGTCCACCTCTGTATTCATAGGACCACCATCAATGCTGGTTCTTCTGCACTTGATCTCATACAAAGCTATGCAGCTGAGGTCAAGGAAGGGAGGAAAAGTTCAGGGCGTGTACAAATATAGCTAGCATGATTAAAGTTTGGCTAGGGTGTGGACAATAGGGTAGGGTTATAGAAAAGATGAGGGGTTTGATGCACAACACAGCAGCAGGGTTGCTAGCTATGCACATCGCAATTTTACCTTTACCAATGCCAGGGGAAGGGGCACACTTTAATCCTTTAGGGTCACAGGCGTTACCATGGTAGCAGGCGTGTTCCTATGGTAATGCACGTTTCTCCTTACATTACCACAGCAATACTCCTTTTAAGACTTCCCACCTTGTCCTCTGGTCCCCAATTTCAGAGAGCAGACCCTCCAAAGATTACCAATAAGGGCTTGTCGGTAATCTGTAATCTTAAGGCATACTGCGCCTGCACGAGTATGGACGCGCCTGCGCAGTAAGCTGGAGACGCTCGTATACGAGCCACACAGCCGTGCTAGCGTGGCTGCAGCACGCACCGCTTGTGTCAGAAGAAGAGCACGCCCCCGATCAGCAAGTGGGACCAAGAGCGGCAAAGGGGGACCAGAGGGTGGCATGGGAAGCCTCATTAGGATCCAGAGGCTTGCCTCTTCTTAGGTAAGTATATGTTTCTCTTTAAAACTGGATACATTCCACTATCTGTCACCAGGAGGTTCTGGACTGTTTCTATACTGTATGTTATGTACGTAAGTAACAATAAAAATTATGTTATTATCAGTATGGTTTCTACTTACTTTCACACAGTCTTCTTCTCAGAATCCCTCGGATTTTGTCGATGGCATTATAATCAGAGACATGGAAAACGTGGGCGGACTTGGGCTCCGATGCTATCTCCTCTAATTCCTCTTTCAGAGCTTCCCCAACCCCAACAGCAAAAATCCTAATTCCAGCTTTATGTGCCACCGTCGCAGCCTCCAAAACCAGATCCTGGCTCCTGCCGTCCGTCAACAAAATGGCGACTTTCTTGATGGCCCTTTCTCTGGGTCTTCCTCCGGCCTCCTCTGAGAAGCTGTACCTCGTGATGTATCTGAGAGCATCCCCCGTGTTCGTGTTTCCTCCATAGTATTTGATATTCCTGGCAGCCTCTTTAACGTCCTCCAGTGTCTGATATCGTCCCAGGTCAAATTCCGTGTGCGGTTTATCACTGTATCGAACAACACCAACACGAGTCTTGTCCGGCTCAATCTCGAAAGTGTCCACCAGGTTGGAGACCCATTGACGAACCTTCTCAAAGTCCTCTTTGCCTACGCTTGAAGATGTGTCCAGAATGAAGATTAAATCATAGTGAACATTCTTACAGCCTGGGAAATTTAAGAAAAAAGATTCAGAATTAAAACAAAGCATTTAAGAGGAAGACAAACTTTTTGAAGTGTACCTGACCTGAGGCAAAACTAACTAAGGTAAGCACAGAGGCATGATCATGCTGGATGCACATGCAGGGGCGTACCTAGAACTCGTCCGACCCTACCAACAGGCTGTCCGTTCCTTTTCTCAATCCCTCCCTGGTCGCCATTATTCGCACCTTGAAAAATTACTGACTTTTGTGTAAAGGCAAATCTTCAGATAGTAAGAGACAGGCTTAGCGTGATATTACCACCTCCCATTTCTTTCCTCTTCACTGCCACATTTACTATGATTGCATGTATTTGGGGTGCCTCCTCACAATTTGTGTACAGTTCTCCCCTCCCCCCAGGGATGGCCCCAGTAATGGTTCTTTGTTTTTTTGGCGTGTGACCCACCCCACCCATCCCGGAGAAGATTTCCTATCCATGTGGAGATGGTATCTTTGACTAGCCCGATACTGTGGTTGCCTATCAGCACCCAGTTGTGTAAGTAGTACATTTGTATCCTGAAAACACCTCACTATTTGGTGCTCCTGATGTTTTTTGTTGTTTTCGACCCGGTCCCATAGGTTCTCCACCCAAATTTAATCCCAGTAGCAATATATGTGCCTGAGGCTTCCTCCAGCCCCTTTCAAGCCATTGGCTCCTATGCCCTCCTCCCCGATTCTCTGCTGGCTGTCCGGCTAAATCTTCCAGTCATCGCCAGTCGGCCATGTACTGCGCATGCCTGGCCTGGTCGTGTGCGCGCCCCCATCACAAGCAAGCACAGTATGTGGCCACTGTTGGCTATTAGAAGATATACCTGGGAGGTCAGCAGAGCATTGAGGTGGCCCAGGAGGATAGCAAGGGAGCCAATGGCCTGAAGGAGGGCTGGAGGAAGCCCCAGGTGTGTATAAGTTATCTATTTCCATTAAAGAGGATCTGTAACGTACCTGGTACATACTTATCTCAGGAGGGAGAAGTCTCTGGATCCTTATGAGGCTCCCTGCATCCTCTTCACCCTCCAGGATCTAGCGCCAGCACCTCCAAAAAATCCACCGACAAGCTTGTCGGTAGTGGCACAGCAGCGGCTTTCCGATGGGCTCCGGCCCAACTCGCGTCTGTGCTGGAGCGCAGAAGGTAAATATTTACATGGCTGCTGTTCGGGGGACTGCCAGCGCTGGATCCCTGAGGCTTAGGAGGATGGGGGAAACTTCATTAGGATCCAGAGGCTTTCCCCTCCCGAGGTCAGTACTTACCAGGGGCTGTTGGGGCTTTTGAACATTGAAAATAAATAATATTTTCTTCTCCTGCATAAGTCACAGCTGACAGCACCGGTCCTCTTTGCATGTGTTGCACAATCTCTCCCCCTCCTTATCACACCCGGGGATTCCTTTCACTGTGTTTTGTCCGGCCGCCTCCATTGTCTGCGGATTTCAGAAGGAAGATTGAAAAGGTCGCCGGCGGATGTCAAATCGTTCCCTGACCTCCATCACCCACGCCAAGCGTCACGAAAGGTCCACATGTTCAGATCAGTTATGTGGAAACAGGTCCTCTGCAGAATTTTAAGAATTTTAATACAGGTTATAAAATGTGGGAATGTCGGGGCAGTGGCCTATTGTGTGCAGAACCACAAGTCTCAGCAAGGCTGATATGTCTGCAGGAAGTGGCATCACAGCATCACGATGTAGCAGAATTCTGTAGGGGTTAAAATAGCGGCAATGAGTGGGTCACCTACCTGCTCTCGCTGTGGAGTCGGGGCAAATATGGGTACCTGGAGTCGGAGTTGCAGTCAGCGGTTTCATAAACTGAGGTGTAGGAGTCGGGAGTCGGATGATTTTTGTACAAAATTCACAGGCCTGGTAAGTATTAGACTAAAGCTGGCCACTATTGGTCCAATTTCTAGCGAAAAATCGTTCAAGCGATCAGAAATTCTGATCAGACGAAAAATCGTTCACTACACCATCAACTAACCAATCATTGCTTCCTATCTATCCCGACCAACAAATAAATCCAAATTTTGGTTTGACGAAAATTCAATCGGACGATTGTTTTTATAATTGTTCATTATCGATTGTGCCCATCAACTGAGATTATTTACAACCAATCCAATCAGAATTTCTGATCGCTCGAACGATTTTTCGCTAGAAATTGGACCGTTAGTGGCCAGCTTAAGGAGTCAGAGTCGAGGAGTCATTTTAGGTAACTAGAGTCAGAGTCGGTGGTTTTATACATTAAGGAGTCGGATGATTTTTGTACCGACTCCAAAGCCCAGTCTGAGAATCTCCTCCTGCACACACCAGCAGTTACCTACCTGCCCTCTGTGCCTGAGAGTGTCCTCCTGCAAACACCAGCAGTGACCTACCTGCCCTCTGCACCTGAGAGCATCCTCCTGCACACACCAGCAGTGACCTACCTGCCCTCTGCGCCTGAGAGTGTCCTCCTGCACACACCAGCAGTGACCTACCTGCCCTCTGCACCTGAGAGTGTCCTCCTGCACACACCAGCAGTGACCTACCTGCCCTCTGCGCCTGAGAGTGTCCTCCTGCACACACCACCAGTGACCTACCTTCCCTCTGCGCCTGAGAGTGTCCTCCTGCACACACCAGCAGTGACCTACCTGCCCTCTGTGCCTGAGAGTGTCCTCCTGCGCACACCAGCAGTGACCTACCTGCCCTCTGCACCTGAGAGTGTCCTCCTGCACACACCAGCGGTGACCTACCTGCCCTCTGCGCCTGAGAGTGTCCTCCTGCACACACCAGGACCAGCGCCAGGAACGCTAAGCAAGATATTCGATATCCTTCGCTCTTCCTCATCCTTCTGGTCCTGTCCGCCCTCACAGGGTGATGAAATCATTTAAAACATCAACCTGTGCAAAGTAAATAAGCACAACGTATTATATGGGGTTAAATATTATAAGTTTTATGAAGAACTACTCAATTACTCAATGGTCAAGTTTGTGATCTTTGCGATCTTTGCCATTAATAAGCAGCCATTGTTGCGTGATTAAGTAACAAACATCCAAACTTTCGCATTTATAATATTAGTGAGATACAGAACATAAAATATATCTACACAGTATTTGATAAGAAATTTGAGTCATTTAAATTGGCCAGGATTTTTTAAAATTCTTTAAAATGCTGCTCCCTGTAGTAAGAGGAATAGTGATGTCACGAACCTCCGATTTTTGGTTCGCGAACCTCCGCGAAAAGTTCGGTTCGCGAAAAAGTTCGCAAACCACGATAGACTTCAATGGGGAGGCGAACTTAAAAATTTAGAAAAATTTGTACTGGCTGGAAAAATGATAGAAAACATATTTCAAGAGATCTAATGCCTGGACCTCCCTCCACCTGGCTTCAGCACGCCACTGTACCACCAACACTACATGCTGAAGCCAGCCTAGCATGTACCATTTATGCTCAATCCATTTATGCTCAAAAATACAATTCTGCAGAAAGCGGTGACCATCCCCACTAGAGAGAGAGAGAGAGAGAGAGAGATGAATCTACCTAGCTATCTGGGGTTCTCTCTGGACAACTGTTGAACACAAAAGGCAAGGCCATGCCTGGCTACAAATCCTTAAGCAGTGGTTGGATGGTGTAACGGTTAAGGGCTCTGCCTCTGACACAGGAGTCCAGAGTTCAAATCTCGGCTCTGTCTGTTCAGTAAGCCAGCACCTATTCAGTAGGAGACCTTAGGCAAGTCTTCCTGCTACTGCCTATAGAGCGTGCCCTAGTGGCTGCAGCTCTGGTGCTTTGAGTATGCCAAGAGAAAAGTGTCATATAAATGTTAATTGTCTAGTCTAATTTTTCTCTTGGATTGAGCATAAATGGTACATGCTAGGCTAGCTTCAGCTAGTAGTGTTGGTGGTATAATGGATATGTTAGTTACCTACCATACACTGAGACCTGGGTTCAATTCCCACCCACGGTATGTAAGCTGGCTTTTGAAATACTGTAATTCCCTGGCAGATGAGACCCTCCTCCCTCAGGTAGGAGGGAATAGGTAGAAGGGTAGAGGGAGGAGGGAGGCTAATTAAACTCTCCCTAGCAGAGTCTGTCAGCAGCTGTCCCTTAATTAATTAGTGTAGGCAGACGAGTGAGTCAAATGGCACAAGGAGTTTGCCTTGTATAGGGGGGGGCTCCAAGAGTGAGTGCAGTCTGATTGGCAACAATGTGCCTGCTGACTGTGATGTAGAGGGTCAAAGTTTTGCTCAATAGAGCATTATGGGGTGAATCGAACTTCCGGGAAAGTTCGCCTTTGGCAGGCGAACGCAAACCACTGAAGTTCGCCAGGAACCGTTCACCAGCGAACCGTTTGCGACATCTCTAGGAACATTTTATTCTTACATGTTTCTAAACCCTTCTGTTTATGTCCTGATCCCAGAGGTCATGTGACATTTGTTGACAGGCCCTCTCCATCTGGACTCCAAGATTAAGTCCAGCACCTTGCCAGCCTAGACCACACCCTCTCCCGCTAATCACCTAAGTATGGGTTCTGTCATGTCATTAACGTGGGATAAGAATGTGGATGACATCATTAGGTCACATCTGGAGGGTGACGGAGAGGCAGCTGGAGGAGGTGGGTGCACTTAGTGTGACAGATAACCTAAGGTAAACCGGAACCAAAACTTTCTTCGACTTGATCTCATCTCCCCCTGAGTGTCACAATCGACTCAGCACTCTCCTTCACCCCCCACATCCAGAACATCTCCAGGTCTTGACACTTCCATCTCCACAACATCGCCAGAATTTGACCCTACCTAACTCATGTCACCAATTTCCTGGCCCATGCTCTGGTCATCTCCTGTCTGGACTACTGCAATACCCTTCCCGAGACCAGACTCCGCCCCCTGCAATCTGTTAAGAACACATCCGCAAGGGTTCATTCACGCCTCACTCTTCAGTTGCCCCTCTTTGCAAGTCCCTTCACTGGCTCCCTGACCCCCAATGGAATGTAAACTGCTGTGTCTGGCATGCAAATCCATCCAGCATTCCTCCCCGGTACATCTCAGATCTCGCGCAGGGATACTCCCCAACCTTCTCCAGGCTCCAGGACTTCTCCAGAGTAGCCCCTACTCTATAGTACTGTCTCCATCCCCCAATTTGGCTCTCCCCTAACTTCAGTTTATTCAAGCAGGCCTTAAACACCCATCTGTTCACTATTGCTTACCCGCAAAGTTCATAGATCCAACCCCCTCTCTTGGATATAGACCCCCCCTTATGTGTCCCTCTCCCCCACCCCTTAGGTTTTAAGCCTGTTTGGCAGAGGCCTCCTTCCTGTGTTTTCTTCTTCACCACCATAAGTGACTCGTTAGCTATATTTATCCCTACATTGCACTCTGTGCGCCAATAGACAAGCGCTTACATAGTGGGCTACTCTAGGACAGTCAGTGACATGACTATGTACTCCATAATGTGCTGAAGAAGAGATCAGTGCTATATTAATACATAATAATAATACGGTAGGACATTAGGCTATGACTATGGTAGGATTAGATTGTGAGCTCCTCTGAGGACAGTCAGTGACATGACTATGTACTCTGTAAAGTGCTGCAGAAGATGTCAGTGCTATATAAATACATAATAATAATATGGTAGGACATTAGACTATGACGGTGTTACGGATTAGATTGCGAGCTCCTCTGAGGACAGTCAGTGACATGACTATGTACTCTGTAAAGTGCTGCAGAAGATGTCAGTGCTATATAAATACATAATAATAATATGGTAGGACATTAGACTATGACGATGGTACGGACTAGATTGTGAGCTCCTCTGAGGACAGTCAGTGACATGACTATGTACTCTGTACAGCGCTGCAGAAGATGTCAGTGCTATATAAATGCACAATAATAATATAGTAGGACATTAGACTATGACTATGGTAGGATTAGATTGTGAGCTCCTCTGAGGACAGTCAGTGACATGACTATGTACTCTGTACAGCGCTGCAGAAGATGTCAGTGCTATATAAATACATAATAATAATATGGTAGGACATTAGACTATGACTATGGTAGGATTAGAGTGTGAGCTCCTCTGAGGACAGTCAGTGACATGATTACTATATTCTCCGTAAACTGCAGCAGGATGTCAGTACAATATAAATAGTAAATTAAAACAAAATAAAAAGTTATAGTTCCTTTTTGCACTGGGTAGATGGGTCAGGCAGGAATCTGTCTTTATTTTACTGCACTGATCTATATATTTAGTTGAAACCAAAATGACAAACATGAGCTCCTCTTCAAAGCGACCGGTACAACTGACCTCAGAAGCTCTTGTTTCTAATTTAATGTGGAAAGTGCAGAAGAATGTGGTGGGGCTCACACAGCGCCAGAGATTCTCCTAAAATAGTAGATCTGTTTCACAATGCTTTAATCACCCGACGTCATCAGTAAAAGAAACAGAAGACAGAGGCTGCTGCTGCAATCACTCTGAGGGCTGGTGAGACAAAGAGCGCTTCTGAACGCTTTTTAAAAGGCTTGCGCTTTGAAAATTTGAATGGGATGGCGCACACAAGAGCGATGCGATTCAGCCTCAATGTTAAAGAGACTCCGTAACAAAAATTGCATCCTGTTTTTTATCATCCTACAAGTTCCAAAAGCTATTCTAATGTGTTCTGGCTTACTGCAGCACTTTGTACTATCACAGTCTCTGTAATAAATCAACTTATCTATCTCTTGTCAGACTTGTCAGCCTGTGTCTGGAAGGCTGCCAAGTTCTTCAGTGTTGTGGTTCTGCTATGAACTCCCCCTTCCAGGCCCCTCTCTGCACACTGCCTGTGTATTATTTAGATTAGTGCAGCTTCTCTCTTCTCTCTTATCTTTTACAAGCTGGATAAATCGTCCTCTGAGCTGGCTGGGCTTTCACATACAGAAGAATTATAGACAAGGGCAAAGCTGTTTGCAGGAAGAAAAGAGCAGCCTGAAACTTCAGTGCATGAGAACAGGGGGAAGAAACACACAAATGATCTCTTGAGATTCAAAAGGAAGGGTGTATACAGCCTGCTTGTGTATGGATGTATTTTCTATGTGTGGACATACTGTACATCAACCTACTTCCTGTTTTGGTGGCCATTTTGTTTGTTTACAAACAAACTTTTTAAAACTGTTTTTAACTACTTTTAATGCGGTGAGGAGCGGCGAAATTGTGACAGAGGGTAATAGGAGATGTCCCCTAACGCACTGGTATGTTTACTTTTGAGCGATTTTAACAATACAGATTCTCTTTAAGTATAGGAAAGTGGAAAATTGCTCAGAAAAGCGCTAGATCAGAGCGATTTTCCAAGCGTTTTTGTTACAGAAGCTGCTCAATTACAGTTCTACTGTAACAAAAATAAAAAACGCACCAAAATGCTTCAAAAATCGCTAGGCATGCTTAGAAAATCGCTAGGCACATGCCTAGAATCGCCTGGAAAAATCATTATTTTATTTATTTATTTTTAGATTATTTTATCAAACCTGCTATACACCATTCAATTTTCAAAGCAATCAACATGATTTTTTCCAATACATCCAATCAGACTTTTATCGAAAAGCAGAATGGATCATTTTTTATCAATAGAAAAAAATATTATTTTTTATTTCTCCTCTATTCTATCGTTTTTGTCGAATAAATGGGAAAATCGAACTATTTGATTGTACCGTGTATGGGCACCTTAACAAATACAGCTTCCAGGGATCATTTCTTTATTGTATGAAATATCAGTGTTCATATTCCTGTATGAACCATACAGCCCATTGCAGGGCCGGGCCGAGGCATAGGCTGGAGAGGCTCCAGCCTCAGGGCGCAGTGTAGGAGGGGGCGCAGAATTCATTCAGCTGTCATTCCTAATTGTGTTTGAAGCAGAAATAAATAAGAAAAGGGGATACATGGCAGTGACTGCAAGCCAGATAACTAGATATTAAGGTGTTGGGGAGGTTGTGGGCCCTGTAGCGCCTCTTAGTCTAATAGCAATCCGTGTTTGATGGCTCGGGTGGCAGGGATGGAGGGGCGCACTTTGGTGTCTCAGCCTTGGGTGCTGGAGGACCTTGTCCCGGCTCTGGCCCATTGTTACATTATACTGTATAATGATGTTTTTGTAAGACACTGGTGTTTGGCTCTTAATTCGTTTATTCCTAACGATTTTTATCGCTAGTGTGTACATAGCTCGAAGCCTGGTATACACTCTCAATTATGATTGGCCAATCACTGACCAATTTCACCACCTACATTTGGTATGAGGGATAACAGATTTTGGATACTATGAACAGATTGGGGGTTGATTCACTATCGCTATAGCTCCCCTTACTGCACGCTTAGCGTGCCTTATCAGAGTTAACATGCCTTATCAGAGTCGGTGTGCCTTATCAGAGTAGCATAGCGAGCACTACAAACTTGTGCCTGCTAATTGGCAATGACAAGAACTTCACTCGTCCTGCCCTGAGCCCCTGCGGGTCCAATCACTTTAAAGGTCATTATCCCCGCACTTTGATTGGCCCAATAGGCTGCCTGTCACATCACAGGAAACTTGACAGGCAGCCTATTAGGCCAATCAAAGTGCGGGGATAAAGTCCTTTACAGTGATTGGACCCGCAGGGGCTCAGGGCAGGATGAGGCATAACTCACTATGCTACTCTGATAAGACATGTTAACTCTGATAAGGCACGCTGAGCGTGCAGTAAGGGGAGCTATAGTGATAGTGAATCCACCCCATTGTTTAGGTAAGCTCTTATACTACAAGAAGGTGGTCAAATTGTTCATAGATTGGCCAATCATAATTGAAAGTGTGTAACAGGCTATAGATCTGAGCCTTTAAATCTTGTGGTTTGCATAGAGTTGCCCAGTTTAAGCGCAACATTATCAAACATCGCACAGAAAGCCGTAAAGATGGACGCTGATGAATTGTGCTGTGGCAACCTTATAGATAAACGATGCAAACCTTTCACAAAATACAGCGGAAATAACACCGGCGCTCTTGTCAAAGCGTTAATCCGGCAGTCATTATTTCACACACCTCTCCAATAGCTGCGGAAGCCATTGAACAGTGTTGACATTGTGGCTTAACTGCAACGCAATACAAAGAGAATAATACCAGCGAAATCCACACAAAACAACATCGTGCCAAAGTACAGTTTACAAATCTACAGGACGCTGTTATCTTCTTCCCAAAAAGGCATTGTATTTCACGTACGTGTCGAGATCTCGAGAACACAGCGCAAAGCGTTTCTATGCCTTCAGAGATCTCAATCACAGGAAATCCCCAAATGAACTTAAAGAGAACCTATAGTGAAAATAACATAATGAATAACATTGTTTATAGATTATTTAGTCAGTGTTTGCCCATTGTAAAATTTTTCCTCTCCCTGAATCACATTCTGAAATTTATCACATGGTGACATCTTAAAGTGAACCAGAGAGGAAGCACCCTCATGTATGTTAACCATATAGATCAGTGGAAACATTAGAGAAAACACCTACCCTGCTGTCTGTTTCATTCTGCACAGCACAGCTTGTTTCTTATCAGACCTGATATAATCCCCGACTGAGCTTTCAGTCTGGCTTTGCTATAATGACTCAGCTATAATGATTCCTGAGCAGAGCCAGCAGGGGGCAGGCTTGGACTTGAAAATACATGAGAGAACACAGACTGAGCTATAAAGATTCCTGAGCAAAGCCAGACTGAATGCTCAGTCTGGGATTTTATCAGGGCTGATTAGAAGCAATCTGTGCAGTGCAGAATGAAACAGAAAGCAAGGTAGGTGTTTTCTCTAATGGTCCCACTGATATATATGGTAAAATACATGAGGTTGCTTCGTCTCTAGTTCCCTTTAAGTCCTGCCAGGCGATCTGTACGGAATGTTCGGAATCTTCATTACAGAGAGGGAGGGGTTTCACCACAATATAAAAAAAGTGTATTTAAAAAATAAAATAAATTTATTTATTCATTGAAAGTGCTCGGGAAATTGCTTTTCAAATCACTTTTTCAAGCGCTTGGCGCTTTCCCTATCATTTCTATTGAATCGCAAACCCGCAGAAAATGGCGCAGGAGCCGTGATTGGCTAGAAAGCTCATCGCTCATGTGAGAACACTCACATAGAATAACATTGCACAAGCATTTTTATTTTAAAAATCGCCAGTGCTTAAAAAAAACGGATAGAAATCCTGCAAAAAATCTGCAGTGTGTCTACTTCCTGCTTTCATGGAAGCAACCTTAACCACTAGACCACCAGAGCAATTTTCACCTTTCAGCGCTCCTTCCATTCATTCGTCTATAACTTTATCATTACTTATCACAATGAAATGAACTATATCTTGTTTTTTCCGCCACCAATTAGGCTTTCTTTGGGGGGTACATTTTGCTAAGAGCCACTTTACTGTAAATGCATTTTAACAGGAAGAATAAGAGAAAAACAGAAAAAAATCATTATTTTTCGGCCATTATAGTTTTAAAATATACATGCCTCCATAATTAAAACCCATGTATTGTATTTGCCCATTTGTACCGGTTATTATTGTGTTTGCCCATTATGTCCCTATCACAATGTTTGGCACCAATATTTTATTTGGAAATAAAGGTGCATTTTTTCCAGTTTTGCGTCCATCCCTAATTACAAGCCCATAGTTTATAAAGTAACAGTGTGATACCCTCTTGACATAAATATTTAAAGAGTTCAGTCCCTAAGGTAACTATTTTTTTTTTTTTATTGTAATTTTTTTTCTTTTTATTACAAAAAAAAATTGGGGCGTGTGGGAGGTAATGAGTTAACTTATAATGTAAAACTAGGTATTTATTTATGAAAAATGTTTTTGGATGTAGTTTTACTATTTGGCCACAAGATGGCCACAGTAATTTTTTGTTCATGCGACCTGTAAGCATCTGGAAGTACGGTAGTGGAACACGGCGTGACCAAGCGTCCAGGAGGACGCGAAACGGCCGTCGCCAGGCCCACATCTGCCCCGCACTCCCACCTCCTATGCTGACAGGCTAGTACCAGGAACTGTAAGGTACCACTTCTGTAATATTTGCAAGCTGTTTATGCAACAATGGAATGATGCTATGCACAGAATCCACTTGAATGTTGAACACTGGCAATAAATGTATATGCTGTAGACGGAAGATGCACGCATTCTGTTTCCTTCAATGCAGCATCTGGAAGTACGCTTACAGGAAGCACAATGAGGCTGGGAAAATCACAATGATCGCGCTGCTTCTCATAGAAGCAGCCGATCATTGCTGGGGGACTGAGAACAACGAATGGGAATGGTTTTTCCCGTTCATTGATCTCCGGGCGAGCGGGCGACGGCGTGCACGAGCGAGGGAGCGGGAGCGCGGACAGCGGCGGTACCACCAGGAGCAGTACGCGTTTCTACGCCCCTGGTGGTAAAGTGGATAGGGTTCAAATCCTGTGTTTACAAATTAGCTGCTCTGCCAAGGCAGCCAGGTGACACTGCAGAGAGATTAAATTACAACTTGTGATTAGTCACAGATGAGGAGGAATTAGACAGGCTAAACTCTCTAAATACATATAGGGTGCATTTCTCTCTGGTTTCCTCCTGTCCTGTGCAAGAGTTCAGGTCCACTTTAAATAGGTTGACGTATAAAATTCATGCATAGGTAAAATAACACTCAGGGTTAAAAAACCATCATCAACATGAGCTTGTTTGACATAACGCTAACACTTCTTCGTGCGAATTACGCATTTGGTTTTCAGCGTTATTCAGCACAATTGGAGGGCCGGGGGGGGGGGGGTGTTGGGGTTGTACTCTGCTATTTTCTGTTTTGGGTGCATTTTAAATACAATCTTTTCAATGGCAATTTTTTAGTGCATACCAATGAATTTAATTTACGTTACAATGTATCTAATAGGTCTAACTGGTCAAGTGCAATGCCGTTACAATACATCAAATGTGCGACAATTCAAACACGAAATCGGAATTCTTCATAAAACGCACGTTTGAACGGCCCCTAAATACATTTGTGACAAACATGACAAGTCATTTTTTAAAAGGCCTTACTATTCGAAAGTTACACCAATCTATGGACAGGCAGCTTTCCCTTATGTGTGACTATTGCCAATACGCACAGCCGCGGGGATACACAAGTGGCTTGTTATGCCGGTCACATGATTGCACGACATCACTAAACAGTTGCAGTTATCAGTCATTTACATGTGATGCTCTGAGGCGTCCCTGTTTCTCATTGATTTTCCAGAAGGTTGACATAAACACAACTACCATCCTAGAGAAAGTTTGTTGAGTTAGCTTCAGCTTGTGTAGAATGCGCTGCTTATTGGGTTATGGTGACAAGTTTTGTGAATCAGGAACATGGTTGAGTAGCAGGAAATTTGGGCTTCTGCTAGTTTGGGTGCCGCCCTAAGCGCCCATTGTAATAGCGGTATTGATGGCAAATTTGGGCGCCCAACAAATAGTGGGCACTGGGTTCAGAGCCCAATGGTTATCGTGCACCAGAGGCTCCCAACGTACCCCTCAATGCCGCTATCTCAATGGGTGCCTATGATTTGGCGGCAGGGGGTGGTTAAGGGTAGCCGTCAGGTAGGGTGTTTGGGGGGGGGGAGCAGTTAGGGTTAGGAGTCAGGAAGGGTGTCTGTGGGCAGGAGAATGGTGGTTAGGGTTAGGCGTCAGGAAGGGTATCAGGTAGGAAGTTTGTGAGGTGGAGGGCGTCGGTTAGGGTTAGGGGTCGGGGAGGGTGTCAGGTAGGAAGTTTGTGAGGTGGGGGCCTCGGTTAGGGTTAGGGGTCGGGGAGGGTGTCAGGTAGGAAGTTTGTGAGGTGGAGGGCGTCGGTTAGGGTTCGGGGAGGGTGTCAGGTAGGAAGTTTGTGAGGTGGGGGCCTCGTTAGGGTTAGGGGTCGGGGAGGGTGTCAGGTAGGAAGTTTGTGAGGTGGGGGCCTGGGTTAGGGGTCGGGGAGGGTGTCAGGTAGGAAGTTTGTGAGGTGGGGGCTTCGGTTAGGGTTAGGGGTCGGGGAGGGTGTCAGGTAGGAAGTTTGTGAGGTGGGGGCCTCGGTTAGGGTTAGGGGTCGGGGAGGGTGTCAGGTAGGAAGTTTGTGAGGTGGGGGCTTCGGTTAGGGGTCGGGGAGGGTGTCAGGTAGGAAGTTTGTGAGGTGGGGGCCTCGGTTAGGGTTAGGGGTCAGGGAGGTCGTCAGGTAGGAAGTTTGTGAGGTGGGGGGCGTCGGTTAGGGTTAGGGGTCGGGGAGGGTGTCAGGTAGGAAGTTTGTGAGGTAGGGGCGTCGGTTAGGGTTAGGGGTCGGGGAGGGTGTCAGGTAGGAAGTTTGTGAGGTGGAGGGCGTCGGTTAGGGTTAGGGGTCGGGGAAGGTTCTGTGTGAGAGCAGGGTTATGTTTATCTTTAGTAAAATATCGCTATTTAATACCAATATTTTACAACCCTTCTTTACTCTTCAATGGAAGAATATCGGTCAATTTACCGATATTCAACCATCGGTTTTCCTGGGCTCCCAAGGAATCAAAGATGCAGAACCTTCAGTTCCTTTACAAATAAGGTGCAAAAGTCCATTACATAGTGCCCCACCTGAGTATATCACTAAAGGTCCTAACAACAATATACACATTTTGTAAGCATCAACCAATCGGTTTTGTTGTCCGCCCAGGGCCGGATTTACCATAAGGCACTGTAGGCATAGGCCTACAGGCGCCTGATGATGGAAAGGCACTCACCCCCCTCCCCAAGTGCCTCACTCCCTGCTTACCTCACCCAGGGGTCACTCACCAGGTCTGTGCATTCCACTGACCAGCTCTCCCTTTCCGTTGGGGCACCTCTAGCTACTTAATACTGAGGGTACTTCTGGCTACCTAATACTAAGGGTCACCTGTAGCTACCTATGACAGGCAGGGGTAGTGAGGGAGAAGTGACAGCTGGTCCAGCCATTCTGTGGCTGTTTGTAAGTTCATGGTGGGCGGAGACTAGGGTGCCAGGACATCTGTGCCTATAGGCTCCTGTGAGGTCAATTCGGGACTGGGTCCACCCCACCTCATCGGGTATCACTGCTGCCAGGCTGTCTCCAGAGCTTGTGATTGTCTCTGACAGCTTTGCAGCACTGATGCTCAGTGGAGTGTGGATTAGCATGGAGACATCTGCCAGAATTTGGTCTAGTCCATCTCCTCACGAGGGATTCTCAGTTATTTTATTTAATTTACAAAAGCACTTGCTGAACGGCAGTTGCTCGGTCCAACTGCCAAAATAGTGTGCAAGCGAGTAGGGAAGCTGGCTGACAGCTTTGTATAGTTCCTTTTCACTGCTCTGAATGGTGCCCTTAAAGGGAACCTTAATGGGGAACTGAAGAGAGAGGTATACGGAGGCTGCCATATTTATTTCCTTTTAATCAATACCAGTTGCCTGGCAGCCTTGCTGATTCCTCTGCCTCTAATACTTTTAGCCATAGCCCCTGAACAAGCATGCAGCAGATCAGGTGTTTCAGACTTTAAAGTCAGATCTGACAAGATTAGCTGCATGCTTGTTTCTGGTGTTATTCAGACATTACTGCAGCCAAATAAATAAGCAAGGCTGCCAGGCAACTGGTATTGATTAAAAGGAAATAAGTATGGCAGCCTCCGTATACCTCTTACTTCAGCCCCCCTTTAACTGAGAGGGATATGGATGTTTCCTTTTAAACAATACCAGTTGCCTGGCAGTCCTGCTGATCTCTTTGACTGCAGTAGTGGCTGATTCACACACCTGAAACAAGCATGCAGCTAATCCAGTCTGACTTCAGTCAGAGCACCTGATCTGCATGCTTGTTCAGGGGCTGTGGCTAAACGTATTATGGCCCATTTCCACTTGTGCAGTGCAAATCGCCACGGTAAAAATTTGCATGCGGATGCAAATTTCGCATGCGGGTGTATGCGAATTTTCATTCGCATGTGAATTCGCATGGATGACGATGTATGCAAATTTAACCATGGCAGTGCCTGTGTGCTTTTCCATTGATTCCATGCGAATTCGCATGCGAATTCGCATACTAAAACCGCATGCGAATTCCCTATTAAATACATTGTATGCGAATCGCATTGCGGTATGCGGTATGCGAATTCTGATGGATGCAGATTTTTTCTGCACAGAAAAACGCTCAAAAATCCTGACAAGTGGAAACAGTCCCATCCACTTGCATTGTCTATGTGAATCTGCGTGCAGGAAACGCATGCAGATTTGCACAAGTGGAAACGGGCCCTTAGAGACACAGGATCAGCAGGAGAGTCAGGCAACTGGTATTATTTTAAAAGGAAAAATCCATATCCTTCTCAGTTTAGGTTCCCTTTAGCCAAAACTTTTGAAACAAAACAAGGGTTCTCTGCTGTAGTGTACACATTTTATATATTGCTTCATTCCCAACTGCAACAGGCAAAGGGTTAATCGGAAATGTCAAGTAAGCTATATGAGAATAACACACAAGTACACTTCAAAGGTAGAGAAACTCAGGAATAAAGAAGTTCAAAGCCGAACAAAAAAAAAGTACAATGACGGTATACCTCAATCGTCACCTGCGGCTCCTAAAGTACCTCCTCAAAGGCGTAGACAATTATAACCAGCAACTAAAAGGCACAATAAAATAAAGAGGGGATTGAGAGTTCCTCACTATTCGGCTCTACAGCAGAGAGCAAAGCGCAAGCAATATACACAATAGATCAATAGAGGATGACAGATACAGGGCCGCAGCTGGAGTCCGCTATCTGGAGATGGTTATTATGGAGGGAATAAAGAACTTTCTAATGACAAAGGCCCTGTGGAAGTACATTGAAGGGGAGTGATCTCCTTTCTTTCCCTTTCTACACTTTGTCGTTACCCCCTTTTTCGCATGCCGCTTACACCACTGGTGGCCGTAAAGGAACATTCCATGCAAAGCAAAACAAGAAAAAACTGCCAATAAATATGTAACGAGCTGTTAACCTGTTAACTGCATAATAATTTTTCGCAGAAGAAAATCAGAAGGTTGCATGGCTCCCAACTTTTGAACTTGGGGCCCATGTCCCTTTGTCCCTCTTATCCCTCATTTCAATCGATACCGTTTTCAACCACTTCAGCCTTCAGTCGTTTATCACCTTATGCGTCCGAGCAATTTTCACCTCCCATTCATTCGCCAATAACTTTATCACTAATTATCACAATAAATTGATCTATATCTTGTTTTTTTTCCGCGACCAATTAGGCTTTCTTTGGGCGGTACATTTTGCTAAGAATTATTTTTTCAAAATGCATTTTAACAGGAATATTAAGAATTTTTTTTAAAAAAATGCATTATTTCTCCGTTTTTGGCCATTATAGTTTTAAAATAATACATGCTACCATAATTAAAACCTACGTATTTGATTGGCCCATTTGTCCAGGTTATTACACCATTTAAATTATGTCCCTACCACAATGTATGGCGACAATATTTTATTTGGAAATAAAGGCACATTTTTTTAGTCTTGCGTCCATCACTATTTACAAGCTTATAATTTAAAAAATATTAGTTGTATACCCTCTTCACATGCATATTAAAAAAAAGTTCAGACCCTTAGGTAACTATTTATGTTTTGTTGTGTTTTTTTAAATTGTAATTTTTATTTTTAGTTATTTTGACTATGGGAGGTAAACAGTTAATTTGAAATGTAATTTATTGTGTCAGCGATTTGCCAGCACTTCAATACTTTACATTGAAGCGCAAATGCCCCCAAGAAGCTGTAGGTCCTACGATTGTGATTTTGCTAATCGCAATCGCTACTGTGGAGGTTACATTGGCAGAGCGTTTAGGGAAATCGCTAGCGATTTAAAGAGCTCCCTAAACGTTCAGAAAAGCACTCTAGTGGGTTCCAGGCCTCGGGACTGATGTACAGATCTGTGTATACATACAGTGTATATTTATATGTCTTTTTTTGCTGAAAAATGTGTTTGACTCTAAACTTTATTCCCATCCTTTAAATTGATACATTTCTTATTTTCAAATGTAAGGGCTGGTTCAGACGGACGCTTGCGGAACGTTTACCGCCAGCGTTCGGGGCTTGGCGTTAAAAACGCTCCCATTCAAGTAAATGGGAGCGTTTGTAACAAGCTTTTACACGCGTTTACACGAACGCGGCGTTCGGGTCCCGATTTTCCCTGGCGTTCAAGGAGCCCCTGGATGCTACATGTAGCTTCCAGTGGCGGTTAACCGCGACGGCTAATGTCCCTCTAGGGGAAGAAAAAACGCGACCGCATCCGAACGCAACGCGAACGCTGCTGAAAACCCCAACGCATTGCCGCCGCGACGCCAACGAACGCAACACCTCCAAACGCCCGTCTGAACCAGCCCTTAATATGAAGGAAAATGAACCAGGATAGAAAGGACCAGTGTGGTTTGAATTATAAAAAGACATATTTTTCTTATGAAATGTTTAAAGTATGCTTGACATGGGGATGGGGGTGTAAGGGGTGTGGCAGGGGCGTGGCATAAAAGTCCCTCTTTCTTACCTCAAAAGGTAGGTATGAGGTTGTCTAAAGATTTAGGCCTAAAGAGAATTAAAGCGGACCTGGCCTCATGCACGGGACACAAGGAAAACACAGAGGAATCCACCCTGTGTGTTTTTAGAGAGACGAACCTGTTTAATTCCCACTTAGCTACAAGCAATGGCAATTGTAATTTGAGCTCTCAGCTGTGTCGGCGCAGGAATCTCGGCAGCCTTAGCTAATTTATACACACAGGATGTTAACCCTTTGTCTGCTTCAATAAAAGCAGGAGTTCTGTGGGCTGCAACAAATGTTTTTTTCTGTAGAAATATGCTGTTGCTTATCTAATAAGAGCAGAGAAGAAGTTCTGGTTCACTTTAAAGGAAAGCTGACGAATAGATATAAAAGTTTTGTACATACCTGGGGCTTCCTCCAGCCCCCTCCGCACCGAACCAAACTTACTGGGCTTCTACCAGGAGAACGAGGAGGCGGAGGAAGATGGCGTGGGAGAGATCGGTGCGGAGGGGGCTGGAGGAAGCCCCAGGTAGGTACAAAACTTTTATATCTATTCATCTCAGGTACACTTTTATCCTGTGTCGAGTAAAGAGGCACTGTAGAGACACATATTACAATGTAGTAAATTATTCAAGATACCCACTTTAACGTTTGTTAGCCTGCCTTCAGCATCAGAAACACTTCCTACATCTATACATTACTGAAAACTGATATGTAACCACGCCCTCCCAGTGATGTCACACTGAGCATTCTGGGAGACCAGACTTGCATCAGTCATGTGATCAGAAGCCAGCGAATGGCAGCAGAGAGTGTGCGGCTGTGATGAATGGAAGAGATACGCAGCACTGGAGCAGGTAAGTATTACTCCGCCCCCGTGCTACTCTGCATGGGGGTGGGGAGAGAGAGGGAGTGGGTCCCCACAGTCCCTGGGCTTCCCCCCGTTTGCGGGCAGTGTGGGGTCTATTGTTACTTCTCTGCCTGAGAGGCAGGAAGCGAGGAAGTGAGGCAAATGTACTTCTCTAAGGGCTCGTTCACATTAGGGGCGTTTTCGGCCTTTTTTCAAGAGCAGCCGATTTTCAAAATCGCCCACAAACCGCTTGTGCCATGATTCTGAAGGTTCATATCAGTGTATTTTGTCCGCTTTGCGCTCCGCTACATTTTTGGGGCGACTTTGCTCTAATGGAAGATCGCTAAATGCTCACAAAATCGCTTTGTGCGGTGATTGCGTGAGCGTTTTTAAGAATAAATACATTGTATGTATTCTTTTCCGGGTCAAAGAGTTCACTTCCTGACTTGCGTCAGAGAGTGAATTAAAAAATCGCTCTGCAAAAGTGCTTTAGAAAATAGTTTATAAAAAAAAACGCAGCGCACAGGCAAGTGCCGGAAGGCGCTAGGAAAAAAATTGCGCACAAAATCGCAAAACATTTGCGATTTCGATTTTAGATATGAACAGAGTTTTATTGCTGTATTACTAAAACCCCCAGCACATGTATGTTTTATATTATATGCATAAATACTGTCTGCTGAAGGATTTCAGTTTTTGCCTGCAGGTAAGTGTTTCAGAATAATTACAGAGATTCCTTTAGAATTGTAGCTCCTTTAGTAGCGTTAATAAATGATGCCGGCTGTCCATGCGAGAATTCTCTGGTACAACAAGTGGATTTTATACTCTCTATTTTTGCGCGGCTATATGTAGCCTGGCTGCAGGTCAGATGGTTTGCAACAGCACATTGCTATGTGTGACCGGAATTCCCATGTAAACCGAGACTGGCTTCTTTATGGAGAGTATATTTATCTATACAGTAATCACTGCTACTTTATTTTTCCAAATGGCCTTTTCAAAATTTCTTACCTTAAAGGTTTTTTTTTTTTCAAGTTCAACTGACAGTATCTGTATCTAGCGGACTACCTTATGCAAAAATCAATGTCCTAAATTAAACATTTCCCCGGTTGCTGTTTGCATTATATGCAAGGAGCAACTTACTTAAAGGGAACCTGTAATGATTTTGAAAACAGAGGTTCATTTACTTGGGGCTTCTGCCAGGCCCCTGCAGCCACCCTGTACCCGCTTCAGTACGCAATGATCCTTCGAGCGGTGGTTCAGTTTCTCTTCCGCCGACTTGCAAGTCGACGGCCACTGCGCCTGCATGCCCCTAGCCATGCGCATTCTCGTTCGCGCTCCTGTTGGCGGGAGCGTCCTGCACAGGCGCAGTATAAGAAAACCTCGCACTGTGAATGTGCGCGAACAAGGACACGCCTGGCCAGGGTCACGCAGTAGCAGTGGCTGCTGACTGCAGAAAGCGTAACTGAGTCGCGGCGGGCGACAGGAGCATTGTTGCGTACCAGAATGGGGCGGCTGCAGGGGGCTGGGAGAAGCCCCAGGTAAGTGAAACACTTTTTTTTTTAATCATTACAGGTTTCCTTTAAAATGATAACTGTATTTTTTAAATATATTAAATCGGTCGAAAATTGCTTCTTGATGAATAATGAAGTGTTCTCCCCAGGCTCTTTTAGCTGGGTGCTCCACCCGGCTAGTTTTGGTGAGCACCCGGCTGTCATCGGCTCACCTCCTCCTATGCGGTAAGCAGAGAAGCGCCGGCCCTTCATTCTCTCATCTCGCCCCACCCAGCTACTTTTTCATGCCACCCGGCTGGAAAAAAAATCTAGGGAGAACACTGTAATTGTAAATTACACAGATTTCGGTGAATTACTGATTTAGTTCTCCTGTAAGATAATATATGGAGATGCCCTGGGTACCTGCTATTTACAAACACTTCTCCATCATCTTGAATACTATTTATCCTGTACAACAACTCTGTACTATCTGCACTCTGCCAGCTTCCCCTACTCCCTGCAACCGCCCTACTGCAGCCATAGATCTGTGATCTGTAGTCATATCTGCCTCAGCCTGTCTGTGCCCAGGAAGCAGAGGGGGCATCCCAGGAACAGGAAGGATCTTGATCCTTCTCTGGTGCAAGGTCCTCTTTGCCATGTCACTATAAGCGGAATAGAAAATTGGTATTGTCCATGTTTCAGGGGAGGCTTGGGGGGGGGGGACTCTGGAGGCACAAGGGGACAGAGGTAACACAGAGGGAGACACTAGGGGCACAGGGGTGGGATAGCAGAGATTGCAGGGTGTTTTCCAACTTATGAACAGATTCAGGTTAAGAACACACCTACAGTCAGGGTCGGATTTGTACTTTTTACCGCCCAAGGCCAATGTCACCAGCCAACTCCTTTCAGTATAGGTAGCGGGAAGACCCCCCTCCAGAATAGGTAGTCTTATGACCCCTTCCCCTCCCCCTCCAGTATAGATAGCCAAATGACTCCCTTAATCCTTCCCTTTCCCACTCCCCCTCTTTCAGTACAGCTCGCCTCCACATTGCAGCAGCCATCAGTATCACTCACTTCTCTGCTCGTCTCCAGTGTAGAAGCGTCCTCTTCTCCTCCATCTCCAATGCTGCCCGAGTCCGTAACCGCCCACCACGATGCCAACGTGCACAGAAAGCAAGGTGGCTGCTGCACAGGTGGCTAGCAGCAGAGTACCGCAGTCAGGCCTCACCTGATGCAAGACTCACCTGATGCAAGCTTGCAAATGCTGCACCAGTTTAATCTGCTGCTGTGATGCTCTTACTGCTGTGGTGCCCTAGGCCATGGCCAAGAGGCCTAGGACTAAATCCGGCCCTGCCTACAGTCCCTATCTCATTCACTAACTGGGGACTACCTTTAAAAGTGGATAGCCTGAATAATTTACTGCATTTAACTACGTACATCTATCGTTATGTTTCCTTTTTAAACCGCATCATACCCCTGTACATGAAGCCACTGAACAGACAGTGATGAGTATCTGTAAGTGCCAAACATATCAGTTTATAAGATAATGTAATGCAGCGGTAGACACCAGGCTGTTCTCAGCGTCTATAATAATCTCCTGCCAACCTGCGTACACAGGAGGAAGCTGATTCTCCACACAGGACTCCGTCTTCCGTCTGGCTGATATACGGACGCTTCATATCAGATCTGTCACATGTCTACATGGGGTAACCACAAATAAACATGACCCTGAGGGGGAAAAGCAAGCAGACAGCGGCAGCAGAGCGCGATCATTCATACGTCTCCGCGCAGCAGGCGAGCGGCATGTCGCCTGACGGCATCACACTCACCACCTGCATCATTACATTATACCGAGTGTCATATAACGCAAACCTGAAGCGGCAATAAACTGGTGAGATAACGAATTGTATGTGTAACACAGCTAAAAAATAGAACATTATTAGCAAAGAAAAGTGTCTCATATTGCCTTCCAGTACAGGGAGAGTTAAGAAATTTCCGTTATTTATGCAAAAGAGCTTCTCTGAGCGAGTCAATCCAATACAGTCCAGTTTTCTGAAGCACTTAAAGAGAACCCGAGGTGGGGTTCTGACAATGCTATCCGCATACAGAGGCTGGGTCTGCCTATACAGCCCAGCCTCTGTTGCTATCTAGATCCCCCCCTAAGCACCCCCTGTGCTCTGCAATCCCCCATAAGTCACAGCTGCGCTGCCGACACGCAGCGTGTCGCAGCGGGCTGTGTTTACCTATATACTGTCAGTCTCCGCTCTCCCCGCCTCCTGCCTTGCTCCGGTCCCCTCCTGCGTCCCTTCCCTCCCCGCTGATTGGAGGGAAGGGACGTGGGCAGGGACCAGAGCGATGCAGGAGGCGGGGGAGAGTGGAGACTAACGTTACAAAGGTAAACACAGCCCGCACAGCGCGGCTGTGATTTATGAGGTCTCGCAGAGCGCAAGGTGGATTTAGGGGGGATCTGATTAGCAACAGAGGCTGGGCTCTATAGGCAGACCCAGCCTCTGTATTGGGATTTCGTTGTGAGAACCCCACCTCGGGTTCTCTTTAAACAGCCAAGAAACAGTGAGAGACAGCTTGAGATAAGGTTTTAATGCAGGAAAGTTCAAACAGTTGAAGTTTTAAAACCACACTCTGTCTTTTAAGCTATGAAACAAAGCAGAAATAATGACCCTTTGAATTTGTTTTGCAATAAAACCTTATCTCAAGCTATCTCTTAGGCTAGGAACACACTAGGCAGAATCGCATATGCATTTTCCATAACACATAGTGGAAAATCGCATATGCGATTCTGCCTAGTGTGTTCCTACCCTCAGACCTTGTTCGCGTTGTGTTCAGTTCGCGTGGCCGTCCGCGTTTGGCATTTAACGCGATTTTTCTTTCCAATTCCCGGCGATTACCCGTGCTGTTTTTTTTTTTTTGTAAAAGCACTTTTTTAAACTCTTTGATCTGGAAAAAAATAAATACAATGTATTTATTCTTAAAAACGCGGACGCAATTGCTGCACAAAGCAATTTTGTGATCGTTTGCGTTTTTCCTATACCTTCCATTGATGCAAAATTGCTTCAAAAATGGTACAGGCAGCGATTTGCTGAGCGGATCGGAAATGAACTGCTCAGATGTGAGCTCTCTCATAGAGTTTCATGGTGTAAGCACTTTCAGGGCGATTTTTAAGAAAAATCACTAGCACTTAAAAAAAAACTGTTTCTTGGCTGCTTAAAGGGGAACTGAAGAGAGAGGTATATGGAGGCTGCCATGTTTATTTCCATTTAAGCAATACTAGTTGCCTGGCAGCCCTGCTGATCCTCTGCCTCTAATACTATTAGCCATAGCCCCTGAACAAGCATGCAGCAGATGAGGTGTTTCAGACTTTAAAGTAAGATCTGACAAGATTAGCTTCATGCTTGTTTCTGGTGTTATTCAGATACTACTGCAGAGAAATAGACCAGCAGGGCTGTCAGGCAACTGGTATTCATTAAAAGGAAATAAATATGGCAGCCTCCGTATACCTCTTAATTCAGTTCCCCTTTAAGTGCTTCAGGACTGTATTACACCCAGTGGGTCGGAGAGATCAGAGAAGCTCTTTTGCATTCCCTTCACTGGCTACCTATAGAATGGAGGGTCCTATTCAAGATCGGCCTACTGACATTTAAATCCCTGAATAATCTGGGCCCTGGATACATGAAAGATATGTTACAGCTGCGTAGCAATCCCCGCATTCTCAGATCCACAGGTTCTAATAATCTAGTCATACCCAGAGTCCACTTGGAAACTTTTGGTCCCAGAGCCTTCTGTCATGCTGCCCCTACGTTTTGGAACTCCTTACCTCAACAGATCAGGACAGCCCCATCCCTGAACGTGTTTAAATCCAGACTGAAAACCCACCTGTTCAGTTTGGCATTTGCAGAAATATAACTTTTGTTGTGTGAATACTTCATCCTACTGCCAATTACTGAATCTGAGAGAGCCTAAGCGCTTTGAGTCCTATGGGAGAAAAGCGCTATAGAAATGTTATTGTATTGTATATTATTATAACAACTGAAGCTTTTTAACTCTTCCTGTACTGGAAACAATAGGAGACTCATTTTTTTGTTACTAATGTTCTATTTCTTAGCTGTGCTACACATTCATCTCATAAGTTTATTGTTGCTTCTAGTTTGCTTTAAATTGTACAATTATAGTGATCCTTTAAGTGTAATTGCAGTAACACTTTACTCTTTAGTAAACAGGCCCCGAGGAAGGAGCGAGTTCTCATTTGCCAGGCAGCAGATTGTACAATCCTGATTGTCTATTCTCACGGTAGACTCATTAGTGTCACTGAACAATGTACACACATCACCCTGCCTGGCAAGCTACAATCCAGGTCATATTTCTGTGTAAAAAGCGAAAGACATAAACAGACAGTGAGCAGCGGGTGAGAGATCGGGGTGTGAGGACACGGGCTCATTATCTGTGCGCCGGGCGAGTTCACACACGCTGCGCTGTACCTGCCGAATACCTGAGATAGATTCCAGCCCAGGCTGCAGGTTATGAAGTAAGCGAGACTGGGGAATCTGCGCTATGCATTCCAGCACTGACAGCAAAATAGGCCGCAGCTTTCCCTCAGCCATATTAGCATTTTTCAGCCATGATCGCATCTTCCTTCTCTCTAGTGGGCTTTGTGTGTCCCTCAGGCAAGACTATTGAGGCAATTTGTTACAGGCACGGTTCACACATATTAGATTTCAATGTTTGGACGTCAGTTTTGTGCGTGATGTGCGATTTGTATTTCAGTGCAAGCCAGTGGAAATGCATCAAAATCTCATTTTTAACCATGTATGTGAAGCTATTTGGATACAATGACCTCAATTCACTAAGATCATGCTGGTGATAATAAGGTAAGAGAAAACTTACCACCACACATGGATCTTAAAGGCTCATACACACATCAGACCATAGTTTTTTGAAAATGAAAGATCACAGACCAATTTTACCCCCTTCCATGGAGTATGAGAGCCACACCTACACAGTCTATTCTATGGAGCTGAACTCCCCATCAGACAGAAATCTTTGTAAGATGCTGCACACAAACATGCTGTACACATTCAAAAGATCAGTATCTGCAAAAGATCTGTTCCTGCAAAAGATCCGTTCCTGCAAAATGCATTCATAGCCTATGAGATCTGCAGATCCTCATACACACCTTGTTTAACGGACATTCATCTGCAGATCAGATCCACCAGGATGGATCTTCAGATCTGCAGATGATTGTCTGATCTGCAGATGAATGTCAGTTAAACAAGGTGTGTATGATGAGCTGCAGAGGGCTCTTTCACATCAGAGCTTGCGTTGGAGAACGCTCAAAGCATACGTTTTGTTGTATGCCTTTTACTGCGTTTTGATATGCGTTGCACTGCAGTGAGTGTGCGTTTTTAATCCGTTTTCAATCCGTTACTGCACATAGAAAAACGCAGGTAATTTTTTTTTCTTTTAGTTGTCAACTTTCTACATTGTTCCTCTGTTGCATTCTGGGACTGATTGCCTGCGTTAACGGATTAAAAACGCGCATAGTGTGCGTTTTACATTGACTAACATTGTAACGCATAAAGCTAGCGTTGGCCAAAAAACTGCGCCTGGGTGCAGTGGAACGCAACGCACAAAAAGGCTGCGTTATATGTGAAAGCTAAAATGAAAGTCTATGGACTTTCATTTCACCTTGGGTAACGCAAACTTTATCCTTTGCGTTGAAACGCAGAAAATCTGCCCTAATGTGAAAGAGCCCTCATAGACTATGAATGCAATTTGCAGGAACGGATCTTTGGCAGGAACAGATCTTTTGCAGATACTGATCTTTTGTGTCTGTACAGCATCTGTGTGTGCAGCATCTTGCAAAGATTTTTTTTCTGATGGGGAGTTCAGCTCCATAGAATAGACTGTGTAGAGTATGGCTCTCATACTACATGAAGGGTGGTAAGATTGGTCTGTGATCTTTCATTTTCCAAAGACTATGGTCTGATGTGTGTATGTGGCCTAAGTTTTCACAGTGAGGGCTGGTGCACACCGAGTGGGTTTTTCAGCGTTTTTGCAGCCACTTGCGGCTGCGGATACGCTTGGTCAATGTATCTCAATGGGATGGATCACACCAGAGCGGGAGGCGTTTTGCAGAAACGAATCCTCCCGAGGTGAGGCATTTTTTGGATTGCGGAGGCGTTTCTGCCTCCAATGTTAAGTATAGGAAAAACGCAAACCGCTCTGAAAAACGGCAGATCAGAGCGGTTTGCCAGGCGTTTTTGTTACAGAAGCTGTTCAGTAACAGCTTTACTGTAACAATACATGAAATCTACTACACTAAAAACACTTCCCAAAACGCTAGCTGAAACGCTACAGAAAAATAAGAAAAAGCGTTTAAAAATCTGCTAGCATTTTGCGGATCTGCTAGCGGGTTTTGGTGTAGTGTTGTCCGGATCATGAACGATTCGGATCTTTGATCCGAATCTATTTTATGAGTCGATCATCCGAATCATCAAAATGAACGATTCGGATCGCAAAAGGGGCGGGGCCAGGAGCGACACGCCCCCTCTCAGCGGGCAGCGGGGTCCTGGAAGCAGGGATCGCTCTGTTGGATGGGAGCCAGCCTTGCAGGGAGACAGGTAGATGAGAGAGGGGACATGGGTGCCACTGCCAGATATGTGTAGAGCACACATACTGGCTGCAATGCGCTGCACATTACAGGCTGGCTGTTCAGTAGTGCTGCACAGTGATCACATGGGAAGCTTTTGGCACAGCACAGCTCAGTAACTTTGCAGACAGTGTGATTGAAAGGCAATATAATCCTCCTGCACTCGGCACTAAACAGCTGCACTTATCTTCTGGAAATGCTTTCTTTCACTGTGCGACCTTTTCTTTCAAAGTGTACAGATGAACATATAGGTGAAATATATGACATAAAGCATATGATTGCAGCATGTGGGTATTACGTGCAAACATTTCTGCTCTCTGCTCGTCCCTCCTCCCTTCTCTGTCCACTCCCTGCCCTCTGTCCATCTTCTCCCCTTCTCTGTGTGTCCACTCCCTCCCCTTCTCCTGTCCACAGACCTGTCCTGCTGTTCATTTCACCCCCGAATGCTTCCGGTAGTAAAATGATCCGAGATTCGGATCAAAGATCCGGATCTCTTCAATGATCCGATTCGAATCATCCGGATCATTGAAAAGATCCGAACTTCCCATCTCTATTTTGGTGTGCACCAGGCCTGAGAGAGTTATCTTATCGTTTCTGTCTTTAAATTACCTCCTCTGTAGTTATTGTCACACGCAGCTAATTAACAGCCTGTCTTTAACTTTAGAATTCTCTAGTTATTTTAAGTATTGTAGAGTTAACTTTAGAGATCTCACCTTAACTTAAAGACAGAAGAGTAAACTTTAGGTTTGCCTGAGGTAAAATGTTTCCTGAATACGACATGCCTCATCACCATGGTGATAACTCTAGAAACGTTAAAGACAGGAGACAAGCTTAATCTTAGGGAATTGAGGCCACGTCATATAAATGAACCCCTGTGGAATTTGCTGAAACATTGCAAATTAAAATTTGCATGCAAGCACAAATTAAGATCGCAAAATCGAACACAAAAAAAAAACTCACAGGAAAAAAAACTCCACAATTTTTTTTTTTTAAACGCAGATTCGTACACACAGGAAATCGCAATGACAAGTGAAAATGGCCACATAGGTTTAAAGGACATCTGAGGTGACATGTGACATGATGAGATAGACATGGGTATGTACAGTGCCTAGCACACAAATAACCATGCTGTGTTCCTTTTTTTCTTTCTCTGCCTGTAAGGCCCCGTTCACACTTGCGTTTTGGCAAGCAAACGGACCGGATCCTGATCGGATCAGGACCTGATCCTGATCAGAACCGTACGGTTCAGATCCGGGTCCGGTCTGTTTGTATCAGGCATGCATCAGGCATGCCATCCGGATCCGTGGGCAAAAAATAATGAAATGTAAATAAAAAAATGTTGGGGTCAGCAGAAGGTGCACCTGGTGCACATGTACAATCAGGTTCCTCCGCTGTAGGCCTCACCTCCACCTCCGACATTCTGCCAAGCAGCTCCAGCACGTTAGTCACTGCTGCTCCACTCCAGATGTGCTGGGCCCATGTGTCCCCATCCGAAATGGCCGCTTGGATACGTATAGGAAGTGGGGTAGAACGTCAGGTTTTTGTAGGCAGTGTGTTCTGTGCCTTCCGTTCCCCATTGGTTTCTGTGTTCCGGATGGTGCTGTCAGGCTCCGGTCAGGCTCCGGTCCGGGTGCGTGGGCCGGAGACCTGGACCCAAAAAATAGCGCATGTTGGAAAAGTGTCCGGATCTGGTCCGGCTCCGTACTATACGGAACGGACACGTGTGAACGTCCCCATAGCCTTTGCATTGCTATGCGGAACGTACGTTCCGTTTGTACAGTATACGGTCCGGATCCGATCAGGAAAATCCGGACAGGGAACGCTAATGTGAACCGGGCCTAAGAGTTAAAGATCAGGTATGTATGTGGAAGTTCCTGTCTGAGACAGGACTGGTTCAGTCTATAGCATAACCCTCACTGATAAGGAATTACAGCCATAAAACACTTTCCTGTCAGTAAATGGCTTCTGAAACCAGGAAAGAGATAAAAAGGGTTAATTGTTCATAGATCTGAGCTCTGGCATACTGCAATGAAGGGGTCATGGAGCAGAGACAATTAAACAGTAAAAATGTAAAAACTAGATTTAAATATAAAATAAAACTGAGATATCTAATATTTATTAAGTCATTTTTAGGAGAAGGAGGATAGATACAATTGTTTATCTTATCACTTTATTTTCACCTCGGATGATGTCCTTTAAAGAGGAACTGTAGCGAAGAAAACGTAAGGAATAAAACCGCTTATTTATTTAGAATAGTTATGTATACATTATTTAGTTAGTTTACACCTATTATAAAATCTTTCCTCGCCCTGATATACATTCTGAAATTTATTACTGGTGGCAACCTCTTTAGTCCTGTCAGGTGCAACTCTGTGGAATATCTGTTTGTGAGAATTCCAAATCCAGTGAAAATAATGTCTGGTCAGAATGCTCTGGGTTGTGACATCACTGGGGGGGCGGGATTACTTATCCACATACAGCAATATATAGATACTAGCCGACCCGCAGCGTATCATACGCCGCATAAGGGGGTAGAGGGCAGGAAGGGGGTATTGGGCACAGTGGCGGGGAGGGGGGTCGGACCCCCCCCTCAACTGGGTCCTCCATGTGTGCTCCCCCTCCAGCTTAAACTCAGCAGGAACCCCCCCTCCCTCACCTGGGTCCCCCATGTGCACTCCCCCTCCAGCTTAAGCTCAGCAGGAACCCCCCCTCCCTCACCTGGGTCCCCCATGTGCGCTCCCCCTCCAGCTTAAGCTCAGCAGGAACCCCCCTCACCTGGGTCCCTCATGTGCCCTCCCCTCCTGCTTAAGCACAGTAGCAGCCGCCACTGTTAGTAAGAGGCAGCGGGCGGAGATGCCTCACCTCTTCCGTGTTCCAGCGTGTGATCCAGTGTTGTCACTTCCTGCAATGCTCCCCACTGTATTGGTGTAATTTGCCTTTTTAAAACAGAAGGAAATCTGCAATAATTCAGCTATAAGTGAACATTTTTAAATATGCAATTTATCCCTTTTCAACCTTAGTAATCCAAGCAAGCATCCAGAACCACTGGTGTATAGCAAGCTTATAGCTTTAAATTTTACACAGCTATATCAAACCCACATGTAACAGCCTGTTTCCGACTTTTGGTCCTCATCAGTACATAGCAGAGATTGATACGGCAGTATGAGATGGGGCTTGGACCAGTACAACAGAGTAACCAAGCAGCTCAGGGTGACCCAAACCACTCGGAATGTATAGGGGGATAAAAGGAACCAAAAAGACCTTCTACTAAAAAAAATCAAAGCTTGGTGTAATTTGGCTTCTTAAAACAGAAGAAAATCTGCAATAATTCAGCTACAAGTGAACATTTGTGGTTACCCACAATGCACCGCTACTAAATATGCAAACTATTCCTTTTCACTCTTGGTAAGTCAAGCAAGCCTATGGGCCGGATTCACAAAGCGGTGCAAACTGTTTAGCACGGTTGTGCTAAACAGTTAGCACGTGAAGTGCCGTTCGCGGACTTTTGCGCGCACAAAGTGCTGCGATTTGCGTGATTGCGGTCTTTTGCGCACGCAATTTGCCACAAATCGCGGTACTTTACAGACGCAAAAGTCCGCGATTGCGGTCTTTTGCGCGATTCACAGCACTTTCCACGCACTAAAGTCCACAAATGGCACTTCACGTGCTAACTGTTTAGCACACCCATGCTTAACAGTTTGCACCATTTTGTGAATCAGGCCCTATAGCTTTAAATTTTACACAGTCATATCTAAACCAAATGTAACAGCCTATTTCAGACTTTTAGTCCTCATCAGTACATAGCAGAGATTGATATGGCTGTATGAGATGGGGCTTGGACCAGTACAACAGAGTAACCAAGCAGCTCAGGGTGACCCAAATTACTAAGAACGTATAGGGGGATAAAAGGGACCAAAAATCCCTCCTACTAAAAAAAACAAAGCTTGGTGTAATTTTCCTTCTTAAAATAGAAGCAAATCTGCAATAATTCAGCTATAAGGCCTGGAACCCACTGCAAACCGCAAACGCTAAACGCAACCGCTAGCGTTTTGTCTGAGCGGTTTGCAAGCGGATTCATGCGCGTTTTTGGTCGTGTTTTGCAACATTGTATTTTTTTCCCCAGCGGGTGCCTAGCGTTTTGCGTTTTGTGTTTTTATCCTGATTGGTCCTGTGAATTATTTTTCATTTTGTTACAGTGTGCTGAACCGCAAAACGCTAGCAAAACCGCTCAGTTTAGGTTTTGCTGAGCGTTTCTGCTAGCGTTTCAATACTTTGCATTGAAGCGCTAACGCTCCCAAAATGCTGCATGTCCTGCGTTTGCGTTTCTGAGAAACGCAAACGCTCCTGTGGAAGTTGCCCCATCCATTAACATTAGCCCAGCGTTTTGGCAAACTGCTAGCGTATCGCAGTGCTGCCAAAACGCTGCCAAAAGCGCTCCTGTGGGTTCCAGCTTTTGGCAGCGTTTTGGCAGCACTGCGATACGCTAGCAGTTTGCCAAAACGCTGGGCTAATGTTAATGGATGGGGCAACTTCCACAGGAGCGTTTGCGTTTCTCAGAAACGCAAACGCAGGACCTGCAGCATTTTGGGAGCGTTAGCGCTTCAATGTAAAGTATTGAACCGCTAGCGGAAACGCTCAGCAAAACCTAAACTGAGCGGTTTTGCTAGCGTTTTGCGGTTCAGCACACTGTAACAAAATGAAAAATAATTCACAGGACCAATCAGGATAAAAACGCAAAACGCAAAACGCTAGGCACCCGCTGGGGAAAAAAATACAATGTTGCAAAACACAACCCAAAACGCGCATGAATCCGCTTGCAAACCGCTCAGACAAAACGCTAGCGGTTGCGTTTTGCGTTTGCGTTTTTCAGTGGGTTCCAGGCCTTAGTGAACATTTGTGGTTACCCACAATGCACTGCTACTGAATATGCAAATTATCCCTCTTTGCCCTTGGTTTGATATGACACTACTTCTTCTTCTTGCTTGGACCAGCCCCTTCTTCTTGCTTGGACCGGCCCTGGGGGCAGGGCACTACTTCTTCTTCTTGCTTGAAGGTTGAGGCACTTAGTCTATTATATATATAGATTCCCCCTCCAGGCCGCCATGGATAGTGGGGGAATGATATAATTCGGCTTCCAGCGATTGCTGGAGGTCGAATTATTGTGTTTTTTAAGCAACTTCGGCTCCGTCTTCTGACGGCGCTGACGTTACTCACTGAGCGCAGCTATAGACTGATTCCCAATACAGTCTATGGCGGCACTCGCTGCGCCTAAATCTAGCAGTGCTGTAAAGCACTGCTCCATGACCGCTTTGCAGTATTGGTTTTTTGACCCTGCATAGTTTGACATGCGAAAGCAAATGCATATTTGCATGAGCATTGCCTCATGAATAGTCAATTAGGCCAGATTTGCAAAGCCAGACTTGCTAGGGTTAAGCCTCCTTTCCACAGACTGTTGATAGGCAGTGAAATGCCTCTCAAACTCTCTCAACTGCTCACTGCTGCCTAGTAACTGCTTGTTGCTGCCTGATAACTGCTTGTTGCTGCCTGATAACTGCTTGTTGCTGCCTGATAACTTCTTACCTGTGCCTGGTAACTGCTTGCTGAGCACACAGCTCAACAGTCCGTGGAAAGGAGGCATCAAACTTGGTCTTTGAGCACGCATACATTTTCTCATGCAAAGTACTTCTTCTTCTTGCTGGAAGGTTGAGGCCCTTATTCAATTATGAATAGCCAATTAGGCCAGATTTGCAAACCCAGACTTGCTAGGGTTAAGCCTCCTTTCCACAGACTGTTGATAGGCAGTGAAATGCCTCTCAAACTCTCTCAACTGCTCACTGCTGCCTAGTAACTGCTCACTGCTGCCTAGTAACTGCTTGTTGCTGCCTGATAACTGCTTGTTGCTGCCTGATAACTGCTTGTTGCTGCCTGATAACTTCTTACCTGTGCCTGGTAACTGCTTGCTGAGCACACAGCTCAACAGTCCGTGGAAAGGAGGCCTCAAACTTGGTCTTTGAGCACGCATAAATTTTCTCATGCAAAGTACTTCTTCTTCTTGCTGGACGGTTGAGGCACTTACTGAATTATATATATAGATAGGAAGTGTTTCTGATGCTAAAACCAGGATAATTAGCGTAAAAGTGGATATTCTGGACAAGCTGACTACATTCTGCTATTTGTCACTGTAGGGCCTCTTTAAGATCATGTGGATTAGGAGGCGTGCAAGTCAAAAACAGCCTTTAGGAAGTATTGTTCCAACTTTGTCTATCTAAGTATTTGCAGCCTGACCTCCCATGTACTGCAGCCCACCCCTGTGCAAAAATTCCTCCCCCTTAACACAGGTACAGCTCTACATAAGATGAGGGGCCTAACTCCCAAATATAGTGTTATTAGGTGCCCCCCTCAAATAGCAGCCCCTGTGGGAGTGCCCACCCTGCCCTAGCAATAATCCACATAATCCCAACCTGTGCAGAAGCCCTGGAGAAACTTCTTTTGCTATTGCTAGATGACCTCCAGCAGGACCTTTAGGTAAAATGTATCTTAAAGTCAAAGTGCTGGCGAGAGCAGTGATTAGCCCAATGACGGAGCCATGGCCCCGCCCATGAGAACATCGGCTCCAGTCAGAAGAGCAGGCAGCCGTGATTGGCTTGTTGGATTGCAGCGCTCCTGCCTGATTGGCCGCACTGCGTCTGGAGGCTGACGCGACTTCAGACCACCTGGAGCCACAGCGTTCATTTGGAGGGACCAAAAGGCTGCATGGGCGTCTTGGGACTCAACTCCTGCCGCATCGTTTACATCGTTGGCAATTATATCACCTACCAAGAGAGCACAGGCGGCCAGATGAGACAACAGAGGACACGGGACTGAGGAGACACAGGAGGACACCAGACAGAGGGGAGACAGGAACACACCAGAGACACAGGGGATCAAGGAGACACAGAAGGACACCAGACAGGGGGGACACAGGAGAACGCCAGAGACACAAGGGATCGAGGAGACACAGGAGGACACCAGAAAGAGGGGAGACAGGAACACACAAGAGACACAGGGGATCGAGGAGACACAGGAGGACACCAGACAGGAGGGACACAGGAGAACACCAGAGACATGGGATCGAGGAGACACAGGAGGACACCAGACAGAGGGGAGACAGGAACACACCAGAGACACGGGGAATTGAGGAGACACAGGAGGACACCAGACAGAGGAGACACAGGAGGTAATTAGTCAGAGGGGCCACATGGGATCGAGCAGACACAGGAGGACACCAGACAAAGGGGACACAGGAGGACACAAAAGAAACAGAGGAGACAGGAAGACACCAGACAGAGGGAACACAGGAGGACACAGAGACACAGGGGGACAGAGAAGGAGACAGGAGGGCACAGGGGGCCAGATGAGACAACAGGGGACCAAGGACACACAGGAAGACACTGGACAGAGGACACACAGGAGGACACTGGACAGAGGGGACACAGGAGGACACCAGAGAGACAGGGGGTCAAAGAAGGAGGGGGGCAAAGGAGAAAAGAGGTGACACTTATGGGGGACACCTTCAGACCTTAAGTCGCACTGACTTCCCCCCTCCCCATCCCACTTTTGGGGACAAAAAGTGTGCCTTTTGGTCCGAAAAATATGAATTCTGATTCTGCTGTGTCTTATCATTGGCTGGAATCAATTTCTCCAATTCTGCTCCAATTAGTAGCGATGATGGGCAGAAGAGTAACGAGGATATTGGGAGTTCCGTTAATTGATGTGGAATCGTGTCGGTGGAAATTAAGATTAACACATTGCGAGCTTCATCCTTCTCCCTCAGTACTCGCAATTAAAAAAAACAAAACTCCTTTCGTTATTTCCATGATGGAGATTCTTATTACGCACGGAAGACTGAAAAATAAATCATTTCATTAAAGTTAAGTGGCGACAAAGGCGCTCCTCTCCATGAAACCGTCTCGCCCTCCAGCCATGGGCAGCGATCTGTCTCCATTTGCCGGGTGCTCTCGGTGTCTCTTGGACTTTAAATTTAACTGAGCGGAAAATAAACCAAAGTGCGCCAAGAAACGGTAACAAATCAGAATTGAGAACTCCGTCAACTGATTGCAATAAACTGGAACGTGATTGGTCAGTAGGGGTCACACGTCATCATGCTTCACCACCATCCTATAGCTATCCGTAGCGTTTATCATAATTAATCAGTCATTTCCCTTTTTGTGAATTTTTAGGTATTTTTCACAATTATGATTTTATTCAAAATTACATTCAGGCTAAGTTCACAGTGGGACGTTAAAGTTGCGCGTTAAAACAGCATTTAACGCAGAATAACTCACTGCAATGAAAAATCAATGCCCTGTTCACAGTGCACACGTTGCGTTGGTGTCTAACGCTGCACGTTAAGTAAAAGTACTGCATGCAGTGCGTTATACACGTTATTAGCTGCGTTGGACTGTTTGCACATGCTCAGTAATGACTTGGAAGCATACTTTTCATTGCCTGTATTTTTTACTGTATCTGCTGTATGCGACGGTAACGCTGCGTTGCCACTTTTTGGGCGCGTTGCGTTGTAAGCTTGCGGTGCGACTTTAACGTGGCATCAAAACGCAACGTCCCACTGTGAATCTAGCCTCAGGCCCCTTTTACAGTTAGACACTTTTTTTTTGCATTGCGTTACCCTTTCTGCACGCAGCAAAGAAAGTGTATGGGGCCTACGGAGCACACTAACCGCGTTGTGTTACGCCGGAAGCTTCTGGTCCACCACTGACCCACTGCAAGTCAACAACGCTTTAACGTTAGATTTCTGTGACGACCAAATGCATGTAAGTTAATAAGGCAATGCAAAAACTTTATTGGCAGCGGTGCGGCACACATGCACGGAGCAACGCAAATATGACAGGGAAGCCAGTAATCCCTCTGACGTACTTCCAGTCCTGCAGAGAGTACGTAGCTGGGGGAGGGGCGGCGATGGCCGCGCGGGGGGCATGTGGGAGGGGGTGGCGCTATGCATATGACCCTGTCAGTGCACTCTGTCTCAGGGTCATGTAAATCGATTTTTGGGCATTGCGAGAAGATCAGGGCATTGCACCGCAACGCTCACCTCAAGTGCAAAAAAACAGCCTTAGGCCCCGTTCACACTTGCGTTTCTCTGCCAAACGGATCGGATGACCTGACCGGATCCGGATCGAACCCGTATGGTTCTGATTCGGATCCGATCAGGTTGCTTCAGGTGTACATCCGGCTGCGATTCGGATCCGTTTGGCAAAAGAGAGTAGAAATAAATAAAAATTTTGGGGTCTGGGAGGTCAGCAGAAGGTGCACGTGTGGAATCAGGTCCTCCGCTGTTTAGGCCTCACCTCCACCTCCGACATACTGCCAAACAGCTCCAGCACGTTAAAAGTCACTGCTGCTCCACTCCAAAATGCTTGCCCATGTGTCCCCATCCAAAATTGCCGCTAGAATACGCATAGGAAGTGGGGTAGAACGTCCGGTGTTGTCTCCAGTGTGTTCTGTGCATTCCGTTCCCCATTGGTTTCATATTTCCGGATGGTGCAGTCAGGCTCCAGTCCGAGTGCGTGGGCCGGATGATCCGGACCGAAAAATAGCGCATGTTGGAAAAGTGTCCGGAGTCCGGATCCGGTCCGGCTCTGTACTGTACGGAACGGACACATGTGAAAGTCCGCATAGACTTTGCATTGCTATGCGGAACGTACGTTCCGTTTGTACAGTATACGGTCCGGATCCGGCCCGGCGAATCCGGACAGGGAACGCTAATGTGAACCGGGCCTAAAAGGATTCCACAAACATGTGGGCACGTGAAAGTACTTTTACCCACATGAGAAAACACTTTTTTTTTTTCTTGCAGAAACGCATTGAAGTATAAGGCCCCGTTCACACTGCATGCCTTCCCATCCGCGTTTCGGGAACACGTGCAGGAGGTTGACACGCACAGCATCAGACAGCGCATAGACTGCACGGTCTGATGTTCACACTGCATGTGTTCCGGACCTGTGCGGTCCGCAAACGCATGCTGCACACATTTTTCCCAAAACGCACGGCTGTCCCATTCACTTGAGTGAATGGGATCAGCCACGCAACGCATACAAACGCGGATGGCGTGCGTTCATGCGCATTGCGTTCCGAACGCACGGCCGTCCGCGTTTGCTAATGTGAACAAAGCCTGAAGGCATGAGAAAACACATTTTCACGCAAATGCATTGCAGTCTATGCGCAAGAGAAAGTTATATTTTTGTGAAATTATGCTCCATTGCAAAATTATGCATCATAATTACTATTATGTGTGAAATTAATTTTGCAATGGTCTAAAATTTCATATTACGATTTTGCATCTGAATTTCACTGCAATAATTACTACTAGGTGATCAATAGCTATCCGATTGGTAAGTGGTTAAAAACAGTGCATAGAAGCAAACTACTGGGCAGAATGTCTATTTCAAATGTGTCCGGTATGTGAAGATGCTGGTTTGAAGTTCACTGAAAATATGTGGCCTCTCTGCTAGTGATGACCACAAATTTCGCAGAATCGTATTTTTCGCACCGTAATTCGCAATTATGATGCCAAATCGTAATGCAAAACTTCATGGAAAGTCATAATTTATTTCATTTGTAAACATAATCAAGAACCAGACGTTAACAATTTTGCGTAATTTTCATGTCATTTTGTGCTCACTTTTTAGCGGTTAAAAGCAAATACATGCCGTTGTCACCAAACGCTCAATTTTACTTCAGTGGGAACAAGTCAAAAGAATAATTTTTCAAAAAGGCCTTGTAGTTTTTCAACTCAGAAAAATGACAATTTATAAACCATTTTTTCCTTTGCATTTGGAAAATCGATTTTTCTCAAAAACGACAAGGTCTTTTTGAAAAATTGTTGATAACGGCATGTGTAGTGTGAGAAAGATGGGCTAACATCGGGCATAATCACAAGGGAGGGAAGGCCAGCGGATGGCACTGTTATGTGAGAGGGAGGGGCTAGCAAGACGCATTGTCATGTGAGAAAGAAGGGTATAACAAAGGGCATGATCACAAGGGAGGGAAGGCCAGCGAATGGCACTGTCATGTGAGAGGGAGGGGCTAGCAAGACGCATGGCCATGTGAGAAAGAAGGGTATAACAAGGGGGCATGATCACAAGGGAGGGAAGGCCAGCAGGTGGCACTGTCACATAAAAGCAGAGAGGTGTGGTTATATGAGAGAGCGGTGAAAAGAACCCTCAGTCATGTGAGAGGGAGGGGCTAGTAAATGGCATGAAGGAGGAGTCAGACCTAATAGTCAAAAGGGGGCACAGCCACAAGGTAAAAATGTATTTCCTGTCCTCCCTGGTGTCTCAGCAGCAGGTCTATATTTGCATTATAATCAATACTGATGTAAGTTCGCTTTAATGAACTACAGCATGTCCTTCAGAGACAGAAAATGACTTTACAAATGAAAGAAAACATGGAATAAACCTAAAACATTATAAAATACAAATGCATGCAGCAGGCGGACAACATTAACCTGCAGAAAAGATAATCCTCTCTATTTACATGTAAATGGTTTAATCCACTGACAAACAAGGTGGCGTCCCCTGAAAGTAGCTAAAGTCTCATCGGCAGTCGGTCGCGGCGGTGAAACGAGAAATGCCTCTGACCGTTTGCCTTGACATTTTTCTCCCAACAGTAATCTGCTTTGAGACTTTGCATAATATTAATCTCCGATGTTGGAATGCGCCACTTGTGTTCTGAGGCATATTGGACCCCCTTTCACTCTCCTAATAGCCTAATCCCACCCATAATCCACTCTGCTCCACACATCAAAGTGGCTTTGTACCATTTCACATGCTAGAAGTTAGCAAGCAATTACTTCCCCCATTCAGTTTGCGCACAGGGACTACGATAAGCAGCTCATAATAGGTTTACACGGAATTCTGGATTTTACAACTGATGACAAGTTAGAGCGAATGGAAGCTTTGAAATGAACGTTCGATGGATAGCTGATCAAAAATGTACTGGATCTTTTTTAAATAGAACAACATACTTACCTAAGGAGAGGGAAGCTTCTAGATCAGGGGTGTCAGACTCAATCACGTAAGGGGTCTACATCTAAAAGCTAGTCTAAATCGTGTGCCAAATCTCACTAATATTATAAATGGGAATGTTCGGATGTTTGGATGTTTGGCTGAACGGATTTGAATAAAATTTGGCACACACATAGTACATTACCTGGAATAACATATAGGATACTTTTTATTCCCATAACCAAAAATTGGGCAGAGACAAATGCCATTCTTACACTGTTAATGGCAGGGTTCTCAAACTCTGCACAGTTGATCACTGGGTGACTGAGATTAATAGTCAGGAAAGTGGGTGAAGCCTACAACAGCCAATCAAAATTCACCTATTGATTTTCAAGGGGAATATTTAATTGCTGCCATTCTTACACTGTTAATGGCAGAGGCCTCAAACCGGGTACAGTTGGTTATTGGGTGACTGGGGTTCAAATTCAGAAAAGGGGGTGGACCCACAAACAGCCAATCAGATTTGTTTCATTTCAATGCAAATTATTGATGCCAAAGACCGCAAAGCTCACAAACTTGGTCATTGAGTAATTGTGTTTTAGGGTTAGAAAAAGTGGATGGAGCCGACACCAACCAAATACACAACCGGGCAACGCCGGGCAATCAGCTACTAGTTAATAAAGATTTAATAGTCTCAAAATAAGTGGAGTAACTTTAGCGGACATGTGGGGGCCAGTTCTGCCCCCTTCTGCAGAGTAGCGCAGTGGAGCAGTTTAATATTTAGGGGCGTAACTACAAATCATGGGGCCGCCCAGCAAACCGTTGATGGGGGCCCTTAATGTTCCTAACCTTTCCTTTACCTCTCTGGTGACCCTTACAGCCCTGGGGCCTCTCTTACAAGGATCATAAAACAAGTGTGGTCATCAGGATCTTTACATTCATATCACGTAGCCACTAAACACCTGATCTGGAGTATCAGAGGAAAGGAAGCTTAGTAGCTGAGGGCCTGCCACACCTCCGGGCCCCCTGCAGACTCAATTGTATGGCCTATTGTACGGTGAGTTGGGAGCAGAGCGAGTCGAACGACGGCCCTTCCTCCTGCCGCTAAACTCCCCGGCAGAGCTAAATACTGTTCCGCCTCCTAGTTAAAGCAGCTTAGAGGGTGATGTAATTTGGGGTCTGGTGATCGCCGGATCCCTGAATTACTCTTGGGCGGTTTGCGCATCATAGCTTTGTTGCTATGGCGGCGCCCAACTTCAGTGCTCAGTGCTGAGTGCCGTGCGCTGAAGTTATGTGCTTCCGACAGTTACAGTTAGACATGAGGGAAGGGATGAAGTTTAGGTAAATGGTTTAATTTACGCACTTCAGGGGGGTATCAGCAGTCCAGGTATTTTAGTAACTGCTAGACATACCAAAGTAGATGAGAGTTAGGGATTGGGGAGGGGGGTGGGTTGAGGGGAGTAAAAATTAGGACACATGGAGGAAAGTATTAGATAGCTCTTGGAGGTTCCTCTACAAGGATGTTTTTCCCTTTTTGTATGTGACTGATATTTTTGATAAGTGGTTAGTTACTTATTTTCCACAGCTGCACTAACTGAGTGACTGGCAAAAGGCAGGACACTCCCTGCCTGGCAGACTGTGTTAGGATCATGGTGAAGAGGCTGTGCAATTGGGTGCTCAGAATCAAGAATCACAGTTTGAAATGATGTTTGCATTAAGTCTAGAAATGAGTGGCGCTAAACTGAAAGGATTGTTTATATCTGTCAACAAAAGCTTCACTGAAAACGCTTTCAATTATGAAAAAACATCCTCAGTCAGTAAGAACGCAAATCCTCTTTAGCACTCTCTTCCTTTCTGCACACGTAGATTGTTTTATTGCGTGTGTCGGTACACAAGCGTGCGTTTGATCTCATCTTCTACAATCTGCTCCTTTGCTTACAGACCTGGTGTAAAATATCTGCCCGGAATGTGCAAACAAAACATGGCAGGATTGTTATTTGAAGAGAATACAGAGGCACAATGTCTCCGTTCTGCGCTCTGCAATTACCGGTAGTCAGCTTCATTGGCACGATGGATTTCAGATTCCCCGTGTGCGTATAAACAATCGGCGGGATTTGTTACTTGTTCTTATTTGTTTTTAAACTGTCCCAAGATGGAGCCCGGATCAATAATGCAACATACTTCACTACTGATTTTACCAACATTTTAAAATGCTTCTCCAGTATGTATATTTGGTGTTGCTTCATGCCTATACTGCTTTTAAATGAGCTGCAGTGTGTGCTGATCTCTGATATCTCCAGTATGTACAGTGTAAGCTGTTACTCTGTGCTTCTACTAATAGTAAACTATCTGCAGTGTGTGCTGATCTCTAATATACTTCAGTAGGTACAGTGTAAGTTGTTACTCTGTATCTGTACTGATAGTAAACTAGCTGCAGTGTGTGCTAATCTCTGCTACCCCCAGTATGTACAGTATAAGCTGTTACTCTCTGCCTGTACTGATAGTAAACTAGCTGCAGTGTGTGCTGATCTCTGCTTCCTCCAGTATGTACAGTATAAGCTGTTACTCTGTGCCTGTACTGATAGTAAACTAGCCGCAGTACGTGCTGATCTCTGCTACCTCCAGTATGTACAGTATAAGCTGTTACTCTGTGCCTGTACTGATAGTAAACTAGCTGCAGTGTCTGCTGATCTCTGCTTCCTCCAGTATGTACAGTATAGGATGTTACTCTGCGCCTGTACTGATAGTAAACTAGCTGCAGTGTGTGCTGATCTCTGCTACCTCCAGTATTTACAGTATAGGATGTTACTCTGTGCCTGTACTGATAGTAAGCTAGCTGCAGTGTGTGCTGATCTCTGCTACCTCCAGTATGTACAGTATAGGGTGTTACTCTGTGCCTGTACTGATAGTAAACTAGCAGCAGTGTGTGCTGATTTCTGCTACCTCCAGTATGTACAGTATAGGATGTTACTCTGTGCCTGTACTGATAGTAAACTAGCTGCAGTGTCTGCTGATCTCTGCTACCTCCAGTATTTACAGTATAGGATGTTACTGTGTCATGAACTTTGCAGCACCGATTTTCATCCAATTTGATTATAATAATCAAATTTGATAGTCGCTCGGCCGCCAAGTCGCCTGTTGTATGGCCACCTTTACTCTGTGCCTGTACTGATAGTAAACTAGCTGCAGTGTCTGCTGATCTCTGCTACCCCCAGTATGTACAGTATAAGCTGTTACTCTCTGCCTGTACTGATAGTAAACTAGCTGCAGTGTGTGCTGATCTCTAATATACTTCAGTAGGTACAGTGTAAGTTGTTACTCTGTATCTGTACTGATAGTAAACTAGCTGCAATGTGTGCTAATCTTTGCTACCTCCAGCATGTACAGTATAAGCTGTTACTCTCTGCCTGTATTGATAGTAAACTAGCTGTCGTGTGTGCTGATCTCTGCTACCTCCAGAATGTACAGTATAAGCTGTTACTCTCTGCCTGTAATGATAATAAACTAGCTGTCATGTGTGCTGATCTCTGCTGCCTCCAGTATGTACAGTATAAGCTGTTACTCTGTGCCTGTACTGATAGTAAACTAGCCGCAGTACGTGCTGATCTCTGCTACCTCCAGTATGTACAGTATACGCTGTTACTCTGTGCCTGTACTGATAGTAAACTAGCTGCAGTGTGTGCTGATCTCTGCTTCCTCCAGTATGTACAGTATAGGATGTTACTCTGTGCCTGTACTGATAGTAAACTAGCTGCAGTGTGTGCTGATCTCTGCTACCTTCAGTATTTACAGTATAGGATGTTACTCTGTGCCTGTACTGATAGTAAGCTAGCTGCAGTGTGTGCTGATCTCTGCTACCTCCAGTATGTACAGTATAGGGTGTTACTCTGTGCCTGTACTAATAGTAAACTAGCAGCAGTGTGTGCTGATCTCTGCTACCTCCAGTATGTACAGTATAGGATGTTACTCTGTGCCTGTACTGATAGTAAACTAGCTGCAGTGTGTGCTGATCTCTGCTACCTCCAGTATTTACAGTATAGGATGTTACTGTGTCATGAACTTTGCAGCACCGATTTTCATCCAATTTGATTATAATAATCGAATTTGATAGTCGCTCGGCCGTCAAGTCGCCTGTTGTATGGCCACCTTTACTCTGTGCCTGTACTGATAGTAAACTAGCTGCAGTGTCTGCTGATCTCTTCTACCCCCAGTATGTACAGTATAAGCTGTTACTCTCTGCCTGTACTGATAGTAAACTAGCTGCAGTGTGTGCTGATCTCTGCTTCCTCCAGTATGTACAGTATAAGCTGTTACTCTGTGCCTGTACTGATAGTAAACTAGCCGCAGTACGTGCTGATCACTGCTACCTCCAGTATGTACAGTATAAGCTGTTACTCTGTGCCTGTACTGATAGTAAACTAGCTGCAGTGTGTGCTGATCTCTGCTACCTCCATTATTTACAGTATAGGATGTTACTCCGTGCCTGTACTGATAGTAAGCTAGCTGCAGTGTGTGCTGATCTCTGCTACCTCCAGTATGTACAGTATAGGGTATTACTCTGTGCCTATACTGATAGTAAACTAGCAGCAGTGTGTGCTGATCTCTGCTACCTCCAGTATGTACAGTATAGGATGTTACTCTGTGCCTGTACTGATAGTAAACTAGCTGCAGTGTCTGCTGATCTGTGCTACCTCCAGTATTTACAGTATAGGATGTTAATGTGTCTATACTGATATATATGGATCCGAGATAAACTTTTACTCATTGCATAGTTGTGTTCCTTTCCTATTGTTTATAGGGCATTCCTCAAGCCAAATACTTTTTTTGTTTTGTTTTAATACTCTAATTCCCTGTAAACTAAACAAGCCTCGCTCACAGCCCCTTTTGTGCCTTGGCACTGTAGCAAGGGCTTATGGGAGCTCAGTCTGGGCAGGAGGAGGAGGTGGTTACTAGTCATTGATTTCAGAGGAGGAGGGAGGAGGAGAGGGGACTGAATTTACACACAGGCAAGCTGATAGCATCGCCAGCCCTCAGCCTGTGACAATGTGACAAACAGAACATGGCTGCCCTCATTGTATCGCAGGAAGAAATAATCATAAACTTTTGACGCTGTTTCTAGCTAGATATGCTGTGTAAACTATGTAAACTTTAGATAAGATATATTGACAAGTTACTTGTTATAGTTAGTTTTTCATCTCGGATCCGCTTTAAGCATGGAAGCATCAAAGCTGAGAAAAGATAGAAGGCCCATCACAGTCCCTACAAGACAGATTATACTTCACACAGAGATTCTCACGTATTCAGAAGAGGTATGACATCACCGAGGAGCTACTGTTAATAGCAGCCGGCAAATCACCTGACAGCCGATACCCTGCTCTGTGGATCATGTTCGCTGAGTCCAGGTGTCACCGATGGTGACATCAAAGCACTTCTAAATCATGATGATGAATACCCTCCCTGTCCCCAACAGCCATGTCTCCTCCAGAAGAATATCAAAGCTCTGATTGTTTTCACACCGATAACAAATGGGTTAACACTTCCATGAGATCAGCAGCAGTACTCAGGGCTGGATCATACACCAGGCAACCTAGACAGGTGCCTGGGGCCTAGTGGGGGTAAGGGGCACACCTGCTACCTTCTTTGAACTCTCTGCAGTCCATTTCAGACAGGAAGTGACTACAGTGTGACCCTCACTGATAAGAAATTCGCCTTTTTATCTCTTTCTTGCTCTCAGAAGCCATTTTCTGCTAGGAAAGTGTTTTATAGTTGGAATTTCTTGTCAGTGAGAGTCACACTGTAGTCACTTCCTGTCTGAGTCAGGACTGAGTCAGTCACTTACATACCTGATATTTAACTCTTTCAGACAGAGAAAGAAAAAAAGGAACACAGCATAGTTATTTGTGTGCTAGGCACTGTACATACACATGTCTATCTCATCATGTCACATGTCACTTCGGGTATCCTGTAGTGCATATGCTTATATAGCGCTGACACCTTTTATTCAGTGCTTTACTCGGAACTATGAATGGTCAATAAGATGTTTTTTGCACTAAAGAATCTGATTGAAGGAGACACTGAAACAAAAAAAAAATTATGACATAAGGAATACACACTATTTAGCATTACTAAATTCTAAATTATTTTACAGAGCAGGCACGTGAACTATTGACCTGTCCTCTGGAGAAGAAAAAAACAATCCAATGACTGACAGTTGAGATAACAAGCTTCAGAAGATAGAGCTCTCTGCCACTTTGAAAGTTGTGGCGCTCAATGGCTTTTTTGCATAGATAACAACTGAAGTTTCTTAACTCTTCCTGTACTGGAAACAATATTAGACTGATATCTGTGCTGCTAATGTTTAATTTCTTAGCTGTACTACACATACAAATCATTATATCATCATTTTTTCTTCTCTTCAGTGTCTCTTTAAGTGCTATTTATAGTGGGATGAAACTCCATATTAACTGCAAAAAAATCCAATAAGGAATTACTTATTAAGCCAACCTATCCTGTTGTTTTTAGTGCTCACTGTCAGATTAAGGAGGATTGTGATATAAAAAAAGAGACGTGTATTTCTGCTAGTTTCCATCTTTACTGTTCCTCGTGATGCCAAAAGTGACATCATTTCTGCATTTTTCTTTCTCTTTTTACATCCAGCTCAATGTTAATTTTCCCTCCCTTCTGCCACAGTTTATTGCCCCTCCCACAGCAAACCTCACCTAGACAACAGGTGTACATATTCTGGGCATACACGAGTCGATCCGGAGGCTCGATTAGCCGCCGGATCGACTCCCGCCGCGTCCCCGCTCATCCGCGCGTGCGCACGGATCGATTCCCGCCCGCCCCCGCCGGCGCTTATCTTCTGCTCGATTCGCGGCTATTGTCCACCCGCGGGTATCGAGCGCGGAATCGATCCCCACGGTGATTGGACATGTCAGATATTATCAATTGATAAGCCTCCCTCGACGCCGTGTATGCCCAGCATTACATCACTGTGGAAACTCTTCAAAGGCTTTTTTTTTTTGGTCATTTTTTGCATTCTCTGATAGGCCAAGTACTTCCCAATGGACTCAGAAGTATTGGACTTTACAGCAGTAACTAGAATGTCACAGAAATTTTAGGACAATCACAAGGAATATTCGTTAATATCCGAGTCTTGTGGTTGATCTAAAATAAGAACGACAATCTAATTTTTGAGGAACAATTCTACATTCTCTGATTGGCCCAATGCTTCCGAGTTCTGCGATTGGGCTAAAATTACCGAGGTGTAGCAATACGCTATTTCTGCAGAAATCTGATTTCCTATTGAAAATGCGCAAATTTCAGTTTCGACGAATCCAAATAAGCATCCCTAACTGCAATAATCAGTTGTCACCACAGCTTCCCTGGGGCACAATGAGATGGAGGAAAAGCATCTGAGGGTAAAAAACAACAACCAAAACCCTGTCAATGTCACCCCTAACCATTGATGGTTTCCAAGGGCGACATTGCCGGAAAGAGACATACTGCTGAGCTACAGCCAAGCAACGTGTGTCCATGGTGAGGGGAAGAGGGATGGTGGGGTGGCCATAGCAACTGAAGGGGTGGGTGGGTCATACATACCACAGAGTTCATCAATTTAAAAGCTTGACTTTCTTATTCACACCACACTGGTCCTCTCTATCATTATTATTTCTTCTTCATATTATTATCATTTGAAAATAACAGATTTATCAATTTTAGGGCTGGGATCCACTACGGCATACATGTCAAACTCCGTCTCGCAGCAATCAGATTTGGCCCTCAGGTGGTTTCCCCAATTTACATTGTTTGGCCCACTCTAGACCACCAGAAAAGCCACATTGAGGTCGGCCCGCAAATAGGTCCCACAGATCAATTTTGGCCTACTTTGTATTTGAGTTTGACACCCCTGCACTAGGGCGATTTTGGCAGCATTTTTGAATTTTGCCAATGTTTTTAAAAGGGGGGGAACCCACTAGTGCAATTTGCGACTAGGGATAATTCGCCATCGCAGGACATGCAGCATTTTGATTGCATTTGGGCTCAATGCTCTTTATAGAAGTGCTGCAAAACCATTTGAAAAGCATGTTTGCTGCGATTTGGATGCAGAGAGTTTGGAATTAAGTTGGTTATCCTTACCGAGTGTCTAGATGTCCCGCCCATAGCCCCGCCTCCAAGCAGAAGAGGTCACAAGCACTTCTCTGATTGGTCCTAGAGAAGCACCTATGACCCCTTACATTAGGGGGCGGAGCTACGGATGGAAGTCGGACATCGGGACACCTGGTAAGTATAATAAAGTTTATTTATTTTTTTAAATGCTAATTGGAAGCACCGTACAGTTTACTATACATTGCTTCAAATTGGAATGAAAAGTGATTGCAATTGGACTAGGAATCGCTGCAGCGATACCTAGTGGGGTCCAGTCCTTAGGATTGGGGATAACGATTAGAGCCAATTAAACACATTTTATAGTAGATCTATATGAAGAAAGAGGGACAGCGGAATTTGGTCCCCAAAGAAAGACTGTCTCTCTGAAAAAGGAACAGTTAGGAACAATTTCATTATGACTGTCCTCAGAGGAGTTAAAACTCCATGCAGTTCCAAATTTGAAACTCTACCCTGGGTAAGTTTTAGACTTGGAACTCTAGTGCTGCAAGCTGAGAGTGCTACTCCTACGCAGAGAAGGGTTAAAGCGGATCCGAGATGAAAAACTAACTATAACAAGTAACTTGTCTATATATCTTATCTAAAATTTATATAGTTTACACAGCAAATCTAGCTGCAAACAGCTTCAATAGTATATGATTATTTATTCCTGTGATACAATGAGGGCAGCCATGTTCTGTTTATCACATTCTCACAGGCTGAGGGCTAAAGCTGCTATCAGCTTGCCTGTGTGTAAATTCAGTCCTCTCTCCTCCTCACTCCTCCCCTCTGCAATCAATGACTAGTAACCTCCTTCTCCTCCTGCCCAGATTGAGCTCCCATAAGCCCTTGCTACAGTGCCAAGGCACAAAAGGAGCTGTGGGCAAGGCTTGTTTAGTTTATAGGGAATTAGAGTATTAAAACAAAACAAAAAAAGTATTTGGCTTGAGGAATGCCCTATAAACTATATGAAAGGAACACAATTATGCAATGAGTAAAAGTTTATCTTGGATCCACTTTAAAATCAAATGGGGCCCAAGGCAAGATAGCAGTTTTTACCCACCACTAATGGTCACCTGATTTTTTTTTTAATAAGAATTGGTGGGAGCTAGCATCCACCAGGCTCCCAGATGTTCTCCGATCCCTAGGCAACTGCCTACATTTAGAGATGGGACGAACATCAAATTTAAGATCTGTGAACGGCGAACGTAAATCTACGCAAAGATTTGCGAACAGGCGAATCTGGCGAACCGCCATAGACTTCAAACGGCAGGCGAATTCTAAAACCTACAGGGACTGTTTGTGGCCACAAAAGTGATGGAAAAGTTGTTTCAAGGGGCCTAACACCTGGACAGGGGCATGCCAGAGGGGGATCCATGCCACAAGTCCCACTAAATTACCGTATGTAATTTACGCAGAGTCGTGTTGTCATCTCTAAAGGGCAGAAATCACCTTACATTCCTAAATTGATGGAATAAAGTGCATTAAAACTTCCGGTGTGTGTACATGTCCATCAGGTAGTGTAAGCGTTATGCCCACTACACACTGAGACAAAATGCCACGTTTAATGCACCGCAGTCCGCAAACAACTGCAAAGACCTTTAGGGCTCGATTCAGTAAACTGTGCTAACCCAGTTAGCACACCTACAGGCTTTGGGCGTGCTAACTAGGGTCCTAAGTAGTTAGCACATACAAACTACTTAGCACCGTAGTTAGCACATGCAAACTTAGCACCGTAGTTAGCACATGCAAACTACTTAGCACCGTAGTTAGCACATGCAAACTACTACTTAGCACCGTGCTAACTAGGGTGCTCTGCTCCATGGTTAGATATCCCTGGTTATACCCCTTGCTAATTATGATCTTGTAAAAGATAGAATATTTGGAAATTTAAACTCAATCTGAGCTCTATATATTATGTGACGATCATTATATTATTGTTAACAATACCTCTCATCTTCCACAGTGATAATTGATGCTGAAGCTACTGTTGGAAAAGTTAGGAGGCGCACTGCTATACTGCATATTCTGTCATATGGTCCTTTTCTTTGTTGAATAAACACAGATTTAAAAAAAAAAAAACTAGGGTGCTAAGTAGTTCACATGTGCTAACTACGGTGCTAAGTAGTTTACATGTGCTAACTACGGTGCTAAGTAGTTTACATGTGCTAACTACGGTGCTAAGTAGTTTACATGTGCTAACTACGGTGCTAAGTAGTTTACATGTGCTAACTACGGTGCTAAGTAGTTTACATGAGCTAACTACTTAGCACGTGCAAAGCATGTTAGCACATGCAAAGTGGCTTTTCACTGGCGTGCTAACACTTAGCACCCTTTTCTGAATCAAGCCCTTAGTGATAACGTCAAGTGAGTGTTAGAATTGAAGTATTATATATCTTTGTTTTTACTAGTTGACACCTTCAGGACATAAATGTTAGTCCCCTCTGCGGCAATCTTTGTGTAGTGGTGTGTAGTGGCCACTGTGCTTGTGCACAAAATCATGGGAGTGGAGGCGATTGCGGTTTTTCAGCCTCAATGGTCAGGCTGAGGTAGTTCAATGACAGTAATGTGACTGATTCTGCACTGAGGCCTTATACAGGGGACAGTAGTGGATAATAGATGCCAGTAGTGGTGGTGAAGGATTATTGGGTTAGGGTTGGTTAACTACTTGGACCAGCAGGCATATCACCAGTAATGAGACCTCTCACCAGGGTTGTGGAGTCGGTAGAAAAATCATCCGCCTCCGACTCCTCGGTTTATGAAACCACTCCGACTCCCGTACCCAAATTTGCTCCGACTTCTTGACTCCACCTCCACAGCCCTGCCTCTCACCTGCTCTGTCATTGAAAAAGCTTTTAGTTACATAGATGCAGGTTAGCACAGCTCTATATGTATAATAACACTAATTAGTATTTTGGTTAAATTCCAGAGCCCAAGTTCAGGAGTTTTGGGAAAGCCCTGGCGTGAGAGCTCATTAACCCACAAAACATAAGCACACCACTACAATAAACTGAGATAATGAAGAGCTCTAAAAGCAACTCAAGCCCTCAGCACCTACAATAAGGTGTAATTATTACCTGTGGATCACCCATTAGCAGCTAAGTACAGACGCAGCCAACTGCCATAAATATGTCTCTGAAAACTTGCCCCAAAGTAAAACAAAACCATCAATCTGAAACACTAGAATAACAAATACAACAACAGGACACACTACATGTGTGTATTCGGGCCATAGATAAATGGCCCAGCATTGGGGGTGATGCCATGCCATTTACATGTAAGGAAAAGAATGCTGCCAGCATACAGTCTATTCCAGAACTTAATACTTTTTATTTACTGTTTTGGGGAGGTTGGCATATTTCAACTATAATGATGGTTCATGTATACACACTTATTACCAATCTAAATATAAATACATACAGTGCATCCGAAAAGTATCCTCAGCGCATCACTTTTTCCACATTTTGTTATGTTACAGCCTTATTCCAAAACTGATAAAATTCATTTTTTCCTCTAAGAATTCTACACACAACACCCCATAATGATAACCTTAAAAAGTTTACTTGAGATTTTGGCAAATGTATCAATACATAGGTATTCACAGCCTTGGCCATGAAGCTCAAAATTGAGCTCAGGTGCATCCTGATCATTCTTGAGATGTTTCTACAGCTTGACTGGAATCCACCTGTGGTAAATTCAGTTGATTGGACACGATTTGGAAAGGCACCCACCTGTCTAGATAAGGTACTACAGTTGACAGTTCATTTCAGAGTACAAACCAAGCATGAAATCAAAGGAATTGTCTCTAGACCTCCGAGACAGGTTTGTCTTGAAGCACAAATCTGGGAAAGGTTACAGAAACATTTCTGCTGCTTTGAAGGTTCCATTGAGCACAGTGGTTTCCATTTATGAGTGGAAGAAGTTCAAAGCCACCAGGACTCTTCCTAGAGCTGTCTAGCCATCTAAACTGAGTGATCGGGGAAGGAGAGCCTTGGTCAGGGAGGTGTCCAAGAACCGGATGTCAGAGCACCAGAGGTCCTCTGTGGAAAGAGGAGAACCTTCCAGAAGGACAACCATCTCTGCTGTACTCCATCAATCAGGCCCAGGGCCGGTTCTCTCATGAAGCAAGGTGAAACATTTGCATCAGGCACAGAGATTACAGGGGCAGCATGTTTGAACTGTGTTTACACTAACAGCATGCAGTCAGAGTAGGAGAAGTGAGAGGAGAGTTAGGTGAAGAGGTCATCATTGGGAAAAAGCAGCTTGTTGTGCTGTGTGAGGAGTCTGCCAGTTAGTGAGAAGGAATGGAGTGGCTGCGGGTGAGCAGCTTGTTTGTCACAGACTCACAACCTATCAGTGTGCTATTGTGTTGCGATGCAGCATGTCATTTGAGAACATTAAATAAGTATTTAAATGAGTAAATTGTTGGGCTGTGCGATCATTCCAAATCGGGGAGGAAGGGGGGTGCATTCTCACAAGTTTGCCTCAGGCAGCAAAAAGTCAAGAACCGGCCCTGATCAAGCCTGTAAGGTAGAGTGAGTAAGAGAATATCCGATATGAAATTATATAGAGAGAAAGAAAGCCCGCATAGCAAGCACCACTTGAAAAAATACAAAATACTTTATTTAACAATTTAGGCATCAGATAATCTAGACATGAAAAGATTCAACATGAAAATATAAAAACAATTAAAATAAACGGCAAAGACAAATCCCTGCTGCCAAACAATCATAAATACATACGATGAATAATAATATATAAATCTAGTATCCAAGTAATAAATCAAAATGAATCTGATAATAGTAATGGAGTCAAAACCAGCGTGATGGGCATCTGTCAAAGAGCCCACCAATACTTGAACCCGGGTTCAGTACAAATAAGTGAAAGGAGGGAATATATCCCAAAGTGCAAAAATACCTGTGCAAATATGCTGTAAACAGTGATTAATAAAAAACATACAATTGCTTAAATAAAGTGATAATAACTATGATAGCTGGAGCAGCCTGTAGAATAAAGTGGGCCATATGCAATTCACTTTTTCTCCTGAGTTTTCTCTTAGGTGATATTTGTAATCTGTTTCACTACAATGCCTTATAAGTCACCAGAAAGCAAGAAAACACTCAAAATAATTTTGATAGTACTTTTCCCCCTACTTTTTGGTACTTTTTCCATTGCAACGTGCTAAAAAGCTATTCTAAATCAAAGAAGAACATTTATCTCCTGGGAGAAAAGTCAGGTGAAAAAGTGAATTGCATATGGCCCGATGCATGCAAAGAGAAATGGTGAAATGCTGCAAAAAAAGGAGGTACTTATCCCAGGTAAGAACTGGACCAGTCAGATGCTAGCAGCAGGGAAGAGTCGGCACCCCTCAGGACTATCCCACAAGTTCCGCGGGCGTCACCCCGCTTTGAAGGAGAGAGGACACCGCGGTTAGTGGGATAGTCCTGAGGGGTGCCGACTCTTCCCTGCTGCTAGCATCTGACTGGTCCAGTTCTTACCTGGGATAAGTACCTCCTTTTTTGCAGCATTTCACCATTTCTCTTTGTATGCACTTTATTCTACAGGCTGCTCCAGCTATCATAGTTATCACTTTATTTAAAGAGAATCTGTATTGTTAAAATCGCACAAAAGTAAACATACCAGTGCGTTAGGGGACATCTCCTATTACCCTCTGTCACAATTTTGCTGCTCCCCGCCGCATTAAAAGTAGTTAAAAACAGTTTTAAAAAGTTTGTTTATAAACAAACAAAATGGCCACCAAAACAGGAAGTAGGTTGATGTACAGTATGTCCACACATAGAAAATACATCCATACACAAGCAGGCTGTATACAGCATTCCTTTTGAATCTCAAGAGATCATTTGTGTGTTTCTTCCCCCTGCTCTCATGCACTGAAGTTTCAGGCTGCTCTTTTCTTCCTGCAAACAGCTTTGCCCTTGTCTGTAATTCCTCAGTATGTGAAAGCCCAGCCAGCTCAGAGGACGATTTATCCAGCTTGAATAAGAGTGATCCAAAATCCCCTTTGAATCACTGTCCAAAAACAATTTTGCAGCTACTTTGTGAGTGATTTTTTCCCAGTTTTAAATAAAGTTTGAACAACCTGCTGTGTCTGCCAGCTCCCGGCATGTAGCCCCACCCCCTTGCACAAAAAGGGCTTCTCCATTTGATAATAGAGACGTGCAGATGTCCTTTTGTGCAAGGGGGTGGGTCTACATGTCTGCAGCCAGTGGGCACCAACCTCGAGAGACCCTGCATGTAGCTAAAACTTCATACCATTAGCAGCTTCAAATGAATTATCTCCTGTGAGATAAGTGCATTACTTTTAAAGAGAATCTGTATTGTTAAAATCACACAAAAGTAAACATACCAGTGCGTTAGGGGACATCTCCTATTACCCTCTGTCACAATTTCGCCGCTCCTCGCCGCATTAAAAGTGGTTAAAAACTGTTTTAAAAAGTTTGTTTATAAACAAACAAAATGGCCACCAAAACAGGAAGTAGGTTGATGTACAGTATGTCCACACATAGAAAATACATCTATACACAAGCAGGCTGTATACAGCCTTCCTTTTTAATCTCAAGAGATCATTTGTGTGTTTCTTTCCCCCTGCAGCTATCTTCTACTGAAGTGTCAGGCTGTTTCTTCCTGCAGAGTGCAGACAGCTGTGCCTGTATGTAATTCCTCAGTATGTGAAAGCCCAGCCAGCTCAGAGGACTATTTATCCAGCTTGTAAAAGATAAGAGAGAAGAGAGAAGCTGCTCTAATCTAAATAACACACAGGCAGTGTGCAGAGAGGGGCCTGAAAGGGGGAGATTCATCACAGAACCACAACACTGAAGAACTTGGCAGCCTTCCAGACACAGGCGGACAAGTCTGACAGGGAAAACATACATTGATTTATTACAGAGACAGTGATAGTATAAAGTGCTGCAGTAAGCCAGAACACATTAGAATAGCTTTTGGAACTTGTAGGATGATAAAAAACAGGATGCAATTTTTGTTACGGAGTCTCTTTAAGCAATTGTATGTTTTTTATTAATCACTGTTTACAGCATATTTGCACAGGTATTTTTGCACTTTGGGATATATTCCCTCCTTTCACTTATTTGTACTGAACCCGGGTTCAAGTATTGGTGGGCTCTACAGATGCCCATCATGCTGGTTTTGACTCCATTACTATTATCAGATTAATTTTGATTTATTACTTGGATGATAGATTTATATATTATTATTCATCATATGTATTTATGATTGTTTGGCAGCAGGGATTTGTCTTTGCCGTTTATTTTAATTGTTTTTATATTTTCATGTTGAATCTTTTCATGTCTAGATTATCTGATGCCTACATTGTTAAATAAAGTATTTTGTATTTTTTCAAGTGGTGCTTGCTATGCGGGCTTTCTTTCTCTCTCTATAATTTCACTGTAGAGTGGCCAAACTGAGGCCATTCCTTAGTAAAAGGCCCAGGCAGTCTGCCTGGAGTTTGCCAAAAGGCACCCGAAGGGGAAGCAGGAAATTTGGGCGCATGAGGCAGGTGGACAAAAAGGGCGCTGCCATTCACTCCCATAATAAATATCGTTTAATGGGCGCCCAACAGGAAAAAAGGGCGCCGGAGAAAAATAACGTTTTAAAAGCGGCGCCCGGAGACTTTTAATGTTTTATAACTGTTTCTCATGATTACACATTATTTAATGATTTATAATTTTTAAAACATTATTTTTAAACGAAAAACAGTACAATATTTTTAAAACATTACTTTTAAACGAAAAACCGTACAATTTTTTTTTTTATTTTTTTTACATTTTTAAACGAAAAACCGCACCATATTTTTTTAAAACGTTATTAATGCTTATCACAGGGGGGTCTTAGGTTTAGGCACCACCAGGGGGGTCTTAGGTTTAGGCACCAACAGGGGGGTCTTAGGTTTAGGCACCAACAGGGGGGTCTTAGGTTTAGGCACCAACAGGGGGGTCTTAGGTTTAGGCACCACCAGGGGGGTCTTAGGTTTAGGCACCAACAGGGGGGTCTTAGGTTTAGGCACCAACAGGGGGGTTCTTAGGTTTAGGCACCAACAGGGGGGTCTTAGGGTTAGGCACCAACAGGGGGGTCTTAGGGTTAGGCACCAACAGGGGGGTCTTAGGGTTAGGCACCAACAGGGGGGTCTTAGGGTTAGGCACCAACAGGGGGGTCTTAGGGTTAGGCACCAACAGGGGGGTCTTAGGGTTAGGCACCAACAGGGGGGGTCTTAGGTTTAGGCACCAACAGGGGGGTCTTAGGGTTAGGCACCACCAGGGGGGTCTTAGGGTTAGGCACCAACAGGGGGGTCTAGGGGTTAGGGATAGGTACAGGGAGGGATCTGTGTGAGAGTAGGGTTAGGTATAGCTTTGGTAAAATTCTTATTAATGTTTTATAAAACGTTATTATAAATTTCAATTTTTAAACAGGGAAGATTAACGTTTTTAAAATTGCCGATTTTATACACATTATTTAATGATTTATAACTTTATAAAACATTATTTTTAAACGAAATATAACACAATTTTTTTTTAAACGTTATTCATGATTATCTTTTAAAACCCTGCGCCCTTTTTTCCCGGCGCCCTTTTTTAACGTACGCACCCGAAGGACTCTCAGACCATGAAAAACAAAATCCTCCGGTGTGACGAGAGAAAGATTGAACATTTCCGCAGAGGTTTTTTACTGAAGTGTTACTGGATTTGCCACATACTTGTTTCAGGTGTTTCAGACACTACTGATGCATGAAAGCGCCGCCAGGCAACTGGTATTGACTTGATTTACACTTGTCTGTTTTTCTATGCATTTTTCTGATAAACAAGTGTGAATTCACCCTTATGGCTAATTTTCCACTGTAGGCTTGCGTTTTCACATGCATTTCTAATACAATTTTCGCATGCAATTTTTCGCAATGTCCCTAATTTACATGTTTTGCCTAGTTACAACATGACAAGTTCCTTTTTCCAGTAAGAAAATGTTTTTGTATCTGCGATTCTGTATCGTTTCGCATCCCACTCTTCATTTTTTGTTGCCTTTTTTATGGAAATTTTTGCATCCCAATTTTTCCATGCATATTCATGAAGTTTATTTACATGAATTTGTATGTAACCTTACATTTGTTTCTATTTCTATTGACTCGATTGTATGATTTTCTCGTGTCCGTTTCAAGAAAAAACATACATTTAAGCCATTTTTTTTCCTGTAGAAAAATCAGATGCGAAAATTCAGTGCAATGGCATTGATTTGCATTAGATTTGCAGCTAACTCGGATTGGGAAATTTGTTATCCCATACGAATTCTGCCATGTGTGAAGAAAGCCTAAAAGGAAATCAATATGGCAGCCTTCATATTCTTCTCACTTCTGGTGGCCTTTAAAGTATACCAGAGATCAACTAAAGTAAAGAATTGATACTTGCCTGGGGATTCCTCCCGCCCCATAAACACATGCGATTCCCTCGCGGTCCTCCTGCGGTGATAAGCCCTGGTAACTGCTTCAGTCGAGTCCAGTCTGGGTCTTCTGCGCATGTGCGGACCTGCTGCGCATGCGCACTAGACCCGGACTGACGTCACTGAGCAAGTTACCGGGGCTGATTGCAGCTGAACAGCAGACTGCAGGAGGATGGCAAGGGACTCACATGTGTTTATGGGGCGGGAGGAAGCCCCGGGCAAGTATAAATTCTTTACTTTAGTTTATCTCTGGTTTCCTTTAAGAAGTTTTAGTGCAATTTTTAGGAATCAAGAAATGGCAGACACGGCAGAGATTGTTTTAGGCAATTCCTAAAAAAGTCAGCTTTCAAGTACTTGTTTCCTTCTGCCTGGGCAGGCCAGCATGAGAAGGAAACAGGAGGAGTTCTGATTGACAGAATTTCTACCCTCTCACCTTTCGCAAAATTCCTGCGACTACAAGTACAGCGCTGTGACAGCCTGTCTGCTGCAGGGTCCCCTGGCTGTCAGCAATCGCACAGGCAGCACTGAGAAGATGAGTTTCTGAAGGTGCGGACTGGAGAAGACTGCTGGTACTCTGCAGCCGTGTTTGGAATAGGGACGCAAGGAAAAATGGGCGCCCATTTTCGTTAATAAAATTATCTACCAATATTTTTTATTTTTAAAGTGTGTACAACTTAGGCCTCGTTCACATCATACGTGCAGATATGGAAGCGCGTATGATGTGCTGAAACGCAGGAACGGCAGAAGGGCATAGACTGCCCTTCTACCGTTCACATATACTGCGCTGCTCAGCAGTACGATGGGCTGGGAAGCGATTGCGTACTGCTGCCTGCATTTTGCCCGGAAGCGCAGAGCTGATCCCATCACTGTCAATGGATGGGCTCAGCAGCGCAGTGGGCAGCGGCGCAGATGGCGTGCGATCGGATGCGCTGCGTTCGGATCGCACGGCCATCTGCGCTCCTCAGATGTGAATGAGGCCTTAACCTAATAATAAGGTTAACCTACAACTTAACCTACCCAACCTAAACCCTACTCTCACACAGAAGTACACCCCATCCCCCCACCCCCAATGCCTAAACCCTCCTTCCTGACGCCTAACCCTACCCCCCCCCCTTCTTGACATCTAACCCTAAAACCCCTCTTCTTTTTGATGCCTAACCCTAAAACCCCCCTTCCTGATGTCTAGCCCTAAAGAAAACCCTTCCTGGCGCCAACCCTAAACCCTCCATATTGATGCCTAAGCCTAAAACAACCCTCCTGATGCCTAACACTAAAACCCCCCTTTCCTGATGTCTAACCCTAAAACCATCCTACCTGATGCCAAACCCTAAAACTCCCCTTTTTGACGCCTAACTTTAAAACCCCCCTTCTTACTACCTAGCCCTAAAAAACCCACTTCCACATACCTAACCCTAAAACTCCTCTTCCTGAAACCTAACCCCCCCTTCTTGATGCCTAACCCTAAAACCCCCCATCTTTATGCCTAACCCTAAAACCCCCCTTCTTGACACCTAACCTTAACACCCTGCTTCATGAGGCCTCTTGCGCACTATATGCGATTCCAATTTTTCTATAAGATTTGATTTTTGATTCCGATTTTAAAAAATACTGCATGTTGCTACTGTTTTTAATCAGAATACAAATTTGGCTCGTATAAAAAAAATCGGAATTGCATGTAGTGTGCAAGAGGCCTGACACCTAACTCTAAATCTCCGCTTCCTGACACCTAACCCTAACATCCCCCTTCTTGACGTCTAACCCTAAAACCCCCCTTCCTGACGCCTAACCCTAAAACCCCCCTTCTTGATGCCTAATCCTAAAACCCCACTTCCTGGCACCTAACCCCCCCTTCCTGACCCCTAACCCCCCCTTCCTGACACCTAACCCTAAAACCCCCCTTCTTCACGCCTAACCCTAAGACCACCCTTCCTGATGCCTAACCCTAAAACTCCCCTTCTTGACGCCTTACCCTGTATTGTTCAAAGCAACAAATTAAAAAAAAATGAATAAGAATGCAAAACATTAAAAATGTCAAAAACTATAACCTTCTAACTATCAAAACAATAAAAAAAATTCAAAAACTATAACGTAATTTTGAAAACGACAATTTTTGTGCTTTGGGCTCCTAATAACCGATATTTGCATTAGTGCCTATGGGGCGCCCAAATCGTCCATGAGCCGATGGTTACCCACATTTCCTGCTTCCCTCTGCAGGCTGAGGTGAGTATAGGTGATCCTCTCAGTGGTGTGTTAGCTTGGAATGATGCTTTGAACAGCACGAGGATCACAGCACCTGGCAGTAAGACACACTCCAGCCGTGCAGAGCTCTCAGCCCCGGAGGAACAATGCGTCCAGTCAGGCAACCGGCCTCAGGGGTGAATCTCACTGCCTTTGCTGCACACTAGTAACTTGTCAGAGGAGCTTAGCAAAGATCAGCATTAATTTGCTAATCTCCGCTAACGTTCATCCCAAAGCCAGGCATTTCCTTTCGCTTTAAGAGGGCCGAGCTGTACTTGACACCAGAGGTGACCAATTGCTTATTGTTCCGGCTCGCGGGCAAGTTTAAAGGACAACTGTAGTGAGAGGAATATGGAGGCTGCCATATTTATTTCCTGTTAAACAATACCAGTTGCCTGGCAGCCATGCTGGTCTATTTGGCTGCAGTAGTGTTTGCATCACACCAGAAACAAGCATGCAGCTAGTCTTTGCCCAGTGCACACCAAAAACCTCTAGATCTGCAAAACGCTGGAGGTTTTTGTAGCAGATTTTCAGAGCGATTCTAGGGATGTAGAGGTTTTCTAATCATGCCTAGCGGTTTTTGGATCGTTTTTATGTAGCAGTTTACATATATTGTTACAGTAAAGCTGTTACTGAACAGCTTCTGTAACAAAAATGCCTGGAAAACCGCTCTGATCTGGCGTTTCTCAGAGCGGTTTTCCACTTTCCTATGCTTTAACATTGAGGCAGAAACGCCTCAGAAATCTAAATAATGCTGCAGCCCCCGAGTTTGCGTTTGTGGAAAAAACAAATCGCTCTGATGTGCACCAGCCTATTGAAATACATTACCCAAGCAGTTTTCAGCCTGCAAGCGTTTTTAAAAATGCTCCAGAACCGCTCTGATGTGCACCAGCCCCTTGTCAGATCTGACAATAATGTCAGACACGCCTGATCTGCTGTATGCTTGTTCAGGGGCTATGGCTGAGTGTATTAGAGGCAGAGGATCAGTAGGATAGCCAGGCAACTGGTATTGCTTAAAAGGAAATAAATATGGCAGCCTCCATATCCCTCTCACTTCAGTTCCCCTTTAACCCTCCTGGCGGTTTGCTAAAAAATCGCCAGGGGGCAGCAAATCTTTTTTTTTTTAATTTTTTTTTTTTTTCATGTAGCGAGACAAAGTCTCGCTTCATGATAGCCGCTGCTCAGCGGCAGCCCCCCAGCCCCTCCGATCGCCGCCGGCGATCGGCGATCAGGAGATCCCGTTCAAAGAACGGGATCTCCTGGAGGGCTTACCCCGTCGCCATGGCGACGGGGCGGGATGACGTCATCGACGTCGTGACGTCAAAGGGGATTCCTATCCACCCCATAGAGCTGCCTGGCACTGATTGGCCAGGCAGCGCACGGGGTCTGGGGGGGGGGGGGGGGGGCGGCTGCGGCGCGATGGATAGCGGCGGATCGGCGGGTAGCGGCGGCGATCGGGCACTGCACGCAGCTAGCAAAGTGCTAGCTGCGTGCAGCAAAAAAAAAATTATGCAAATCGGCCCAGCGGGGCCGGAGCGGTGCCTTCCGGCGGCATAGCCCGAGCTCAGCTCGGGCTTACCGCCAGGAAGGTTAATGCAAACTGCGTTCAGCACAGAAATTGGGCCAATTAACCATTTCAGCCCGCGGGGATTTTTCACCTTTTGCATCAGAGCAATTTTCACCTCCCATTCATTCGCTAATAACTTTATCACTACTTAACACAGTTTATTGATCTATCTCTTGTTTTTTCCGCCACTAATTAGGCTTTCTTTGGGTGGTACATTTTGCTAATAATTATTTTTTTTATAAATGCATTTTAACAGGATTAATAAGAAAAAATGGAAAAAAATCATTATTTCTCAGTTTTCTGCCATTATAGCTTTAAAATAATCCATGCTACCATAATTAAAACCTATGTATTTTATTTGCCCGTTTGTCCCGGTTATTACACCATTTAAATTTTGTCCCTATCACAATGTATGGCGCCAATATTTTATTTGGAAATAAAGGTGCATTTTTTCCGTTTTGCGTCCATCACTATTTACAAGCTTATAATTTAAAAAATGTTCGTAGTATACCCCCTTCAAATGCATATTTAAAAAGTTCAGACCTTTAGGTGTTTTTTGTTGTTTTTTTATTGTAATTTTTGTTTTGTTTTTCCATAAAAAATTTTATTTGGGTAATATTTTGGTGTGGGAAATGAACAGTTAATGTTTAATGTTATTATATGTGTAAATTGTAATGTAAAAAATATGTAGATGTAGTTTTACTATTTGGCCACAAGATGGCCACCTTGAGTTTATTTTTTTCTCCTTGTGCTTCTCAATCATGGAAGCACAAGGGGGATGGGAAAAAAAAGTTTTGCAGAAAGACTGAAGTCTCTAGTAAGAGCGCTTCGGTTTTTCTGCTGAGGACACGGATCGGTGATCGGGAACCATGTTCCTGTTCACTGATCCCAGGGCTACTGGGAGACAGCACGGGGGCGCGCGGGAGCGCAGCAAAGCGCGGCACCGCAGCAGAGCAGCCGCCTGGATGTGAGGATCACGTCTGGGCGGCAGAAATGGTTACGTTCTAGAAACCAATGCAGGTAGGTTAGGCATCAGGTTAGTTTTGAGTTAGGCCTTTGGTGAGGGTAGGCTAGGGTTAGGCCTCTGTGCCAGTGGTGCCAACCACTACACCAAGTGTCCCATGTAGGACTCGACCCTCTGAGGATAAATATATCCAACTTCTTTTTATTGCATCCTAATAGTGGTAATACAGCATAAAGGCAGCACAACGTTTCGGGCCTGTCGCCCTTTGTCATGTGCTCGCCCGCATAATAAACAGCCTACCACCCTACAGCAATATACAGCTAAAGGATGCGTTCTGATGATGTAACTGGGGTATTTAGCGTAGTAGTGGGTATTCTGAATAATTAAATGTGTTCTACTATATGTTTACTACAGGGCCTCTTTAGCCCCCTTGGCGTTATTATTCTTTCTGGATTTTAGGGTCTAAAACCGGTGCAATTTTTTTGCACCCTTTCAGACCCTAAAACCTGGAAAAAATCCTGCTGCCAGGGAGATCTGCAGCAGTTCCTCAATCACTCACCTCCCTGGCTCCAGTACTGCAGTTAGGCCTCCATCCTCCGGGTGGCGCTGCAACTCTAAAGTGAAATTGCCGGCTGTCGTCATGACAACAGCCAGCGATCTCACCAGGCGGAAGCAGAGCCCCGGAGGAGAGGAAGAAGAATGGCGGCTGACTTCGGGATCCCCCGGGAGGTATGTAGAAACGCCCGCTGCACGCTACACTCTGCACACAGCATCTGGCAGCTACCCCGAGCAGAGGTCGGGATTACCGCTCCTAGCTGCCGTTTTCTGCCCCGACCCTAGCTCGGGGTTACCGCCAAGGAGGTTAAAGGACAACTGTAGTGAGGAGAATATGGAGACAGCCATATTTATTTCCTTTTAAACAATACCAATTGCCTGGCTATCTTGTTAATCCTCTGCCTCTAATCAGTGGCGTAGCTAAGGCGCTGTGGGCCCCAATGCAAATTTTACAATGGGCCCCCCAAGCACTCTACACATAACAATTGATACGGGGCACCAAAAACTGCCAAGGACAGCTGCAGTGTCAGAGGTGCAAGTAGGGAATGGGGAACAGCTTGTTAATGATTACCATCATTCAAAGCATCTATAGAAGTGATTATTAGGAGCACAGGACCAATAGAGAGCTAATACTGTAGTTGGGTGTGGGCCCTTTGGACCCCCTCTGGCCCAGTTGAGGGAGGGCTTCCTCTGCACCCCCTATTGCTACGCCCCTACCTCTAATGCGTTTAGCCATAGACCCTGAACAAGCATGCAGCAGATCAGGGGTTTCTGACATTATTGTCAGATCTGACAAGATTAGCTGCATGCTTGTTTCTGGTGTGATTCAGACACTGCTGCCGCCAAATAGATCAGCAGGGCTGTCAGGCAACTTGTATTGTTTAAAAGGAAGCAAATATGGCAGCCTCCATTTCACTCTCACCTTGGGTTCACTTTAAGGGCTCGTTTCCACTAGTGCGGTGTGCGTCTGCGAGACGCACGTCGGCACTGAGCGGGTGGACGGGATCGCAGGCGAATCCCATAAGCCGTGCCATGCATGGCTATGGGATTTGCAACCTCCGCCGCGAATTCTGCGGAGGGTTCCGGCCGAATCGCTCCCGCAAGCGATTCGGCCGCGGCGCCGCTATCCTCTATGGCAAAGTTTCCCCGTGTGATTCATGTGCGGGGAAACTCTGCGGAATCGCGGCGGAAACCGCGATAGTGGAAACGGGCCCTAAGAGGGAGATTAGTGTAAGGCAATAAGTGAGAGAGTGTTGCCAAAATTCAAATAATAATCTTCGCTCTCATCAGTTCACCCGATGGTCATGAAGTCCATACAATAAAAACAGTTCACACTGAAACTTCCCCTAAACTTTCCCAGATGAATCGTGAACTCAAGTCGATACCAAAGCACAATATATCCTCAAAGGTCCTCTCCATCTGACCTCACCATTCACTCGCCACGAATATACCAATATTCTTTTCAGGAAATCATTCGTTTAAATAAAGATAAGTCCTCTTTGATTGATTTCCAAGTTAATCTTAAAGGCTTTTTTTTTTTCATTGATAAACTGAAACGTGTAGAGACAGAGTCCCGGCCAGTGTCTCTGAACTGCCAAACACCTGCAGCACATCCAAAAACAACATAACTCCACCACGGCTTCTACAGGCCGCCGCAAAAGCATTAAAATATCACTGCGAGGCAATTATCTACACAGGCAGCCATAACAAAGTGAAAGGACACAGCTGAGATAATGACAGCCTTGCACATCTGAAACTCAGTACAGATTCAAAACGTTTACAGTGGTTTGAATTTAAAGTTTTCAACGTTTCACACTGCAGACTGTTCCCCAGTGCAAGTTTTACATTGGGCCCCCCAAGCACTCTTTACATAACAATTGACACGGCGCCAGGGCCAGATTTACAGCTCAGGAGCCTGTAGGCACAGGCATTCTGGTGCCCTAAACTCCACCCCTCAACTCAGGCCACACCCCCATATTAGGTAGGCACCCCTCCTCCCTTCTAGGTAGCCAGATTTTCTCCAGTATTTGGTAACCCTATTAATCTAAGCAGTAGACGTGCCCCTCCGAGCCAGATGCGCCTCCACCCCAGAATTAAGTATCCCCCACCACCATAGGTAGGGGGATATTTGAGGAGGGGAGCCACCTCTCCTACATAAGGAGCCTGTAGGCACGAGCCTACAGTGCCTTATGGTAAATCCGGCCCTGCATGGCGCACCAAAACACGCCAAGTACAACCACAGTGTTGGTGCAAGAAGGGGATGGGGAACAGCTTGTTACTGGTAACTACTATTCAAAGCATCTATAGAAGTGATTATTCCCAGCACAGGACCAATACACAGCTAATACTGTGATTGAGGGCCCCGGTGCAGTCTTGCCTAAGGGCCCCGGTGCAGTCGTAACCTCTGCATTCCCTATTGCTACGTCACTGCAGTTCCCAACTTACAAACACTTGAGTTAACATGATTTCTCCTATATACGTCGCACAAAATTTACTGCACAGTTTTTGCTGTTACTTGTATTTGTTGTTATGTTATATAGTCACAAAAGTAACCAAAAAAACAGCCACCCCTTTATTCCTGGTAGTCGTACAATAGAAAAGCAAAAAAATACAAATTGAGGGTTTTAAGGCCTATTAGTATCAGTTTAAGCGTAAAACATAACTTTTAATTACAATAGCAATACATGATCATATGTGATACAGCATAACAATGGTCCTCAGTATAGGTTTGTTGCATTTAAATCCACTACCACACGTTTCGCGACTCCTAAAACGGTCTCTTCTTCAGAGGACCTTTACTCACGAACTTTGACCTATGCCTCTGAAGAAGCGACCTTCTTGCGCTTGTTGTTACGTGTTACAGTGTTGGACAAACTTGTAAGTAGTTTAAGGCCGCTTTCACAGTAGGATGTTGAATTTCAGTGCGACGTTAAGGTCGCACAATGCGGCCCTAACGCAACACATATAGACTTTAACTTGGACGTTATCTTTATGCGTCTCTTGATTCGCCGTTTTCGTTGCACAGTGTTGGAACGAAACTGGCGCATAAAGGAAAAAAACAAAAACATTTCTGGGCATGTGCAACACAAATAACGCAGCAGATTTGCCATTTTGACACGATTTTACATGCGATTCCGATTTGCCATTTTTAATTGGTTCATGCTGCGTTTTTTCTGCGTTTTTCTTCTTGTTTTGATATCATCCAGGGAAAATTAGAGTCGCAAATTGAAATCGCAAATCAGAATCGCAAATCGGATTTGCAGTGTGCAGGTGACCTCAGGCGGGGTTCACACAGTCACGGATGCACAACGGTGCGTTCACAGCGTACCTGCGCAGGATTCACTGAGGTCAATGCTCGTGGTTCACATACGCACCGTTGTGCATGTGTTGCACGCACATCTGCTGCACTTATTGTTGTTACGTTCAAGTTCTATTGAGTCTACTTCCATCACCGATCAGGTACACTGCTGGTATACAAATCGAGCCTCCTCATTGGATTGCAGCAGACCAATGGGAATCCATCAACCAGGGAGAATTCTCATTGGTCCACCACTCCCTGATCCAATGATAATCTTCCTTGGGGAGAGAGGATTCCCATTGGTCTGTTTCAATACAATGAGGATGGGAGCAGTGGTGGTGGAACCGAATGCGACGACAGCAGGTGAGTAAAATTAGCGAAACGTACGCGGCGAACAGCCTGGGGAGAACTGACTCTGTCTGCTCTCATAGGCTTCTGTTGGCTCCGTCAGCATCCCCGGAGTCGATGATCCGTACATATATCCGGAATATCGCCTTCAGTTACGCTCATCGGGAACTGAACGAACGGAACCATACCAAACGGACTGATGTGAACAGATCGTATTGACCAGCATAGTGTCTGTTCCCGTATGTGCCGATCAGATATGCAATACATTTTTTAGTGCAGTGTGAACCCAGCGCAAAGCACATTGAAAACATACACCACATATCCGGAACGATCTGGAAGTAAATCATGTATATTCACGTACCTGTGTGCTTAACACATGATTTGACTTACAAACACCCTCCTGGAACAGAACCTGTTTGTAAGTAGGGGAAGGACTGTGGATACACTGGTGGCCGTACACCAATAGATAGACTATATTTACTTTTGCGTATCTCCCAAATAGGACTTCATCATAAAGGTGACTATATACACAACAATCTGATTGTTCAATCAGCCAAATAATTGATTATTTGTGTCTGAAATGATCAGCTAACCAGTCGTTTAATGCCATATTTGCACTATAACGATCACATGCATCAACCATTCACTGTCAGATGATGTTCATTTGGTTTTGATTGATCAATAAGAAGATAAATCATGAGTTAAAGTAAACCGAGCAGTGTTTTCATCCCCCAGGGCATCTCAACAGCAGATTAAAAATGCAGGCTAACAATGTATAACAAATTCATTCTCACTCCTCTTTTTACATTTAAATGTTTGTTAGAGGATTTTATTTCCCTACTTCAGTGGCGTACGAGAGAGAACGGCGCCGGAGACTTGGGCGCAGGACACAGCCAGTATATGGCTAATCCTGCTGCCGCACAAGTCCGGGCCGTGTTAATTACTATTCCCCCTCCAGGCCGACATGGATAGTGGGGGAATGAAATAATTCGGCTTCCAGCAATAGCTGGAAGCCGAATTATTGTTTTAAAAGCAACTTCAGATCCGTCTTCTGACGGCGCTGAAGTTACTCCATGTGCCTGCGATAGCCGTAGTTCCTATTACGGCCTATGGTGGCGCCGGCTGCGCCCAAGTCTCCTGCGCTGCTGCGCCCAAGTCTCCAGCGCTGGATTTACCGTGTTCGACTTCAGTGGCCTGCTATCCACATAAAGAGCTGGCAGATAAGGACTGCTGTAATTAGCAATAGCAATGAGCAAACAAAAGCTTTCATCAGCAGGGGGTGGGGAGATAGGACACTGTACTTCAAATAGTTTAGAGAAGTCTCACTTGATTACATTCACGCCTTCCCTGGATAAATAAAGCCAGAGGGAGGGGAAGGGGAATGGCAGCTCCTACAGCTATCTGAAACCAGGAGAAACTTCAGAAACAAAAAAACCTGATTGAGTCCCTTTAAATAAAATAAAGAGAGATAAACCAAGAGTTAAGTTAGATAAGGAGAGATACATCATGAGTTAAGTCACTTAAGGACAGATAAATTGTGAATTAATTAAACTAAAAAGCTTCATGATTCAGCCACAAGAAATCAAGTGATAAGTGCCCACTAATGATACAATCTTGATTGTACAATCATACCACATCAATGTGCTATGAGCGACTACCTGAAGCATCTATTCACAGTATGTCTACTCAGGTTACCCCGCTGCTAGATAGATTTTGTAAAACTGCACAATCAAGATTGTATCTTTAGTGAGCACCTTTCATTCAATTTCCTTATCGATCAAAAACAACTGAATGGTAATAAATCTTCTCCTCCTTTAGGTTTTATTTTATACTGCAAAACGCAATCACAAACCATGTAAAATTTTAAAACGCAATTTTTCTGACAAGCAGGAGAAATGGGACATTTTTGCGATTAGGCGAAATCAGATCGCGGTTAGTATAAAAGGATCCCTGGGACGATCACTATTTTGCGGATGTGCTTGCGTTTTGCGATTGGCATGCGATCGGAAACGCATCAAGTGTAGTATAAGACAGCCCTAAGGGACCTTTTCCACTAGCAATCGTCTAATGGAAACGCAAGTGATTTACATTTTTCAATAATTGCGGTTGCAATTATGTGTTTATCTTTAAACAGTGAAGCCCAATCGCACTTATGCTGGGTACACACTATGAGATTTTCTGGCAGATTTACTTTCACATCGATTATTTCCAACATGTCCCATCTGATTTACGATCATTTTCCGATTGATTTCCGACTGTTTAACGTTCACATGTTAGAAATAATCGATCTGACAGTAAATCTGCCAGAAAGTGTGTACCTAGCATTACAATCGCTCCAAAAAAAGCGATTGCCCTTCACAAAAAAAAACAAGTCGCGAAAATGGAAAATACTTTCCGCGATTCTTATTTTAAAGTAGCGTTTTGCATCGAATCGCGCTCAGTGAAAAACAGCCCGATGTCCGGCTCAACTTCTGAATGCCACTTTTCGTTGTTAAAATTTCTGGGCAACTCTCACATATAGTTTCCAAACTTTGGCAGAAGTTTGAAAGAAGTTTAAAAACTTTGCAGTTGTCGAAGTCTGACCAACAACGTTCTCGGTATGGAGGGTAGCAGGTGTACTTTTTATGAGGAATGCCAGAATAAACTCACCTCATCCAAAACACAAGTCCCAGCCAGGCATCCAGGGGAAGCAGCAGTGTCAGTGTAAGAGGGGGACAGGGCAGTCCAGGAGAGAAAGAGGGGACAGGGCAGTCCAGGAGAGAGAGAGGGGACAGGGCAATCCAGGAGGAGAGGGCAATCCAGGAGAGAGAGAGGGGGGACAGGGCAATCCAGGAGAGAGAGAGGGGACAGGGCAATCCAGGAGGAGAGGGCAATCCAGGAGAAGGAGAGGGGGACAGGGCAATCCGGGAGAGGGTCACAGGGAGAGGGGGGACGCCTCTGTCATTCAGATCAGCACCAGCCAGACAGAAGTGGAGGAAACTTCATGCCAAGTCCAGAGTCCTGAGCCAGGGATGAGGTGGGCAGCGCAGCCAGCAGACATGCATGAGATTCCAGAGGACAATGATACTGGGACTGAGGACTGTTCCTGCACTGCAGGGAGGGAGCTGGGACTGAGAATAGACAAGAGAGGCTGGGAGCTCCCAGGAGGGGCCGGGCTGCGGGGATTGAGTTTCAGGAGCCAGCATGGGAGACAGAGGGGAGCAGGACTGACAACCCTCTCCAATTATAGCCCAACTTCTCTCTTTTCTGGTTATTTCTGACCCCGTTACAGCAGCTTCTGAAATAACTCCTCCAGCAGCCAGGGACAGACAGTGCAGGGGGGGGGGGGGGGGGGGGCTCTGGGATGGATACATTTGGGTATCAGCAAAAAAGCATGTGATCAGGGCAAACGTGTATGTCCTCCAGCAAACAGGCATAGAAGGAGAAATAGGTGAGGAGGTAGTGGAGAGTTAGATAAACATGTATAGTCCTCCAGCAGCACAGAGTATATCAGGAGAGGAGAGTTAGAGGAAGGAGCAGAGTCCTCCAGCAGCACAGAGTATATCAGGAGAGGAGAGTTAGAGGAAGGAGCAGAGTCATCCAGCAGCACAGAGTATATCAGGAGAGGAGAGTTAGAGGAAGGAGCAGAGTCCTCCAGCAGCACAGAGTATATCAGGAGAGGGTAGTTAGAGGAAGGAGCAGAGTCCTCCATCAGCACAGAGTATATCAGGAGAGGAGAGTTAGAGGAAGGAGCAGAGTCCTCCAGCAGCACAGAGTATATCAGGAGAGGGTAGTTAGAGGAAGGAGCAGAGTCCTCCAGCAGCACAGAGGATATCAGGAGAGGGTAGTTAGAGGAAGGAGCAGAGTCCTCCAGCAGCCCAGAGTATATCAGGAGAGGAGAGTTAGAGGAAAGAGCAGAGTATTCCAGCAGCACAGAGTATATCAGGAGAGGAGGGTTAGATAGAAGAAGGAGCAGAGTCCTCCAGCAGCACAGAGTATATCAGGAGAGGAGAGTTAGATAGAGGAAGGAGCAGAGTCCTCCATCAGCACAGAGTATATCAGGAGAGGAGAGTTACAGGTAGGAGCAGAGTCCTCCAGCAACACAGAGTATATCAGGAGAGGAGAGTTAGAGGAAGGAGCAGAGTCCTCCAGCAGTACAGAGTATATCAGGAGAGTGGAGTTAGAGGAAGGAGCAGAGTCCTCCTGCAGCACAGAGTATATCAGGAGAGGAGAGTTAGAGGAAGGAACAGAGTCCTCCAGCAGCACAGAGTATATCAGGAGAGTGGAGTTAGAGGAAGGAGCAGAGTCCTCCAGCAGCACAGAGTACATCAGGAGAGGAGAGATAGAGGAAGGAAGGAGCAGAGTCCTCCAGCAGCACAGAGTATATCAGGAGAGGAGAGTTAGGGCTCGTTTCCACTATTGCGGTGCGGAATCGCCTGGATTCCACCGCTGATGAAATCGCATGCGGATGCGATTCTGCATGCTTTTTTTGTCGCGAATTCGCATGCGAATTTGCATAGGTGAGGGTATATGCGATTTTTACCATGTCACTGCCTGTGCGAATTTACATTGGTACCTATGCGAATTCGCGGCAAAAAACGCATGGGGAAAACGCATGCTATTTTCCTATTAAATACATTGCATGCGATTTGCATGCATTCCACTCGCAGGCGAATTCTGCTGCTCTTTTGTGCGTTTTTTAACCGCTGAAAAAAACGCACCTCAACAACGCTACAGTGGAAACAGGCCCATCCACTTGCATTACATGTGCGAATCCGCATGCGTTGGACGCATGCGGATTCGCGATAGTGGAAACGAGCCCTTAGAGGAAGGAGCAGAGTCCTCCAGCAGCACAGAGTATATCAGGAGAGGAGAGTTAGAGGAAGGAGCAGAGTCCTCCAGCAGCACAGAGTATATCAGGAGAGGGTAGTTAGAGGAAGGAGCAGAGTCCTCCATCAGCACAGAGTATATCAGGAGAGGAGAGTTAGAGGAAGGAGCAGAGTCCTCCAGCAGCACAGAGTATATCAGGAGAGGGTAGTTAGAGGAAGGAGCAGAGTCCTCCAGCAGCACAGAGTATATCAGGAGAGGGTAGTTAGAGGAAGGAGCAGAGTCCTCCAGCAGCACAGAGTATATCAGGAGAGGAGAGTTAGAGGAAGGAGCAGAGTCCTCCAGCAGCCCAGAGTATATCAGGAGAGGAGAGTTAGAGGAAGGAGCAGAGTCCCCCAGCAGCACAGAGTATATCAGGGGAGGAGAGTTAGATAGAGGAAGGAGCAGAGTCCTCCAGCAGCACAGAGTATATCAGGAGAGGAGTGTTACAGGAAGGAGCAGAGTCCTCCAGCAGCACAGAGTATATCAGGAGAGGAGAGTTAGAGGAAGGAGCAGAGTCCTCCAGCAGCACAGAGTATATCAGGAGAGGAGAGTTAGAGGGAGGAGCAGAGTCCTCCAGCAGCACACGGTATATCAGGAGAGGAGAGTTAGCGGGAGGAGCAGAGTCCTCCAGCAGCACAGAGTATATCAGGAGAGGAGAGTTAGAGATAGGAGCAGAGTCCTCCAGCAACACAGAGTATATCAGGAGAGTGGAGTTAGAGGAAGGAGCAGAGTCCTCCAGCAGCACAGAGTATATCAGGAGAGGAGAGTTAGAGGAAGGAACAGAGTCCTCCAGCAGCACAGAGTATATCAGGAGAGTGGAGTTAGAGGAAGGAGCAGAGTCCTCCCGCAGCACAGAGTATATCAGGAGAGGAGAGTTAGATAAAGGAAGGAGCAGAGTCCTCCAGCAGCACAGAGTACATCAGGAGAGGAGAGATAGAGGAAGGAAGGAGCAGAGTCCTCCAGCAGCACAGAGTATATCTGGAGAGGAGAGTTAGAGGAAGGAGCAGAGTCCTCCAGCAGCACAGAGTATATCAGGAGAGGAGAGTTAGAGGAAGGAGCAGAGTCCTCCAGCAGCACAGAGTATATCAGGAGAGGAGAGTTAGAGAGGAAGGAGCAGAGTCCTCCAGCAGCACAGAGTATATCAGGAGAGGAGAGTTAGAGATAGGAGCAGAGTCCTCCAGCAGCACAGAGTATATCAGGAGAGTGGAGTTAGAGGAAGGAGCAGAGTCCTCCTGCAGCACAGAGTATATCAGGAGAGGAGAGTTAGAGGAAGGAACAGAGTCCTCCAGCAGCACAGAGTATATCAGGAGAGTGGAGTTAGAGGAAGGAGCAGAGTCCTCCAGCAGCACAGAGTATATCGGGAGAAGAGAGTTAGAGGAAGGAGCAGAGTCCTCCAGCAGCACAGAGTATATCAGGAGAGGAGAGTTAGAGGAAGGTGCAGAGTCCTCCAGCAGCACAGAGTATATCAGGAGAGGAGAGTTACAGGAAGGAGCAGAGTCCTCCAGCAGCACAGAGTACATCAGGAGAGGAGAGATAGAGGAAGGAAGGAGCAGAGTCCTCCAGCAGCACAGAGTATATCAGGAGAGTGGAGTTAGAGAAAGGAGCAGAGTCCTCCAGCAGCACAGAGTATATCAGGAGAGGAGAGTTACAGGAAGGAGCAGAGTCCTCCAGCAGCACAGAGTACATCAGGAGAGTGGAGTTAGAGGAAGGAGCAGAGTCCTCCAGCAGCACAGAGTACATCAGGAGAGGAGAGATAGAGGAAGGAAGGAGCAGAGTCCTCCAGCAGCACAGAGTATATCAGGAGAGGAGAGTTAGGGCTCGTTTCCACTATTGCGGTGCGGAATCGCCTGGATTCCACCGCTGATGAAATCGCATGCGGATGCGATTCTGCATGCTTTTTTTGTCGCGAATTCGCATGCGAATTCGCATAGGTGAGGGTATATGCGATTTTTACCATGTCACTGCCTGTGCGAATTTACATTGGTACCTATGCGAATTCGCGGCAAAAAACGCATGGGGAAAACGCATGCTATTTTCCTATTAAATACATTGCATGCGATTTGCATGCATTACACTCGCAGGCGAATTCTGCTGCTCTTTTGTGCGTTTTTTAACCGCTGAAAAAAACGCACCTCAACAACGCTACAGTGGAAACAGGCCCATCCACTTGCATTACATGTGCGAATCCGCATGCGTTGGACGCATGCGGTTTCGCGATAGTGGAAACGAGCCCTTAGAGGAAGGAGCAGAGTCCTCCAGCAGCACAGAGTATATCAGGAGAGGAGAGTTAGAGGAAGGAGCAGAGTCCTCCAGCAGCACAGAGTGTATCAGGAGAGGAGAGTTAGATAGAGGAAGGAGCAGAGTCCTCCAGCAGCACAGAGTATATCAGGAGAGGAGAGTTAGAGGAAGGAGCAGAGTCCTCCAGCAGCACAGAGTATATCAGGAGAGGGTAGTTAGAGGAAGGAGCAGAGTCCTCCATCAGCACAGAGTATATCAGGAGAGGAGAGTTAGAGGAAGGAGCAGAGTCCCCCAGCAGCACAGAGTATATCAGGGGAGGAGAGTTAGATAGAGGAAGGAGCAGAGTCCTTCAGCAGCACAGAGTATCAGGATCGGAGAGTTAGAGGAAGGAGGAGAGTCCTCCAGCAGCACAGAGTATATCAGGAGAGGAGAGTTAGATAGAGGAAGGAGCAGAGTCCTCTAGCAGCACAGAGTATCAGGATCGGAGAGTTAGAGGAAGGAGCAGAGTCCTCCAGCAGCACAGAGTATATCAGGAGAGGAGAGTTAGAGGAAGGAGCAGAGACCTCCAGCAGCACAGAGTATATCAGGAGAGGAGAGTTAGAGGAAGGAGCAGAGTCCTCCAGCAGCACACGGTATATCAGGAGAGGAGAGTTAGAGGGAGGAGCAGAGTCCTCCAGCAGCACAGAGTATATCAGGGGAGGAGAGTTAGAGGAAGGAGCAGAGTCCTCCAGCAGCACAGAGTATATCAGGAGAGGAGAGTTAGAGGAAGGAACAGAGACCTCCTGCAGCACAGAGTATATCAGGAGAGGAGAGTTAGAGGAAGGAGCAGAGTCCTCCAGCAGCACAGAGTATATCAGGAGAGGAGAGTTAGAGGAAGGAGCAGAGTCCTCCAGCAGCACAGAGTATATCAGGAGAGGAGAGTTAGATAGAGGAAGGAGCAGAATCCTCCAGCAGCACAGAGTATATCAGGAGAGTGGAGTTAGAGGAAGGAGCAGAGTCCTCCAGCAGCACAGAGTATATCAGGAGAGGAGAGTTAGATAGAGGAAGGAGCAGAGTCCTCTAGCAGCACAGAGTATATCAGGAGAGGAGAGTTAGAGGAAGGAGCAGAGTCCTCCAGCAGCACAGAGTATATCAGGAGAGGAGAGTTAGAGGAAGGAGCAGAGTCCTCCAGCAGCACAGAGTATATCAGGAGAGGAGAGTTAGAGGAAGGAGCAGAGTCCCCCAGCAGCACAGAGTATATCAGGGGAGGAGAGTTAGATAGAGGAAGGAGCAGAGTCCTCCAGCAGCACAGAGTATCAGGATCGGAGAGTTAGAGGAAGGAGGAGAGTCCTCCAGCAGCACAGAGTATATCAGGAGAGGAGAGTTAGATAGAGGAAGGAGCAGAGTCCTCCAGCAGCACAGAGTATATCAGGAGAGGAGAGTTAGATAGAGGAAGGAGCAGAGTCCTCTAGCAGCACAGAGTATCAGGAGAGGAGAGTTAGAGGAAGGAGCAGAGTCCTCCAGCAGCACAGAGTATATCAGGAGAGGAGAGTTAGAGGAAGGAGCAGAGTCCTCCAGCAGCACAGAGTATATCAGGAGAGGAGAGTTAGATAGAGGAAGGAGCAGAGTCCTCTAGCAGCACAGAGTATCAGGAGAGGAGAGTTAGAGGAAGGAGCAGAGTCCTCCAGCAGCACAGAGTATATCAGGAGAGGAGAGTTATAGGAAGGAGCAGAGTCCTCCAGCAGTACAGAGTATATCAGGAGAGGAGAGTTAGAGGAAGGAGCAGAGTCCTCCAGCAGCACAGAGAGTATCAGGAGAGGAGAGATAGAGGAAGGAGCAGAGTCCTCCAGCAGCACAGAGTATATCAGGAGAGGAGAGTTAGATAGAGGAAGGAGCAGAGTCCTCCAGCAGCACAGAGTATATCAGGAGAGGAGAGTTAGGCAGAGGGAGGAGCAGAGTCCTCCAGCAGCACAGAGTATATCAGGAGAGGAGAGTTAGGCAGAGGGAGGAGCAGAGTCCGCCAGTAGTACTGAGTGATCATATGATGATCCTGAAGATGTACAGTAAGAGCTTAGATTACACAGCAGTGGCACATGTACTCCAGGGCACTTGAGTTGGAGGAGGGCTGACTATGAAGGGAGATTGATGTTAAAACGTTGGCAGGCAGTTACGGTGTATATTACAACTTATTCAAGCTTTATAGGGCTATCCTAACAGTAACAGCTCATACTTGTGAAACATGTTACAAGTTAATCATTGTACACCGAAGGGTTGTTTTTTTAATGCAATCTTATATTTAAGCCACACCCACTCTGCAATCAAGCCTGCTTCCAAGCCAAGAACTTCCTTGACGGCGCACAAGTGCGTGCATGTTTGTGCGAGAGCGCACGTGCGGTCCTGTTGTGTCTGCGTGGGCCATATCACGCCAGGAATCCACACCTTGCTCCACCTATAACAGAGTACATCCGTTCTGAGTGAAGCAGTGTGGCTGGGAAGATACACAACGCCCTGGGTCACGGGAAGCCATGCTTGGCCCTGGCACTGGCTCTGTACAGCAGCTAATCTCCTGGTGATTGTGGGATACGGCGTTCCTGCCAGGATACAAGACATTGCACGGGAAGGACGCTCTGCACTTTTATAAGCTTTCTTTGCTACGGGCTATAAAACTGCTCAGCTACAGACAGATACACAATCCCTGACTGACACAAATGAATTACTGCTGAAAGCTACAGGCCAATAAGACCTTTACTCCAGATATGCATAGAGACAGGGGTGGTTTAAGGGGTCCTGAGCTCTTGCACGGGACAGAAGGAAAACATCTGTGACTAATCACAAGTGTAATGTGATCTCTCAGCGGCAGGGCGGGATTTACTATAAGGCACTGTAGGCACGGGCCTACAGGCGCCTGATGATGGAAAGGCGGCTCACTTCCCTCCCCAATTGCCTCTGTCCTTCCCTATGCAGAGTCCCGAGCGGAGTGTAAATGAGAGGTTACTCACCCAGCTCTCTGCATTCCACTAACCAGATCTCCCTTCAGTCGGGGACACCTCTAGCTACTTAACCACTTTATCCACAGGTCAGTATATCTACGTCCTCTGTGACTTCATCTAAGCCACGAGTCAGTAGATATACGTCTTGTAGCAGAAGCAGTGCTGTGCAGGGTTGGGCACATTTCTGGCACTATCTGATGCAGCACTAATTGGTGAATGGGAATATATGTTTCCTGAGCTAATGAGATTGATTTTTACCATTAAAATTACTTTATCCACCACTACATTATATCTACATCCTCTGTGACTTCATCTAAGCCACAAGTCAGTAGATATACGGCTTGTAGCAGAAGCAGTGCTGTGCAGGATTGGGCTTGCTTCTGTGCACATTTCTGGCACTATGGGCTGGTGCACACCAAAACCCGCTAGCAGATCCACAAAATGCTAGCAGATTTTGAAACGCTTTTTCTTATTTTTCTGTAGCGTTTCAGCTAGCATTTTGCGGTTTTGTGAAGCGTTTTTAGTGTAGTACATTTCATATATTGTTACAGTAAAGCTGTTACTGAACTGCTTCTGTAACAAAAACGCCTGCAAAACCGCTCTGAACTTCCGTTTTTCAGAGCGGTTTGCGTTTTTCCTATACTTTACATTGGAGGCAGAAACGCCTCCGCAATCCAAAAAATGCCTCACCCCGGGAGTATGCGTTTCAGCAAAACGCCTCCCGCTCTGGTGTGCACCAGCCCATTGAAATACAACCCAAGCGTATCCGCAGCCGCAAGCGGATCGAAAAACGATGCCGAACCGCTCTGGTGTGCACTAGGCCTCTCTGATGCAGCACTAATTGGTGAAGGGGAATATAAGTTTCCTGAGCTAATGAGATTGATTTTTAATATTGAAAATACTTTATTTTCTCATTTCATAGTGAAAAATACACTCTGTGGCACTATTTCAGAATCAAATATCCTCACCATAAATTGTGACAGGAACATAATCCAAGTTTTGTGATAAAGCGGTAAGAATAGCCAAACAAAATGTGTGTTTTTTATCTACAGTAGCACTTTTTATTTTTAAACTGGAATTTATAAAACTGAGAAATACATGTTTTTTTAATTTTTTTCCTTTGTTTTCCCATTAAAATTCATAGAAAACAAAATTGTATGAGGGAAAAAGTGGCCTACAATGAAAGCCTAGTTTGTCTTGAAAAAAACAATATATATTTCATTTCTGTGTCATAAGTAGGGATAAAGTTATTTCTGATTAAATACAAGGGACATAGCTAAACTGTCAAAACTGCTCTGGTCAATAAGTTGAAAACAAGGTCTGGATGCGAAGTGGTTAATGCTGAGGGCACCTCTGACTACTTAATGCTATGGGACACCTATAGCTATGACAAGAAAGGGAAGAAAGGGAGAAATGACAGCTGAGCTCAGCAAGCCACATACAAAACTTATACAAAACACACATGCGATTTATATGTGTGAACCCCAAACGCATTAAAAAAGCAAGAAAAACGCACACACGAAACAAAAACACAAACGCACGCAAAACGCACAAATGCAAATGCAGCAAAACGCAACCTTTCACACGATTTTTTGAGCGTGTAGGGAGCGATTCAAAACACTAGCGATTTCCCTAAATGCTCAGCTAAAGTTAACGGATGGGCCAAATTCAACTGGAGCGATTGTGATTACTAAAAACGCAAACGCAGGACCTGCAGCATTTTTAGTGTTTAGCGGTTAGTGTTTCTGCAATGTAAAGTATATAAACGCTGGCAGAATCGCTCATCAAAACCTACACAGAGCATTTTACTAGCGTTTTGAAATTACTACACATTGTAAAAAAAATTAAATTAATTGAATCAGAATTAAAAAACGCTAATCGCAAATCACTACACAACCGCTGGCAAAACGCTTATATTTTTTAAAATTGCTACCAAAATCGCCAGAAAACGCTCGTGAAATTGCTTACAAAACCCTCAAACAAATCGCTAGCGATTGCGATTAGTGATAGCGATTTATAATGGGTTCCAGGCCTCAAGGTTATTTTGCTGTTGCCTACATTTTACAGCAGAGAGAAAGTTCTGAGTTCAGGTCCGCATTAAGCATTTGCAGAAGAGTCTCGGTTATCTCTATAAGGGCTGCTGCATACAAGAGCTTTTCTAAGCGCTTTGTGATTTTTAAAAGCTCTTGCTAATGTTATCCTATGTGTGTGTTCACAGCGGAGTGATGTGATTTTGTAAAATTCCCCCATAGCATTGCATTAGCAAGAGCTTTGAAGGGGAACTAAAGAGAGAGGTATATGGAGGTTGCCATGTTTATTTCCTTTTAAAGTGAACCAGAGATGAAGCACCCTCATGTATTTTACCATATAGTTCAGTGGGAACATTAGAGAAAACACCTACCATGCTTTCTGTTTCATTCTGCACTGCACAGCTTGCTTCTTATCAGCCCCGACAAAATCCCTGACTGAGCATTCAGTCTGGCTTTGCTATAATGACTCAGCTATAATGATTCCAGAGCAGAGCCACAAGGGGGCAGGCTTGGGCTTGAAAAGACATGAGAGAACACAGACTGAATGCTCAGTCTGGGATTTTATCAGGGCTGATTAGAAGCAAGCTGTGCAGTGCAGAATGAAACCGAGAGCAGGGTAGGTGTTTTCTCTAATGTTCCCACTGATGTATATGGTAAAATACATGAGGGTGCTTCGTCTCTGCTTCCATTTAAGCAATACCAGTTGCCTGGCAGCCCTGCTGATCCTCTGCCTCTAATACTATTAGCCATAGCCCCTGAACAAGCATGCAGCAGATCAGGTGTTTCAGACTTTAAAGTCAGATCTGACAAGATTAGCTGCCTGCTTGTTTCTGGTGTTATTCAGATACTACTGCAGAGAAATAGACCAGCAGGGCTGCCAGGCAACTGGTATTGATTAAAAGGAAATAAATATGGCAGCCTCCGTATACCTCTTACTTCAGTTCCCCTTAAAAAATCACTAACGCTTAAAAAGCTCTTGTAGTGAGAATCAGCCCTAATTAAGAGCTCGTTCACACTTAGGGTTTTTGCGTTTTTTTTAAGCGCCAGAGATTTTCAAAATCGCCCTAAAAACGCTTGTGCAATGGTTCCCTATGAGAGTGTTCACAGCTGAGCAGTTCATTTCTGATCCGCTCACCAAAGCGCTGCCTGCACCATTTTCTTTTTTTTTTCAAATATCTTTTTTATTGCTTTTTTAAAGATAGAAAAAGAGTAACAACACGTTCCAGCGTGAAACACAAATACATACGTAAATGAGTGAAGTAGTTTACATTAATACAGTAAGCCTCGTATGCCTTGACATCAATGAAGGTCACATAGAAATAGTGTCAATCTTAAAATATGCGAAAAGAGTAGACACGTAGAATAACTAACTTAAAGAGACACTGAAGCGAAAAAAAAATGATGATATTATGATTGGTATGTGTAGTACAGCTAAGAAATAAAACATTAAGATCAGATACATCAGTCTAATTGTTTCCAGTACAGGAAGAGTTGAGAAACTCCAGTTGTTATCTCTATGCAAACAAGCCATTAAGCTCTCCGACTTATGCTGGGAATACACAGTTCGTTTTTGCCTTCGTTTAAACCTTCGATTCGTTCGGTAAACGAATCGAGTGTTGAAAACGTATGTGAAAATAGTCATAATCTCATTATAGTTTCGATTAATAGACCCCAAATACGAACGACTAGTGATCGAACATGTTTGATATTATCTCTCTTTATCCATCTAATCGAGCCATTGGTAGGCTTGATGGCTGTTCAGATCGATTATATATTCGTTTATGCTAGTCCGTCCCTGTAAAAAGGGATTTTCGTTTCGTTTCTTTGCAGCCTTCGATAATTGGAAAAACGAAACCATCAGAATCGAGAAAAAAAACGAAACCGTGGGTGGTGATATTAACCGTATGACCGATTATTTCGGGATCGAAAAGGACAAAAGGCACAATCGAAACGAAGGTTTAAACGAAGGCAAAAACAAACCGTGTATTCCCAGCATTAGTCTTGGAGAGGGCTGTTATCTGACTTTTATTATCTCAACTGTAAGTGAACTGTTTACTTTTCCTCTGCTAGAGGAGAGGTCATTAGTTCACAGACTGCTCTGAAAGAATCATTTTGAATGCTGAGTGTTGTGTAATCTGCACATATTATAGAATGATGCAATGTTAGAAAAAAACACTATATACCTGAAAATAAAAGTATGAGAATATTTTCTTTGCTGCTAATCTTCTAGTAATTATTCATAGTACACAACCAATTCACTATATCATATTTTTTTTCACTTCAGTGTCTCTTTAAATAACATTAACAACTGAATATCTATAGCTAATGGTAAATCGTTATACACTAATGGGTTGCGCTACCCAATCAGAATACGGTCCCCAAATCTTATCAAAGGAGAAGTGTAGTGGGGGTGTCTCAGCACCTTGCAGGGAAAAAAATATAGGAGACAAATACGGGAGCCCAATAGTGTAGTATATTAGTAAGCAATTGAAAGAAGGAATTTCAATAAATTACTACTCACAAAAGGAGGTTGCAAGGACAACCAACCGTAGGAAGCAGGTGGAGACCATAAACCCGACTCCACTCGGGGTAGTCCCAGCCGGGACCTGGATGTGGTCGCTCTCCTTGAACAAGTAGGGACAGGTGTCCACTGTGGGCCACCCACAGGTGGTCTGTCACCACCCCTCAAACACAGATTGTTTGGGGGTATAGCTATCCACAATTAGCGGTAAAGAGGCGCCCTGGTTAAAATAAAAGCATCTAAAAACAGCTTAAAATCGAGGAAATAAATGAGTAGGCTTACCTCAATAACGAAATCCTTGTATATGACAAAAGATTTTTATTTAGCACAGGCAACGCGTTTCGCGGGTTTGAGCCCGCTTCATCAGGCCAATAAAAGTGCCAAATGAACAAGTCGATATGGCAAAGGGAGCCTTTTATTAGAGGCTCCCTTTGCCATATCGACTTGTTCGTTGCGAAACGCGTTTCCTGTGCTAAATAAAAATCTTTTGTCATATACAAGGATTTTGTTATTGAGGTAAGCCACCTCATATTATTTCCTCGATTTTAAGCTGTTTTTAGATGCTTTTATTTCAACCAGGGCGCCTCTTTACCTTCAAATGTGCATAGTTACATAGTTACATAGTTATTTTGGTTGAAAAAAGACATACGTCCATCGAGTTCAACCGGTATAAAGTACAACACCAGCCCATCCCCCACATATCCCTGTTGATCCAGAGGAAGGCGAAAAAACCCTTACAAGGGAAAAATTCCTTCCCGACTCCAGATGGCAATCAGATAAAATCCCTGGATCAACATCATTAGGCATTACCTAGTAATTGTAGCCATCGATGTCTTTCAATGCAAGGAAAGCATCTAAGCCCCCTTTAAATGCAGGTATAGAGTTTGCCATAACGACTTCCTGTGGCAATGCATTCCACATCTTAATCACTCTTACTGTAAAGAACCCTTTCCTAAATAAAAAATGGCTAAAACTTTTTTCCTCCATGCGCAGATCATGTCCTCTAGTCCTTTGAGAAGGCCTAGGGACAAAAAGCTCATCCGCCAAGCTATTATATTGCCCTCTGATGTTACATGTTAACCACTTGCCGACCGCACGCTTATACCGTGCGTCGGCAAAGTGGCAGCTGCAGGACCAGCGACGCAGTACTGCGTCGCCAGCTGCAGGCTAATTAATCAGGAAGCAGCCGCTCGCGCGAGCGGCTGCTTCCTGTCAAATCACGGCGGGGGGCTCCGTGAATAGCCTGCGGGCCGCCGATGGCGGCTCGCAGGCTAAATGTAAACACAAGCGGAAATAATCCGCTTTGTTTACATTTGTACGGCGCTGCTGCGCAGCAGCGCCGTAAGGCAGATCGGCGATCCCCGGCCAATCAGCGGCCGGGGATCGCCTCCATGTGACAGGGGACGTCCTGTCACTGGCTGCACAGGACGGATAGCGTCCTGTGCAGCCTCGATCGCCGGGGGGGCAGCAGGTAGGAGAGGGAGGGGGGAATTTCGCCGCGGAGGGGGGCTTTGAGGTGCCCCCCCCCCGCATCACCCAGCAGGCAGAAGAGATCAGACCCCCCCAGCACATCATCCCCATAGGGGGGAAAAAAGGGGGGCAATCTGATCTCTCTGCCTGCTACCTGATCTGTGCTGGGGGCTGCAGAGCCCACCCAGCACAGATCAGTAAAAACAGCGCTGGTCCTTAAGGGGGGGTAAAGGGTGGGTCATCAAGTGGTTAATTAGATCCCCTCTAAGGAGTCTTTTCTCTAGACTAAATAAACCCAGTTTATCTAACCTTTCTTGATAAGTGAGACCTTCCATCCCACGTATCAATTTTGTTGCTCGTCTCTGCACCTGCTCTAAAACTACAATATCTTTTTTGTAATGTGGTGCCCAGAACTGGATTCCATATTCCAGATGTGGCCTTACTAGAGAGTTAAACAGGGGCAATATTATGCTAGCATCTCGAGTTTTTATTTCCCTTTTAATGCATCCCAAAATTTTGTTAGCTTTAGCTGCAGCTGCTTGGCATTGAGTGCGATTATTTAACTTGTTGTCGATGAGTACTCCTAATTCCTTCTCCAAGTTTGATATCCCCAACTGCATATCAAAGAAGAAGGTCATCTCCCTCAAAGTCGAGGTGATTTTCTCAAGCAAGTAAGTATAATGAATACGATTAACCAGTTCTGATCTCGAGGGTGGGTTAGATTTCCATGTTTTAGCTAGCAGGGCCTTGGCTGCATTACATATTTGGCCTAGCCGGAGTTTGTTTCGATGCTTGGATAGTGTAGGAAGTGGTTTATGGAATATAGCAGACCAAGAGTCCAGGGACACCTGTGTATTCAATATTTCTTAAGCTAAAGTGATGGTAACACCCCAAAAGTCTGATACCATAGGACAACTCCACCAGCAATGCAGTTGGTCTGCTGGGGAACCGCATCCGTGAAAGATTACAGGGAATTAGGCCTTATTTGCACCGTTGTTCTGGAGTTCTAAACCAATCGTACAGTATTCTACAGGGTGGGCCATGTATCCATATAAATCGCCCACCCTGTATAATTCCTTTCTTTATTAGCCACATCTCTAAGTTAGCCAATAAATGGTATCATCCTGATCCAAAGCCAGGCCCTAGCAACCAATCACAGGAGGGGAGCTATGCCCTCCCCTCCTGAATATAAAGCGGCAGCCATGATGGAAAAGCTCTGTCCTTGCTAGACTGTGGTGCTGAGGGGATTATCTCCAGGCCATTGTTGTTTGAGCAAGTGCATTTATTGTGTAAAAACAAAGCGGTTTTTTTTGCTAACACTGCTCTTATACTGTACACAGTTAGCTAGTCAGTGAGTGATTGCTGTGGTTAGTTGTAGTCAGTGTAGTGTAGTGGGAGTGTGGGAGTCTAGTGATTATTTAACTGTGTGTAGTGCAGGCAGGTTCAGTGCTGCAGTGTAGTCAGTGTAGTGGGAGTGGGGATTATCTGTGTGTAGTGCAGGCAGGCAGGTTAGTGGAGCTGCAGTGTTCACTTGTATATTCCAGTGACAGTTATACACTTGTACTATTTGCAGGCAGCCAGTCACACCGCCGGCGCCGCCACTCTCTGCCAGCGCTGTTCATTCATTCTGTCAGTGACCTTGTGCCGTGCCCAGTGCCCACTGCTCGCTCGCTGGCATATAAGCATCTCATTACACACTTGTTTATTATTTCAGTGACAGTTATACACTTCACTTGTACTATTTGCAGGCAGCCAGTCACACCGCCGGCACCGCCACTCTCTGCCAGCGCTGTTCATTCATTCTGTCAGCGACCTTGTGCCGTGCCCAGTGCCCACTGCTCGCTCGCTGGCATATAAGCATCTCATTACACAGTGTGACATCCTTGTGTGCCCACTGCATCCTTCAGTGACCTAGTTGTATATCCAGTGCCCACTGCTGTGCCCACTGCATCCTTCAGTGACCTTGTACTGTGCCCACTGCATCCTTCAGTGACCTACTTGTATATCCAGTGCCCACTGCTGTGCCCACTGCATCCTTCAGTGACCTTGTACTGTGCCTACTGCATCCTTCAGTGACCTACTTGTATATCCAGTGCCCACTGCTGTGCCCACTGCATCCTTCAGTGACCTTGTACTGTGCCCACTGCATCCTTCAGTGACCTACTTGTATATCCATTGCCCACTGCTGTGCCCACTGCATCCTTCAGTGACCTTGTACTGTGCCCACTGCATCCTTCAGTGACCTACTTGTATATCCAGTGCCCACTGCTGTGCCCACTGCATTCTTCAGTGACCTTGTACTGTGCCCACTGCATCCTTCAGTGACCTTGTACTGTGCCTGGTGCATCCTTCAGTGACCTTGTACTGTGCCCACTGCATCCAGTGATTCATTAGTAGCAACATGTCTGGCAGGGTTTCGCGGGGTGAGAGGAAAGGGAGTTCAATTGCCTCAGCTACTTCTGGGACTGCTCCATGTCCAGGGAGAGGACGCCCAGCTGTACGTGGTCGTGATGCAGCAGAAAGGGGGGCAGCAAAGCCTGGGCCGAGTCAGCGGACGCCATTGTCCAAATATTTTAAAGTTTCTGGTCCCCGTGTGGTGGTTGAGCAAATGGAACCTGACGTACTCATGGACATCATGACTTCCTCCCAGACCTCTACTGTGAGCACCACTCCAAGCAGCAGCAGCAGCAGCAGCCAACGTCCCACGCTTGTTGTGACATCCACCCCAGAACCTACTGGTCAGCAGCCCTCCCAGGATGACAGCGTTCTGTCCCTCAGTCTGGCATCTGGGAACCTGCTGATGCAAGAAGCTCAGGACTTACTGGGGACCGATGTGGCAGAGATTGAGATCGGGCCACAATCACAAGCGTTGTTGAGTTCTGGTGATGAAGAAGAGGGGTCTGTGTCTGGGGATGTTGGGACAGAAGAGGAGGCGGGGGAGTCAGAAGAAGAGCTGGATTATGATGATGCTGCTGATGATGACGACGTTGTGGACCCTAACTATGTGCAGCCTGCTGAGTCCGGGGAAGAATGGTCAGAGCAGGATGACGAGTCACCTCGGCCTAGGCAAGGATATCGCCATATGTCAGGCAGGGGCAGGGGCATCGGCAGCAGTGGGCGTGGAGGAAGTAGACAGGACACTGCTTCAGCCGGCACCACCACCATGCAACCCCCGGCAACTACTACCACACATTGTTCCGCTGCACCCTCTGCTAGTGGGGGCCGCAGTAAATTAAAGTCACCAGTGTGGGATTGCTTTGACGAATGTACTGATGACAAAAGGTATGCGGTGTGCAGGTTATGCAGCAAAAGATTGAGCCTAGTGTTGGGCGAACAGTGTTCGCCACTGTTCGGGGTTCTGCAGAACATCACCCTGTTCGGGTGATGTTCGAGTTCGGCCGAACACCTGGTGGTGTTCGGCCGAACTGTTCGCGTTCGTCCGAACGGCTCAATTCCTGGCCGAACCTGGCCGAACAGGGCCCCTGTTCGGCCGAATACGGCCCCCCTATGGGGTCGCAGGCATAAGGGGGGAGCATGCCCCGATCGCGGGGGGGGGGGGGGGGTCGGAAATTCCCCCCACCCCCTCCGCTAGCGCTCCCCCCTCTGCCCGCTTCCCCATACAAAAGTTTAAGCAAAGTACCTGTAATAGTGGATGGCCTGGCAGTGGCACTGTGGAGTGAGGAGGAGGAGTCCGGAGAGTGACGCGTTGAGGGAGGCCGGGCAGCGAGCGTGAGGTCAGAGAAAGGGCGGAAGTACCACAAGGGTACTACCGCTGAACCGCCCGCTGCCCGGCCTCCCTCAACGCGTCACTCTCCGGACTCCTCCTCCTCACTCCACAGTGCCACTGCCAGGCCATCCACTATTACAGGTACTTTGCTTAAACTTTTGTATGGGGAAGCGGGCAGAGGGGGGAGCGCTAGCGGAGGGGGTGGGGGGAATTTCCGACCCCCTTCGCGATCGGGGCATGCTCCCCCCTTATGCCTGCGACCCCATAGGGCCCCCAAAAGCACGATGTTCGGGAAGTTCGGGGTTCGGCCCGAACATGCCGAACATCTCGGCCATGTTCGGCGAACTTTCCCGAACCCGAACATCCAGGTGTTCGCCCATCACTAATTGAGCCGTGGGAAAAGTCTGAGCAAGATGGGTACCTCATCCCTCCAGGGCCACCTGAGAAGCCGCCACTGCCGCGAGTATGCGGAGTTTAAGAGGAAGCAGGCACTGCTGGCAGGGGTTCCTGAGAGCAGAAGCCCACCAGCGCAGCAGCATCATCCCTCCCTCAGGGTCGTGAATCCCCCACAGCAGCAGCAGTAGTAGCACGCAAGCGCTCTTCCACTGAGGCTACTCACGACACAGACATTGAGGCTGGCAGCCAGTGGTCGTCTCTCTCCTCTGTCTCCCCTGCATCCCAGCGTCGTCAGACCCTGCTGAGCGACACCTTTCAGGGTCTGACCAAGCCTCTGCCTCCAAGCCACAGGCGGATCCGCAAACTAAATGGCTTGCTGGCCCGGGCCTTGGCATCACAGCTGCTTCCCTACTCCCTGGTGCAGGAGGGGAGCGCCATACGGACGCTGCTCCAATTTGGCATCCCAGAGTGGCAAGTCACCAGTCGCCACTATTTCAGCAGGAGCGCGATCCCAGCACTCCACAAGTTTGCGGTGGAAAACGTGGCCCGTTCCCTGGACTACTCTGTGGGCAAGCGGGTCCACGTGACCATGGACTCGTGGAGTAGCAGATTTGGGACAGGTCGCTACCTGTCCTTTACGGCCCACTGGGTGACACTGATGGAAGGGAGGGAGGACAAGAGCGCATCAGCCCAGCTAGTGGTGCCACCACGTGGGATCAGGGGGGATGCAGAAGGGTCCTGTCACGACACTCCCTCTGCACCCGGAAAGCAAGCCCGCCTCGGCAGCAGCAGCGCCAAGCCTCGGCACTGCCAAGCCCTTTTAAAATTGGTGACCCTGGGGAAGGAGAGGCTTACGGCCACCAACATCCTGACCGCCCTCAGGAAGCAGGAGTGGGGGTGGCTGACCCCCAGAGGCCTGGAAGTGGGGTATGTGGCAGCCGATAACGGGGCCAACATGGTGGCAGCAGTGCAGCAGGGAAACCTCCAGCACATCCCCTGCTTGGCCCACGTGCTCAATCTTGTGGTGCAGCGCTTCTTGCGCACCTACCAGGGGATGAGCGAGCTGCTGCAGGATGCCCGGGCGGTGGTACGCTTTTTCCGCCTGTCAGCCACTGCCTCTGCACTCTTGTCCACCTTACAGCAGCAGTATGGAAGGCCACAACACCGGCTGATCATCGGCATGCCAGTTCGCTGGAATTCGACTCTGGCCATGTTGGAGCGGCTGTGTCAGCACAGGCTGGCTCTTAGGGCCTACATGCTAGAGCTAGACCCAAGTGTCCCCAGCAACCAGCAAGTCCCCATGATTACTGCCACTCAGTGGACACTGATGCAGCAAGTATGCCTGGTGCTGAGTCCCTTCCTGGAGGCAACCAAGATGGTCAGTGAGGAGCGGGCCTCTGTGTGCCAGTGGGTGCCCTTGGTTTGTCTACTGGAGCAGGCAATGGACAATTTAATTGAGCGTGGGGATGAAGCCCTGAGGCAGTTGGAAGAACAGGAGCAGATGGCAGCACAGTCCAGCTCAGAGGAGGGCTCACAGCAGGTAGTGGAAGAGTTGGAGGTCCCTAACCTGAATGAGGAGGAGGAGGAGGAGCAGAGTGCAGCAGGCGTTGTACGTGGATGGCGGTTTGAGGAGGACAACGACATGGCACAGGAAGAGGACAGGCATGCGTTATGGGACAATGGCGAGGACGAGGAAGATCTTGCTGGCAGGGCCCACTTGTTTCCCATGGCTGTGCACATGTTGCGCTGCCTTCGCAGGGACCCCCGGGTGATCCAGATGCGTTCAAGGGAGGACATCTAGATTACCTTGATGCTTGATCCCCGTCTGAAGGGGAAGCTGGGAGACTTAATGACGCCATCCACCACCGAGCAACGCACAAGGGAGTTGAAGGAGGCCCTTGTGCGCAGACTACTGGAAGCATTCCCCCAGCCTTCCACCCCCACTGTAACTGCTCTGCCAAGCCAGCAAGAGGTGCCTGCCATTGCCACTAGCAGCACAACAACAACCACCAGCAGCAGCAGCAGCAAGTGGCGCCCCGGAGACCTGAAGAGCCTAAGCAAGAGCCTGTATGCAGTGCAGCAGCCCAGAACAGAGGTGCCCGCCACAGCATCCACCACCAACCAGCACAAGCAACGACTGACCACCATGGTGTCTGACTATATGGGGTCATCCAGCGGGCTCAATGACACCGACAGCCCCGTGGACCCCTTGGAGTACTGGGTCAAGAGACTGGACATCTGGAGCGAGCTTTCCCAGTACGCCCTGGAACTCCTATCCTGCCCTCCTTCCAGTGTCCTCTCAGAGAGATGCTTTAGTGCGGCCGGTGGCGTGGTCACAGAGAAGCGCTCTCGGCTCTCCCACGCCTCTGTGGACAAACTCACCTTCCTGAAAATCAACCAGGCTTGGGTGGAATGTGAGTTCCTGGCCCCTATTGTTGGACACAGGGGGACATGAAGTGGCTGCTGCATGTGCTGTTGTTAACTATGCCTGCCTTTATAAAGACAGTTACTACCTGCCTAGTGCCTACCTTGGTTAATTTTTTGGTGTTATGGTACTACTACCAGTAAGTTGCCATGGTCCTCCTTCTGAGCTGCTGAACTGACCGCCCGCTTTGTCCTCCTGACTCAGTCGCTACTACACTCTGCGTTCACACTGCCCGGGTCACTGGGTGCATTTAATTTTTTGGCCAGCACTATGACGCTGTGCTACTACTACTACCACCAGTATGTTGGAATGGTCCTTCTGTGCTGCTGCTGCTGCTGCTGAACTGAACGCTCGCTTTGTCCTCCTCCTCCTCCTGACTCAGTCGCTACCACGGTACCACCAATGCACTCTGTCTGCGTTATCACTGCCCGGGTCACCGGGTGCATTTAATTTTTTGGCCAGCACTATGACGCTGTGCTGCTACTACTACCACCAGTATGTTGCCATGGTCCTTCTGTGCTGCTGCTGCTGCTGAACTGAACGCCCGCTTTGTCCTCCTCCTCCTCCTGACTCAGTCGCTACCACGGTACCTCCAATGCACTCTGTCTGCGTTATCACTGCCCGGGTCACCGGGTGCATTTAATTTTTTGGCCAGCACTATGACACTGTGCTACTACTACTACCACCAGTATGTTGCCATGGTCCTTCTGTGCTGCTGAACTGACCGCCCGCATTGTCCTCCTCCTCCTGACTCAATCGCTTCCACCAATGTACTCTGTCTGCGTTCACACTGCCCGGGTCACCGGGTGCATTTAATTTTTTGGCCAGCACTATGACGCTGTGCTGCTACTACTACCACCAGTATGTTGCCATGGTCCTTCTGTGCTGCTGAATTGACCGCCCGCATTGTCCTCCTCCTCCTGACTCAGTCGCTTCCACCAATGTACTCTGTCTGCGTTCACACTGCCCGGGTCACCGGGTGCATTTAATTTTTTGGCCAGCACTATGACGCTGTGCTGCTACTACTACTACCAGTATGTTGCCGTGGTCCTTCTGTGCTGCTGAACTGACCGCCCGCATAGTCCTTCTCCTGACTCAGTCGCTACCACCACTGCACTCTGCGTTCACACTGCCCGTGTCCACTGACAACTCTGCTGCGATGTCATTGCTAATTGCTGCAAAAAAAAAAAAAATTTACAAAAACCTCTCTGGGGCCTTTTTGGCGTTAGCCACTCATCCTCCTCCAGCGGTACCTTCGCCGCCAAGTGCCATTGGAACTCGCCTTCACCTCTTTGATTGCTTAACGCGTATATCCCTTTTTAAAACCACGTATTACCAATTAATAGCCCCATTTACAGTGGTGATTTGTCTTTAAAAGCCATTAAAAAAAAAAAATGTTTTGGAATTTTTTATGTTGAAGTTATGTTGCCCCTTATCACCTCCATAATCCATGCAATTTGGGGGATTGTAGCATGTATGGGGGCTTTGTTATTAACGTTAAAAGAAATTCCGCCTCCGGGCGGGAATCCACCCGTGATTACGCCATTCACGGCAGAAAATCCGCGTGGTTGCGTGGACGCGGACGAAAATCCGCATGCGGCGGGGCCGAATGCGGATTTTTTTTTGCAACCACGCGGATTGCCGAATTCGTGGATGAGGCACATCCGAGCATCACTGTGTGTGTGTATGTGCCGCGATCACTCGAAAACAGCTTCACCGATTTGAACTAAACTTGGTATGCAGATCCCTTACTACCTGGTATGATATGTTCTGGGGGTCTCGCGTCCCCCCTGCACACGTGGGCGGAGCTACAAACAGCAAATCAGATTTCACCCATTCAAGTCAATGGAAAAAATGGAAAAGGCTGCCATTCTCGCAGTGTTCAAGCCAGAGTCCCCACACTTGGCACAGTGGGTCACTTGGTGACCGAGGTTACAAATACAGGAAAAGTGGGCGGAGCATAAAACAGCCAATCAAATTTCAGCCATTCATTTTAAATGGGAAAATATAAACTGCAGCCATTCTTAGACTGTTAATCACAGAGTTCTCAAACTTGCCACAGTTGGTCACTGGGTGAATGCGATTAAGATTCAAGAAAGTGGGTGGAGCCTACAACAGCCAATCAAAATTCACCTATTGATTTTCAAGGGGAATATTTAAATTGCTGCCATTCTTACACTTTTAATGACAGAGGCTTCAAACTTGCTACAGTCGGTCATTGGGTGACTGAGGTTCAAATTCATTAAAGGGGCGGGGCCACATACAGCCAATCAGATTTCCTTGCTGGATAAACTGCTTCCATTCACACATTTTTGATGCCAGGAACCTGAAAGCTCACAAACTTGGTCATTGAGTGACTGTGTGTCCAGGTTACAAAAAGTGGTCGGAGCCAAAAAAAAACATTTACTGGGAAAATATAAACCGCAGCCATTCTTACACCGTTAATGGCAGGGTTCTCAAACTTTGCACAGTTGGTCCCTGGGTGAATGAGATTACGATTTTGGAAGGTGGGTGGAGCCTACAACAGCCAATAAAAATTCACCTTTTGATTTTCAAAGGGAATATTTAAGCTGCTACCATTCTCTTATACTGTTAATAGCAGATGCCTCAAACCTGGTACAGTTGGTCACTGGGTGACTGGGGTTCAAATTCAGAAAGGGGGCGGAGCCACAAACAGCCAGATTTGTTTATTTTTCAATGGGAATATACAAAGTATTGATACCAAGGACCCCAAAGCTGATAAACTTGATAATTGAGTGACTGTATGTCAAAGTTAGAAAAAGTGGGCGGTGCCAACAACTAATTTTTTTACATGGCAGGGTTCCCAAATTTGATACAATTGGCCACTGGGTGACTGGGATGAATATTCAGAAATGTGGGTGAAGCCTACAACAGCCAATCAAAATGTACCTATTGATTTTCAAGGGGAATATTCACATTGCTACCATTCTTACACTGTTAATGGCAGAGGCCTCAAACCTGATACAGTCAGTCATTGGGTGACTGGGGTCCAAATTCACTAAAGGGGTGGAGCCACAAACAGCCAATCAGATTTGTTAGATGGATTTCAGCCATTTTGTTATTGGCAGGGTTCTTAAACTTGACACAGTTGGCCACTGGGTGACTGGGACTAATATTCAGGAAAGTGGGTGGAGCCTACAGCAGCCAATCAAAATGCACCTTTTGATTTTCAAGGGGAATATTTACATTTCTGCCATTCATACACTCTTAATGGTAGAGGCCTCAAATCTTGGAGACTGGGGTTTAAATTCTGAAAAGGGAGCGGGCCAAAAACAGCCAATCAGATTTGTTTAATTTCAATGGTAAAATGCAACTTATTGATGCCAAGGAACCAAAGCTCATAAAATTGGTCATTGAGTGGCTGTATGTCAAGATTACAAATAGTGGGCGGAGCCAAAAACAACTAACTTTTTTCATGGGAAAATGTAAACAGCAGCTTTTCTTACACTGTTATTGGCAGGGTTCTCAAACTTTGCACAGTTGGTCACTGGGTGACTAGGATTAATATTTGGAAAAGTAGGTGGGGCCTACAAGAGCCAATCAAAATTCACCTATTGATTTTCAAGGGGAATATTGAAACTGCAGTCATTCTTACACTGTTAATGGCAGTGGCCTCAAACCTGGTACAGTCGGTTGTTAAGTGTTTGGGGTTCAAATTCAGTAAAGGGGTGGAGCCACAAACAGACAGATTTCTTTGCTGGATAAACTGCTTCCATTCACACAATTTTGATGCCAGGAACCCAAAAGCTCACAACCTTGGTCATTGACTGACTGTGTGTCAAGGTTACAAAAAGTGGGTGGAGTTAAAAACAGATTTTTCTGGGAAATTGTAAACTGCAGCCTTTCTTCACTGTTAATGGCAGGGTTCTCAAACTTTGCACAGCTGGTTACTGGGTGACTGGGATTAATATTCAGAAAAGTGGGTGGAGCCTAACAATGCCAATCAGAAATTACATGTCGCTTTTCAAGGAGAATATTAAAATTGCTGCAATTCTTGCACTGTTAATGGCACAAGCCTCTAACCTGGTACAGTTGGCAATTGGGTCACTGGGGTTCAAATTCAGAAAAGGAGACAGAGCCACAAACAGTAGATCAGATTTCTTTCATTTCATGGGAAAATACAAATTACTGATGCCAAGGACCCGAAAGCTCACAAACTTGGTCACTGATTGACTGTGTGTCCATGTTACAAACAGTGGGCGGAGCCAAAACCAAATTTCACTGGGAAAATGTAAACTGCAGCCATTTTTACACTGTTTATGGCAGGGTTCCCAAACTTTGCCCAGATTAATATTCAGGGAAGTGGGTGGAGCCTATAATAGCCAATCAAAAGTCACCTGTTGATTTTCAAGTGGAATATTTAAATTGCTGCCATTTTTACACTGTTAATAGCAGAGGCCTCAAACCTGCTACAGTTGGTCATTGGGTGACTGGGGTTCAAATGCTGGAGAGGGGGTGAAGCCACAAACAGCCAATTAGATTTTTTTTAATTTCTATGAGAATATACAAATTATTGATGCCAAGGACCCCAAAGCTCCCAAACTTGGTCATTTAGTGTTTGTGCGTTAGGGTTAGAAAGTGAGCGGAGCCAACACCAGTCAAATACATTCCCGAGCAACGCTGGGTCATCAGTGGGTGGAGATAAATACAAATTTCACTGGGAAAATGTAAACTGCAGCCATTCCTACAGTGTTAATGGCAGGGTTCTCAAACTTTGCACAGTTGGTCACTGGGTGACTAGGATTAATATTCAGAAAAGTGGGTGGAGCCTACAAAAGTGAATCAAACTTCACCTATTGCTTTTCAAGGGGAATATTTAATTGTTGCCATTCTTGCACTGTTAACCACCCTGGCGTTCTATTAAGATCGCCAGGGTGGCTGCGGGGGGGGGGGGGGGGGGGGGGTTTAAATAAAAAAAAACTATTTCATGCAACTATTTCATTCAGTTGGCTGCATGAAAGCCCACCAGAGGGCGCTCCGGAGGCGTTCTTCTGATCGCCTCCGGCGGCCAAAAGTAACACGGAAGGCCGCAATGAGCAGCCTTCCGTGTTTTGTTTACTTCGTCGCCATGGCGACGAGCGGAGTGACGTCATGGACGTCAGCCGACGTCCTGACGTCAGCCGCCTCCGATCCAGCCCTTAGCGCTGGCCGGAACTATTTGTTCCGGCTGCGCAGGGCTCAGGCGGCTGGGGGGACCCACTTTCGCCGCTGCTCGCGGCGGATCGCCGCAGAGCGGCGGCGATCAGGCAGCACACGCGGCTGGCAAAGTGCCGGCTGCGTGTGCTGCACTTTATTTCATTAAAATCGGCCCAGCAGGGCTGGGCGGCACCCTCTGGCGGTAATGGACGAGCTGAGCTTGTCCATACCGCTAAGGTGGTTAATGACACAAGCCTCAAACCTGGTACAGTTGGTTATTGGGTGACTGGGGTTTAAATTCAGAAAAGGGGGTGGAGCCACAAACAGCCAATCAGATTTTTTCATGTCAATGCAAATTATTGATACCAAAGACCGCAAAGCTCACAAACTTGGTCAGTGAGTAATTGTGTGTTAGGGTTAGAAAAAGTATGCGGAGCCAACACCAGCCAAATACATACACGGGCAACGCCGGGCAATCAGCTAGTAATTTATAAAGCAATATATGAAAAAAAAGCAATTTTATTAATTACGTTATTATAAATGCGCTATTACGAATACGTTTCTTCTTAACAGTGTTATACATTTGCATGAATGAGAATATTCTCAAAAAGGAATGGGCATGAGGATCTTATTTTCGCACTGATGATGATTATCTGTGCATGCATGCGGAAAACTTTTTCTTCCTCATGTGATGAAGCTAGTGGGCATAAGAAAACATGTTGTTTTCAAGAAGGATCTTATTTTGACAAAAACTCCATTACATTTTTGCAAAAAATTTCAAGTCAGGGGAAAATGCAACTCTCAGGCCTCATTTACACCTAAAAATGAAAATGCGTTTTTGTGCGCTTTTTTGTTCCCCCCTCACGGCACTCCCCTGCACGCTGCGTTTTTGGTAAAAGTGCTTTTCTAAGCGCTTTTCCAGAGCGACTTCTTCATTCACTCCCTGAACGCAAGTCAGGAAGTGAACTCTTTGACCCGGAAAAAAATAAATACAATTTATACAATACATTTATTTTAAAAAACGTGAACTCAATCGCCACATAAAGCAATTTCGTGAGCATTTAGCGCTCTTCCTTCCTATACCTTCCATTATAGCAAAAACGCCCCCAAAATGGTCCAGGCACCGCTTTGCTGAACGCACAGCGCATGAACCGCACTGATATGAACCTTCTCATAGAGATTTATTGCACAAGCATTTTATGGGTGATTTTAAAAATCGCCTACATTTGAAAAAGGCCAAAAAACGCCCCTAGTCAGAGCCGGATTAAGGCTAAATGGGGCCCTAAGCAAAGTAAATGATTTGCCGCCCCCCCCCCCCCCCCCCGCCCATCATGTCATAATAGAATGAAAAGGTGCAGCTGTTGTGTGCACAGCAACATGCCACACACACCAGGGCAGCTGCGCTACTGGTTGCTATGGGCAACAGCCCACTTTCCTCTGCGGGTGCACTATGCACAGAATAGCAGCGGCAACTTGGATCTGTCTCCTCTAGAGTGCTGCCACTCTGTTACTACTACTATTACTACTTCCTGTCTGATCTGAGAATCAGGAAGTTCAGAGCTAGTAGCGGCCCTGTAGAGGAGACAGATGGGTTTCGGATGATGGGACCTCTATTGCTTGGATCACAATACTGTATGCGAGTGGGCATTTGCCATCTGCTGCTATCATTCTTGCCCGTTGCAGCTGTGGTTCTCTGTGGGAAGGGAGGGAGGAGCGGGCAGTGGCAGGGCGCACAGTAGCAGGAGGGGGACCTAGGAGGAGAGCCCGGCTCTGAAGATAATCAGCAGCGGGCGGTGTCTTTTGATAGGATTGCAAAGACTGGATTATGTGCTGATGGGGCCCCTTTGACTCTGAATGGGGGCCCCAAGCGACTGCTTATGTTGCCTGGTTGGTAATCCGGCCCTGCCCCTAGTGTGAACAAGACCTCAATGCAAAAATGACGTTGGCAAAAATTCAAGCTCATTCTTAGCTACAACTGGATCTGCAAAAGATCGATAGGCAACCAAAAAGGTAAAATCAATAGAAAACTACCTCCAGAGACCAAATAACACAAAATATAGACATACAAAATCATTCAAAAAATCTTCTCTTGAATGAGTCGAAGTCACCGGTGAAATACATAACAAAGATTGTGTGTCTACATTTTTCCTCTTTATGACTACAGATCCTTATTGAAGGTAAGCCCATTTTTTTAAGTGTAATTATACTTCTAAAACTAAAATGTCAGTAACTACTCACAGTTACATAAAAGAACATTTGAAAGCATTTCCAAACATTCCCCTCTCTGTAAAACCATTCATTTTCACTGCAGAGAGCAGTAGAAGCTTGTTTATCTCTTGTTTATCAGCAAGTGTAAACATTGCCGGTTGAAGCTCTATGCCTGTTTCTTCACTCTGCCCCCTCCCCCTGCTGAAGTGATTAGGCTATTGCCAGGGCGATGTGCCTGTTCAGCGGAAGGAGGGAGCAGAATCAAGACACAGGCAGAGAGTGTCTCCTGGCCGGCAATTATTACATTTGCAGATTAGCCAGAGATAAGCAAGCCTGTGTAGCTCTCTACAGTAAATGTTTTTACACACAGGGAATGCTTTAAAATGTTCTTGTATGTACCTATGTGTAGTTACTGAAATGTTAGTTTTGGGAGTGTAATCCCAATTTAACCTTTTAGTTATTTTATTTTTCAATTTTCTTCCATGGGACCTTCCTCTGCTATATGTTGCCTGAACTGTGCCATGAATCAGCATGATGCAATGGAAAACAGGGGGATGGGGTGGGGGAGGGGCCAAAAAGTATGACAGGGGGTCAAGCGCCTGGGTACAAAATTAGGCCTAGTGCACACCGAACGGTTTTGGACGCGTTTTTTAGAACCACTTGCGGATGTGGAAACGCTTGGGTAATGTATTTTAATGGGCTGGTACACGCCAGAGCGGTAGGCGTTTTGCAAAAACGCATACTCCCGGGCTGCAGCATTTTTTGGATTTCTGAGGTGTTTCTGCCTCCAATGTTAAGTATAGGAAAAACGCAAAACGCTTGATAAAACGCCAGATCAGAGCAGTTTTCCAGGCCTTTTTGTTACAGTAGCTGTTCAGTAACAGCTTTACTGTAACAATATCTAATCTGCAACACAAAAAAAAGCTACACAAAACCACAAAACGCTAGCAAAACGCTTCATAATAAGAAGAAAAAAACGCATCAAAATCCGCTAGTGTTTTGCGGATCTGCTAGCGGTTTTTGGTTTGCACTAGGCCTTAGACAGTGTAGTAGTTGATGCAATGTTAGGGACCCCACCCTTGTACACGGACGACCACTGATATTTCTCCGGATACGTCCCGACATGCTGAGGGATTCTATCCTCAGACTTTTTACACTCTACAAATACGCCCGACCTTTCATCATCTGACCCCATATGGAGCTAATCCTGGAGCTCTTTACGCCCATTATATTTGATCGTCAGCCCCTAATCCTGCCCCGAGGTGGCAAATATATCCCCGCAGACAGGAAGCGCCGGGAAATTACATATAACTATTTTTGTTCACAAGAGCAAATGATGTGATGATAAGATTGCTGCTATGAATGACCAAACTTCCATCCCTAGCTCATGGTCACACGTTCCTGAGATTCCCGGGGGATACGGCAAGTAGGAGGAATAATAAATATAAACACCCCGGTTGTGTCAAGCATGTGACAGGACATTCATTTAGGCTACTTTCACACCAAGACGTTGCGTTTTAGGGGACATTATGGTCGCATAACGTGCCCCTAACGCAACGCCTGGTGCTCTTTGATGTGGAGGTCAGAGTGAGCCGCGTTGTGCAGCTCACTCTGGCGTCCGTGATGCCGTGATGCGTACTCTTGGACGCATGCGGCATCACGTGGTCCCGCCAGCCAATCGCTGCACAGAGCGGCCGTTCCAGGAAGTAAACACTGCACATCACAAAGTGCAGTGAATATTAATTAGCCATGTGCCTGCCTGGGCGCTCTCCCCTCCTCCCCAACATTACTGAGCATGTGCAAACAGTCAAACGCGGCTTAGCCGCGTCTAGAGTACTGCATGCAGTACGTTGTCTTGACGTCTTGCGTTACACTGTAACGCAACGTGGGAACTTTGAACAGCCCATTGATTTTTCATTACTGTGCGGTGGGCTGCGTTTTACAGGCTGCTCTAACGTGCGCCTGTAACGTCCCACTGTGAAAGCAGCCTTAAAGAGGACCTGCAGTGAAAATAAAACAGAGGATCCACACTGCTTCTCCATACAGGTCACCCAGTGGGAAGTAGGACATTTGGGCACCTGCAGCTAATGGACAATTTGGGCGCCACCTAATGCAAATATCAGCTATTCGCCGCCAAAACGTAGAAATTTGGATGCCCGATAAATATAGTTTAAACCAACATTTTTCGTTTTTGAAAATTATAATTTTAAAATGTATTGTTTCAAAATTACCTTTTTGAAATTTGGAGATTTATTGGTTTTGAAATTTAGTGTTTTTTGTACTTTCGTTATTTGTGGCGGGGGTAGGGTGGGGACAATCAAAGTTAGGTTTCAGTAAGGGGGGGGATTAAAGTTATGAGTCAGGAGGGGGCTTTCAAGGTTAGGCGTCAGAAAGGAGTGTTTTAAGTTTAGGCGTTGGAGGGGGGAGGGATCTGTGTGAGAGTAGGGTTAGGTTTAGCTGTAGTAGAATATCGGTAACATTGACCAATGTTTTACTATCGTTATTATAACCACTGTAAATATTTTTTCGTTTTCATTGGCAAAGGTATTTATTGTTTCCACTAAGGCCTTGTTGATGCCAGCGTTTTGCGATTTTGTGCGTGGTTTTTTTTTTAGCGCCTTCCGCCGCTTAACTGAGCTTTAGGAATTTTTTGTAAATCGCTTTTCTAAGCGCTTTTGCAGAGCGATTCGTCAGGAAGTGAACTCTTTGACCCAGAAAAGAATAAAAATAATGGGGTTGATTCACTAAACCGTACTATGACAAATAGCACACCTTATCAGAGATCGCACACCTTATCAGAGATAGCACGCCTTATCAGAGATAGCACGTCTTATCAAAGTTAACATGCCTTGTCAGAGTAGCATAGCGAGCGCTACAAACCCGCAGGGGCTTAGGGCAGGATGAGTGCCGTTGCCAATTAGTAGGCATAAGTTCGTAGCGGTCGCTCTGCTACTCTGATAAGGTGTGTAAACTTTGATAAGGCGTGTTATCTCTAATAAGGCATGCTATCTCTGATAAGGCGTGCTATCTCTGATAAGGCGTGCTATCTCTGATAAGGTGTGCTATCTCTGATAAGGCATGCTATCTCTGATAAGGCGTGCTATCTCTGATAAGGTGTGCTATTTGTCATAGCATGGTTCAGTGAATCAACCCCAATGTATTTATTCTAAAAAGCGCTGGGGAAATCGCTATACAAAGTGTTTTTTCAAGCGCTTTGTGATTTCCCTATACCTTCCATTGAGGCAAATCGCCCCAAAAATGGTACAGGCATCGCTTTGGTGAACGGATCGGAATCGAACCGCACAAGGGGCCTGATTCACTAAACCGTGATAACTCATATCACGGACGTTTTTGCGCGCAAATTCGCAATAATGCACAAACACGAAAACGTGCGTGAAAACGGCCGTGATATGAGTTAGCACGGTTTATTGAATCTAACCCAAGATGTGAATACTCTCATAGGGAAACATTGCATAAGCGCTTTTAGGGCGATTTTGAAAATCGCTGGCGCTTTAAAAGAAAAACAAAAGCACCCTTAGTGTGAACATGGATTAATACTGGCGTCTCCTCGCAGCCATTTTTTTTGCGCCTCTATGCCGTGCACGCAGCCAGTGACCACACCCTCCTATCCCTAGATATCCTGAATAATGTATGTGTCGTGTGGACTGTAAGGAGAAGCATCCGAGGAGTATTGTTAGCATTCCGGGGTCCCGCACCTGCTGTATGGAATCCTTCCCGTGTCCGCTCAGTCTGGCCTGTGTATACTTTATTTTTCCAGACATTATAGAGCCCTGCGATCAGTGCGCCGTGGCTGTCAGCGCCATTAGACTGTCAGTCTCCGCAGGCATAATTATGCTGGGGAAGAATGCTGTGTGCTGCAGACACTGTCTACCATGTGTTATACAAGCTCAGTCCCATCATAGGGTGTGTGCCCCGCCCATATCTGAGCTACAGCTGCAGCCAATCACAGCTGAGGACAACCTAACTCCTCCAAACTGAAAGCATGATTCTAAAGGTGGCCACACACGATACAATAAAATGATCCGATTTTATGGCAATTCGATAAATATGATTTGATCTCCCAGAAAAAAATGGAAAGCTTTTTTTTTTTAATTCGACTAAAAAATCTGATTAGATTTCCCATTTTTTTTCGATTTTTATCGATCTGGAATGCTGGAAATTTTTCTTCAGTGTTTTTAAAGATTGTATGGTGTGTGTTAGATTCTCAATTTATTAATATACACACCCTAGCAATTTTCTCAATTTATTAATATACACACCCTAGCAATTTTCTCAGAGTTTCCAATCATTTTTATCTCAACTGGGGAAAAATGTAACATATGTGTGTGGTGGTACATTGGTCATATTTTTGAAATGTTACAATCAGCCAGAAAAATTGATTGCAATTCTTGAATTGAACAGATATTTTTTTAAAAATTGTATGGTGTGTGGCCACCATTAGTGAGGACGGTACCCGTAAAGAGCACCTAGGAGGGAAGGCACTTTCATAAAGAACCCAATGTATTGCGCATGCGCGGCCCAGTAGTACTGCACAGGTGCAGAATGCTCCCAGCAATGATGCGGGCGGCGCATGCGCAGTACGTCAGAGTGTGGAGGACTTTATGTGGCCAATTTCAGAAGACCCAGGAAGTAGAAGAGGCCGGTGAGGGAGGCAGGGCCGGGCCGAGGCTGGAAAGGCTCCAGCCTCAGGGCGCAGTGTAGGAGGGGGCGCACAACTCACTCAGCTATCATTTCCTATTGTGTTTAAAGCAGAAAGAAATAAGAAAAGGGGATACATGACAGTGACTGCAAGCCAGATAACCAGAGTGACGGCTGGGGTGGGAGGGATGGAGGGGCGCACTTTGCTGTCTCAGCCTTGGGTGCTGAAGGACCTTGTCCCAGCTCTGGAGGAAGGGATAAGCCTGGAGGGGGCTGGAGGAAGCACCAGGAATGTATACATTTGTACCTACTCTTTGTCTCAGGTTTCCTTTAAAAATATTTAATTGATGAGGTTTGAAAGTATCTCCCAGGGGAAAACCCAGAAATGTTTTTTCGATTGGCTTTGGAACACTGAGTATACAAACTTTACGCAGAGATGCACCTGACAGGCAGCACTAAAGATGTAAGCTTACTTGTTTAAGGCCCCGTTCACACTTGTGTTTTTGCAAAAAACGGAACGGATGTCCGGATCCGTTCCGTGCGCATCCGGTTTTTCATCAGTAGGTGATCAGGTTGATATCCGGATCCGTTTTTTACAGACTATAAATTCTTGGGGTCTGGGAGGTCTGCAGAAGCCCTGGAGTCATAGGCCTCAATTCACTTAGCTTCTCTCCTGTCTTTAATAACGTTTCTCTAGTTATCACCATGGTGACGAGGCATGCAGTACTCAGGAAACATTTTACCTCAGGCAAACCTAAAGTTAACTCTTCTGTCTTTAAGTTAACTCTTCAATCCTTAAAATAACTCCAGAGTTAAAGACAGGCTGTTAATTAGCTGCATGTGAAAATAACTACAGAGGAGGTAAATTAACTACAGAGGAGGTAACTTAACCACCCTGGCGTTCTATTAAGATCGCCAGGGCAGCTGCATGAGGGTTTTTTTTAAATAAAAAAAAAAATATTGCATGCAGCCAACTGAAAGTTGGCTGCATGAAAGCCCACTAGATGGCGCTCCGGAGGCGTTCTTCTGATCGCCTCCGGCGCCCAGAATAAACAAGGAAGGCCGCAATGAGCGGCCTTCCTTGTTTTGCTTAGATCGTCGCCATAGCGACGAGCGGAGTGACGTCATGGACGTCAGCCGACGTCCTGACGTCTGCCGCCTCCGATCCAGCCCTTAGCGCTGGCCGGAACTATTTGTTCCGGCTGCGCAGGGCTCAGGCGGCTGGGGGGACCCTCTTTCGCCGCTGCTCGCGGCGGATCGCCGCAGAGCGGCGGCGATCGGGCAGCACACGCGGCTGGCAAAGTGCCGGCTGCGTGTGCTGCTCTTTATTTCATGTAAATCGGCCCAGCAGGGCCTGAGCGGCACCCTCTGGCGGTAATGGACGAGCTGAGCTCGTCCATACCGCTAAGGTGGTTAAGGAATGAAGAGATAAGATAACTCTCTCACTGTGTGGAGGTAAGTTTCCTCTTGCCTTATTATCTCCAGCATGATCTTAGTGAATTGAGGCCATTGTTGGAAACAGCCTGACGTGTGGGGACCATCCTTGGATATAGAGACTGCAGTTTGGACCATGGATCCAGTGTTTTTGTACTCATTTTACCTGGGAATTGTCTCCTTTTTGATTTTTACCTATACTATGTGGGAAGATTAGGTGTGCTCCTCGCAGGAGATGGTGGGTGTCCCACAAGGCAGATAGCTGCTGCACCTGTAGAATCAGGTCCTCAGGTGTGTAGAGCCTCACCTCTTCGTCCGACATGCTGCCAAATATCTCCAGCCACAAGTCAAACTGCTGCTCCACTCCTCAAACGCTGGGCCCATGAAAATGCATAGGAAGTGGGTAGAACGTCCAGATTTTTTATAGCCAGCGTGTTGCCTCCTTTCCGTTTCTCATTGGTTTAGTGGTTCAGCTGTGCGAATGGTGCAGTCAGGATCCGGTCCGGGTGCGGTGGCCGGATCCGACGTACGTGAAAAATAGAGCAAGTTGGAAAAGTGTCTGGAGTCCTTATCCGGTCCGGATCCGGTCCGCGTGGAACGGACGAGTATGTACGCATCCATAGACTATCATTGGATTGCCAAACGTCCGTTCCGTTTGTACAGTATACGTTCCGGATCCGGTCCGGAAAATCCTGACTGCTAACGCAAATGTGAACTGCAGCCTAATATGTATACCAATACCACAATGGACTCATTTTTATAAATTACTATTTACACAAGGTGCTCAGCGATTGTTGTCAACCGCTCATGTCAGTTTTTAAAGTGGACCTGAACTCTTGCACAGGACTGAAGAAATACATAGAGAAATGCAACCTGCGTGTATTTAGAGAGCTTAGCCTGTTTAATCCCCCCCCCCCTCCCTCATGTGTGTCTAATCACAAGTTGTAATTTGATCTCTTTCCTGTGTCACATGACTGCCTATGGCAGAAATGGCAGATTAGTCCATTTGAAAGCACAGGATGTTCACAATATGTCTGCTTCCATGAATCAGGAAGTAGAAACAGGGCAGATTTATTTTACGATTTGTAGCGGCTGTAACAAAGAAATGTTTTTTGTTTAAAGTTTATTATGCTGCTGTGTATCTTTTACAGCAGAGAGGAAGTTCTGAGTTCAGGTCTGCTTTAAGGGACCACTCTAAAGAAAAAAGTAAGCAGCTAAAATTTGAGAGAACTGACAGGTTTTGGACTAGTCCATCTCCTCATGGGGATTCCCAGGGTTTTCTTTGTTTTCAACAGCATTTCCTTAATGGCAGTTGCTAAGTCTTAAGGTGGCCACACACCATACAATTTTTATTATGATTAGATTTGAGATTTTTGATCCAATTTTCTGATTGGTCTGAAGTTTTGATTTTAGAATCTTTGAGGCACCACACACGTGTTTTCAAGATTGCAGCAATTTCGGGATAAAAGATCTTAAACTCTGAAAAAAATTGGTTAGTTAGAAAAAATTGAGAGAAAAATGCACTGAATAGTCACATACAATTTTTTTCTGGTTGAATATAATTCCACAATTTACTACAGCACACCATACAATTCTTGATAATATTGGTCAGAATTTTCCAATATGCACAATTTAAAAAAAAAAGGGAAATTCAATCAGATTTCTCGATCGAAAACAAAAAAAGCTTTTGATTTTTCGGGACAACCGATTGGATCTTTTAATTGTATGGTGTGTGGCTACCTTTACAAAATAGTGTGCAAGGGAGTAGGGAGGCTGGTATCTTACTATTTTGGCAGTTTAAACTGCTGTTCAGTAAATGGTTTTGAAAACAAACAAAGAAAACCCTGAGAAACCCACATGAGGAAATTAAGTAGTCCAAAACCTGTCGGTTCAGACTGATTTTAACTTTTTTTTTTTTTTTGTTAGAATGGTCCTTTATTGAACTTTTTTCACAAATTGAGATATGTTCCTTAATAAAATGTACCAAAACATTTTTTTCTATGCTAATTCTTTGGTGGTGTGGCTTACTATTGGATACCTCTTTTTCCTTGTTTTGATGTATATTTGGGGTTTGGCTATATGATCATTTTACCAACCCATCTGCATTCCAAACTCTAAAACAGCCGTTTCTGGCCATTTTCACATATTTGAACACATTTTAAAAAATGGTACTTTTTGAATCAAAGTCGATTTTTTTCCATTCCAATAACCTGACACTAGTTATGTTTAACCTCCCTGGCAGTAGGATTACTTCTAGATTTTAGGGTCTAAAAGTGCTGCAATTTTTTTCATGAGCTTTTAGACCCTAAATTCAGGAAAAAAAAAATCATACCACAGAGATGCGGCAGCCCCTACACAGACTCACCTCCCTGGGATCCAGCATTGCAATTCTCCCTCCGCCCAACGGGTGGTGCTCTACCCCTATGGTGAGATTCTTCTTCCAGTCCTCGGAGATCCCTTGGGTGAGATCTCCGTTTGTCACATGATGACAGACGGCGAAGTCACCCAAGGGATCGAGAGCCTCCGAGGCTCCAAGTAGTGTTGGGCGAACAGTGTTCGCCACTGTTCGGGTTCTGCAGAACATCACCCTGTTCGGGTGATGTTCGCGTTCGGCCGAACACCTGATGGTGTTCGGCCTTTTAAGTTCGGGTTCGCCCCGAACTTCTAATGGCCGCCGAACAGGGCCGAACAGAGCCCCTGTTCGGCCGAACAGGGCCCTGTTCGGCCGAATACTGCCCCCCTATGGGGTCGCAGGCATAAGGGGGGAGCATGCCCCGATCGCGGGGGGGGGGTCGGAAATTCCCCCCACCCCCTCCGCTAGCGCTCCCCCCTCTGCCCGCTTCCCCATTCAAAAGTTTAAGCAAAGTACCTGTAGTGGATGGCCTGGCAGTGGGCGGCACTGTGGAGTGAGGAGGAGGAGTCCGGAGAGTGACGAGTTGAGGGAGGCCGGGCAGCGGGCGTGAGGTCAGAGAAAGGTCGGAAGTACCACAAGGGTACTTCCGCTGAACCGCCCGCTGCCCGGCCTCCCTCAACTCGTCACTCTCCGGACTCCTCCTCCTCACTCCACAGTGCCGCCCACTGCCAGGCCATCCACTACAGGTACTTTGCTTAAACTTTTGAATGGGGAAGCAGGCAGAGGGGGGAGCGCTAGCGGAGGGGGTGGGGGGAATTTCCGACCCCCCCCCCCCCCCCGCGATCGGGGCATGCTCCCCCCTTATGCCTGCGACCCCATATGGCCCCCAAAAGCTGGATGTTCGGAAAGTTCGGGGTTCGGCCCGAACATGCCGAACATCTCGGTCATGTTCGGCGAACTTTCCCGAACCCGAACATCCAGGTGTTCGCCCATCACTAGCTCCAAGGACCGGAAGAAGAATGGCTGGCAGCATCTGGATCCGGTGGGAGGTGAGTTACAGACGCCCGCTGCGCACAGGCTCTGCATACCTCCTTGCAGATACCACGAGTCAGGCTCGGGGCTACTGTTCTGAGCTGTGGATTTCTGTCCCGAGCCCTTTATCGGACTAAGGAGGTTAGAAGAAAAATGGTGTGAACTCCACTCCTGCTCCTCTTCAAAGTACTTGTCTGACAGGTGAGACATTCCAAGATAACCAGGCTAGGTAGATTGTTGTGTAGGAGCATGCAGGGGCCATGGTGGAGATCCAGTGGAGACGATAGACCTCAGGTTTCGTTCATCAGCATGTCTGGGGAAAGTCACCGACTTGATGAATGAGTTGCTCCACTGATGACTGCGGTGAGAAGTGATATTTGCATCGCGCCATTGTCCATCATTCTCCGCCACTGACAGTCTGCCCGGCCTCCTCAGCCAGGAGACCTGAGACCTGTACGAGGGAAAAAGTCCTTCAGAAGAGGTGATTAGAATAGCTGAATTGTAAGAAGAACGCTACACGCTCATAAATTATCTTCACTACCCCAATTACATCGCCTCACTGGCTGAACGCAAAGGTGACCTGAAACATCTGCCTACTCAGGTCAAATAACACAGGTGAAAACTAGGTTGAAACCATGAAGCAAACCTGTTTTTGTTTTTTTTCTTTTCCAAGTGATTCAACGGCAACTGAAGTGAGAAGAATATGGAGGCTGCCATATTTATTTTCTTTTAAACAATACCAGTTGCCTGGCAGCCCTGCTGATCTATTTGGCTGCAGTAGTGTCTGAACCACACCAAAAATAATTAGGCAGATATGCACAACCAGCCTCTGTGCCATACTAACATTCTTAAATCCTACCTCGGGTTCTCTTTAAAATTCCTAAGCGTTGGCAGTTAAGAGATGCATTTCATGTTACATACTTTCAATGACCAAGATTGTAATATCCAAATTAGAGGAGTCGGAGTCGGTGGAATCCTAACCTGAGGAGTCGGAGTTGGAGTCGGTGGATTTTTGTACCGACTCCACAGCCCTGTAATGAATGGATATTATATCTTTGACAACTGGACTTTGACAATTTTTACAAAAAGTCCCCATGTAAATTTTGGGCACAGTATTTTCATGCTGGTGGGGGCAGAGCGGAGAGTGAAGATTTTTATTTGAATTTTGGCAACACTCCCTCACATGTTGCCTTACACTAATCTCCCTCTTAAAGTGAACCCGAGGTGAGAGTGATATGGAGGATGCCATATTTGTTTCTTTTTAAACAATACTAGTTACCGGGCAGTCCCTCTGATCTATTTGGCTGCAGTAGTGTCTGAATCACACCAGAAATACAGAAATAAGCATGCAGCTAATCTTGTCAGATCTGACAATAATGTCAGAAACACCTGATCTGCTGCATGCTTGTTCAGGGGCTATGGCTAAAAGTATTAGAGGCAGAAGATCAGCAGGGCTGCCAGGCAACTGTGTGACTCCATATTTTATTGGTCCCTTTCCAGCACAGTGGCTTAGTGAATAGCACTCTTACCTTGCAGCGCTGGGTCCCCTGTTTTAATCCCAGCCAGGGCACTATCTGCACAGAGTTTGTGCGTTCTCCCTGTGTCTGCATGGGTTTCCTCCAGGCACTCCGGTTTCCTCCCACTTCCCAAAACCATACAGACAAGTTAACTGGCTTCCCCCAAATTTGGCCCTAGATTATGATACATACACTACACGATACATACATAGACATGTGACTATGGTCGGGATTAGATTGTGAGCTCCTCTAAGTTACACATGACTATGTATACTCTGTACTGCGCTGTGGCAGATGTCAGCGCTATATAAATACTAAATAATAATTTCCAGGCTGCATACGTGACAAAAAGCATGCATCTCATTCACTGTTCCTGGACAGCAGCAGCGTAAGGCGATGCAGTTGTGTGCGGTTCCTGCAGGGAGTAGGTGACTCTGGAATAAGCTGACACAGCTATTCATCACGATATTACCTCAGATTTTCTAGACAAAATGACAGATTCTGGTGCAACCGAATGAAAGAGTCCAATATTTCTTACAGCTGCCAAATGAGAGGTCTGTGTACATTTTCAAAGTGCTCACCAACAGCGCACAGTGGCATCTATATTTGGCAATCTGCATTATAAATATAGGCCCTATACTTAAAGAAAATTATATGCATTATAAAATGTGCCTCATTCTAGCAGGAGGAGGGGAGGTTGTATTCAGAATACAAACAAGCTCAACTGTGTCTAGCCAGTACAGCTTATCACAGAACTCTACACGGTCTAGCCAGAGGGGTCCCTGACCTCATTTTTCTATAGGACGCTACAAGCAAAGATAGCTTGGCTAGGGACACGATCAACATTCTGACTGGACTGTAAAGAGAAGCAGCACAATGATGACATCATTTCTGTTATCTCTCCTCCCATAAGGAGAAGTCTTAACTAAAGGGAAATGAAGTCAGTTTATTTACTTCTTTTCATATAAGAACAGTTAAAAGGAACCCGAGGTGTGAGACCTATGGAAGCTGCCATATTTCTACCCTTTTAAACAATTCCAGTTGCCTGCAGTGCTGCTGATCTTTCTGGTCAGTTAGATTTAAATCACACACCTGAAACAAGCATGCAGCTAATCTTGTCAGATTTGTCATAGACATCTGATCTGTATGCTTCTTCAGGGGCTATGGCTTAAAGTATTAGAGACAAAGGGCCATATCCTATTCAAGGTGATAAGTAGCTTGCAGATGCGAGCTACTTATCACCTTGCCATCGCGCGAGGATTACCAGCAAATCCGATTGCCCATATCCTTCGCGCGATGGCCGATCGTTAGGGAGCATTACTCAGGCGAAACCCTGAGCGATGCTCCCTTTTACCGAGCGATGGGGAGTGAGGTTTACGCTGTGGTGCTGTCCATCAGCACCACGGCCTCACTCCCCACACATGCGCACTCACCCGGCTGACATCCGCCGCCATCTTCCGCTGCAGCATCTGGGGGTCTCCTTTAATAAGGCACCCCTGTTGGCATACATACTGCCGCAGATCACCCGCCGCCTCACGCCGCAAAATCCGTCGCGTAATTACAGTGTATCTAACACTGTACTTACTGTCCGCTTAGAAGGAGCCTGGGCAAAGCATCTTTGAATCTGCAGCCGGGCTCCCCATTGGTCCGCTGTCTGAGCCATTTTATTGGTTCAGACAGCAGACCAATGGGGAGCCCGGCTGCAGATTCAAAGATGCTTTGCCCGGGCTCCTTCTATGCGGACACTAATTACAATGTTAGATACACTAATTACGTGGTGGATTTTGCGGCGAGAGGCTGTGGGTGATCGGCAGCGGTACATATGACAGGGGTGCCGGTGCAGAGCTGCGCGGGGGCTTTTAAACTGTGCGGCAACCCGACGGGGAGCTCTGGGGGTCTCCTTATTAAAGGAGACCCCCAGATGCTGCGGCGACGACGTGCGTTAGCTAGTTTAGACCTGCTTTTTGCAGGTCTAAGCTAACGCTCATGTCTGCCGGGAAGCATCGCTTCCCGGAGACATGATAAGGGTAATTGGATTCGGTGTTAAGAACTCGCTGGGCAATTATATCGCCCAAGCGAGTTCTTTTCCACCTGGGGGGGTCTAAAGTTTAATTAGATTAGGCGATGCCCTCATCGCCCAAGTTAAGAGTTCAGCAATAGAATATGGCCCAAAGAATCAGCCGGACAGCCAGGCAATGTGCATTATTTGAAAGGAAATAAACATGTCAGCCTCCATATTCCTCTCACTTCCGAGTCCCTTTAATGATATGAGGTGCCCATACACTAATACTGCTTGATTTGCTGTATCGCCGCATGGCCGCTGCACTTCCGAGGAGGGGGGCGGAGCGTTCAGGAATGGGACCTATTCAACCCCACAACCCCTTACCCCCGCCCATGTGATCTCCTTCGGGCAGATTCTGTCATCACAAGCTCTGTCAATTCTAACTTTAAGTACGGTTTAATAATTAAAAAACATATATACAATGCACAGAACAAATTACGACATTTCCCACCCAATGGGCCCGACCCAATTCACTTTTTCTTAGGTTTTCTCCCAGGTGATATTTTAACATCATATCAAAAATGCCTTTGAAAGCCACCAGCTAGCAAGAAAAAAATACTCAAAATCATTTTACAGTACTTTCTTATCAGCTTTTTGGTACTTTTTCATTTGAAAAGTGCTGAAAAGTTATTTTAAACAGAAATTAAAGATTACCTCCCAAGAGAAAACTTAGGAGTAAAGGTAAACTGGATGATGCCCAAAATGCTTTAAAGAGAATCTGCATTGTTAAAATCGCACAAAAGTAAACATACCAATGCGTTAGGGGACATCTCCTATTACCCTCTGTCACAATTTCGCTGCTCCTCGCCGCATTAAAAGTGGTTAAAAACAGTTTTAAAAAGTTTGTTTGTAAACAAACAAAATGGCCACCAAAACAGGAAGTAGGTTGATGTACAGTATGTCCACACATAGAAAATACATCCATACATAAGCAGGCTGTATACAGCATTCCTTTTGTATCTCAAGAGTAGTGTTGGGCGAACAGTGTTCGCCACTGTTCGGGTTCTGCAGAACATCACCCTGTTCGGGTGATGTTCGAGTTCGGCCGAACACCTGACGGTGCTCGGCCAAACCGTTCGGCCATATGGCCGAACTAAGAGCGCATGGCCGAACGTTCCCCGAACGTTCGGCTAGCGCTGTGATTGGCCGAACGGGTCACGTGGTTCGGACCCGAACGCGCTCTGATTGGCCGAACTGTCACGTGGTTCGGGTAAATAAATACCCGAACCACGTCATATCTCCGCCATTTGTCTGTGGGTTTAGCTTTGGGTAGGCAGGCAGGGTAGTTCGCGCTCCAGCCACGCTAGCCAGGGTCCCCCCCAGTCATTGTGTGTCGCTGCTGGGAATAGTAGTACACCGCTCGCTCAGCATTCTGTTTACTGCCACTCTGTGTACCTCGCTCAGCCACACTATATAGCATTCTGTTTACTGCCACTCTGTGTCTGCTGGGAATAGTAGTACACCGCTTGCACAGCCACACTATATAGCATTCTGTTTACTGCCACTCTGTGTACCTCGCTCAGCCACACTATATAGCATTCTGTTTACTGCCACTCTGTGTCTGCTGGGAATAGTGGTACACCGCTCGCTCAGCCACACTATATAGCATTCTGTTCACTGTTCTGTGTCTGCTTGGAATAGTGGTACACCGCTCGTTCAGCCACACTATATAGCATTCTGTGTACTGTTCTGTGTCTGCTGGGAACAGTAGTACACCGCTCGTTCAGCCACACTATATAGCATTCTGTGTACTGTTCTGTGTCTGCTGGGAACAGTAGTACACCGCTCGCTCAGCCACACTATATAGCATTCTGTTCACTGTTCTGTGTCTGCTGGGAATAGTGGTACACCGCTCGCTCAGCCACACTATATAGCATTCTGTTCACTGTTCTGTGTCTGCTGGGAATAGTGGTACACCGCTCGCTCAGCCACACTATATAGCATTCTGTTTACTGTTCTGTGTCTGCTGGGAATAGTGGTACACCGCTCGCTCATCCACACTATATAGCATTCTGTTCACTGTTCTGTGTCTGCTGGGAATAGTGGTACACCGCTCGCTCAGCCACACTATATAGCATTCTGTTCACTGTTCTGTGTCTGCTGGGAATAGTGGTACACCGCTCGCTCAGCCACACTATATAGCATTCTGTTTACTGCCACTCTGTGTACCTCGCTCAGCCACACTATATAGCATTCTGTTTACTGCCACTCTGTGTCTGCTGGGAATAGTGGTACACCGCTCGCTCAGCCACACTATATAGCATTCTGTTCACTGTTCTGTGTCTGCTTGGAATAGTGGTACACCGCTCGCTCAGCCACACTATATAGCATTCTGTTTACTGTTCTGTGTCTGCTGGGAATAGTGGTACACCGCTCGCTCAGCCACACTATATAGCATTCTGTTCACTGTTCTGTGTCTGCTGGGAATAGTGGTACACCGCTCGCTCAGCCACACTATATAGCATTCTGTTTACTGTTCTGTGTCTGCTGGGAACAGTAGTACACCGCTCGCTCAGCCAGAGTATATAGCATTGTGTTTACTGCCACTCTGTGTACACCGCTCAGCCAGACTATATACCATTGTTTACTGACACTCTGTGTACACCACTCAGCCACACTATATACCATTGTTTACTGACACTCTGTGTACACCGCTCAGCCAGACTATATACCATTGTTTACTGCCACTCTGATTCTGCTGGGAACAGTAGTACACCGCTCGCTCAGCCAGACTATATACCATTGTTTACTGACACTCTGTGTACACCGCTCAGCCAGACTATATACCATTGTTTACTGACACTCTGTGTACACCACTCAGCCACACTATATACCATTGTTTACTGACACTCTGTGTACACCGCTCAGCCAGACTATATACCATTGTTTACTGCCACTCTGATTCTGCTGGGAACAGTAGTACACCGCTCGCTCAGCCAGACTATATACCATTGTTTACTGACACTATATAGCAGACTATATAGCATTGTGTGTACACCGCTCAGCCAGACTATATACCATTGTTTACTGACACTCTGTGTACACCGCTCAGCCAGACTATATACCATTGTTTACTGCCACTCTGATTCTGCTGGGAACAGTAGTACACCGCTCGCTCAGCCAGACTATATACCATTGTTTACTGACACTCTATGTACACCGCTCAGCCAGACTATATACCATTGTTTACTGCCACTCTGATTCTGCTGGGAACAGTAGTACACCGCTCGCTCAGCCAGACTATATAGCATTGTGTTTACTGCCACTCTGTGTACACCGCTCAGCCACACTATATAGCATTGCGTACTCTGCCAGTCAGTGTGTATATTGCTGGGATCAGTAATACTCCACTCACCGTCAACCACTATATGAGCTCAACATGAGTTCCCCAGAGACCTCCGCTGTGAGCAGCACTCCCAACAACAGCAACAGCCAACGCCCCACGCAAGCTATAACATCCACCCCAGCAGCCAGTGGTCAGCAGCAGCCCTCCCCGGAGGAGAACGTTGTGTCCATCAGTCCGTCGCCAGAGCGATTAATGAGGGCTGCCATTGAGGAGATGATGGGGCCTGATGTGGAGGAGGAGGTCTGGCTCAGGCCAGCATCCCAAGTTAATGTTGAGGACGATGAGGGGTCTGTGTCTGGGGATGTTGGGGTGGCAGAGGTGGTGGGTGGGTCAGACTCAGGAGAAGAGTTGTATGATGAGGATGATGATCGGGACCATCTGTATGTGCCTCAGAGTCCGACCCCGGAAAACATGTTGTATCGTGTGTTTAGGTACTAAAATCTGCGTTCCCTCCCAGTAGTGTTGGGCGAACAGTGTTTGCCACTGTTCGGGTTCTGCAGAACATCACCCTGTTCGGGGTGACTATATAGCAGACTATATAGCATTGTGTTTAATGCCACTCTGTGTACACGGCTCAGCCACACTATATAGCATTGTGTTTACTTCCACTCTGTGTCTGCTGGGAACAGTAGTACACCGCTCACCCGCCACTGTATAGCATTGTGCTCTGTGTCACTGCTGACAATAGTGGTACACCGCTCACCCACCACTGTATAGCATTTCTGTACTGCCACTGTACTGCTGCCAGTCAGCGTGTACTTTAAGGATAAGTGAAATGAGGAAGAAATCCGGTGAAAGAGGGAGGGGCAAGGGAAGAGGTGTTTCCCCTGACGGTTCACGTACAGGCCACAGGGGAGCACCCAAGAAAACCCACTCAATACTGCCCATGTTGTCCAGGACAACAACCCTCACAGATCCAAAAGAACAGGACCAGATAATTACTTGGATGACCTCTCAAGCGTCCAGCAGTGGGTTAAGCAGCACCAGCACATCACGCACGAGGTCCGAGTCCTCAGCCAGTTAAAGTCTGGGCTTTCTTTGAAGACTGCACTGAGGATGTTACCATGGCGATTTGCAAGGTGTGCAAGACCCGCCTGAGCAGGGGGAAAAGTATTAACAACCTCTCCACCACCAGCATGAGCCGCCACATTCTATCCAAACATCCCACTCTGTGGGCAAACGCGGCAGGACAGGGTACCACCAGCAACACTGCCTCCCTTGGGTTCACCAGACTCACCACCAGACCCGCCTCAGCAGCAGCAGTAGCCCAGCCATTGCGTGGTTCACAACATTCACAAACATCAGACGATGCTGACACTGTCACTTTCCGGACTAGTGCTCTTGAGGTCTCCCAGTGTTCATCAAACACAACAACCAACAGCCCTTCGGTGTGCAGCGCTACGGTTGAGTTGTCTGTTTCTGAGATGTTTGAGCACAAGAGGAAATTGCCAGCAAATGACCCCCGGGCCGTGGCAGTAACAGCCAGCCAGCATAGCCAAGCTTCTGGCCTGCGAAATGCTGCCATATCGAGTGGTGGAGACAAACAGCTTCAAGGGCATGATGTCAGTGGCCATCCCACGTTACGTGGTTCCCAGCCGCTACCACTTTGCGCGCTCTGCAGTGCCTGAGTTGCATGAGCACGTGGTCAGCTAAATAACCCGAAGCTTGAAGAATGCCGTTGCCTGCAAGGTTCACCTCACCACTGACACCTGGACGAGTGCGTTCGGCCAGGGTCGATACATCTCCCTTACCGCGCACTGGGTGAACCTTGTGGAGCCTGGCAGCGATTCCTCACCTGCTACGGCGCGGGTGTTGCCCACGCCGCAAACAGCTGGATAACAACAGCAGCACCTACCTCTCTGACTCCTTCTCCTCCAACGCATCTCAAAGCTGTACCTCATCCGGAAATGCTAACCCAGCACCAGCAGCAGTAGGATCGTGGAAGCAGTGCAGCACAGCTGTTGGCATGCGTCAGCAAGCGTTGCTGAAGCTGATCTGCCTTGGGGATAAGCAGCACACAGGGGAGGAAATTTGGAGGGGAATAAAGGAACAGACGGATTTGTGGCTGGCACCGCTGGACCTGAAACCGGGCATGAAGCTAGACACCTGGCACGAACTGGCAATGTACGCAATAGAGGTGCTGGCTTGCCCGGCAGCCAGCGTTATGTCGGAACGCTGTTTCAGTGCTGCCGGAGGCATCATCACAGATCGGCGTATCCGCCTCTCCACAGAAAATGCAGACCGTCTGACTCAAATTAAAATGAATCAATCCTGGATTGGAAACGACTACGCAACACTCCTGGACCCCAACCAAGTAACATGACCGATGAACATCTGGGATGGTTTAGCGTTTCCGGTCCCTGTTTATTGAACCTCTCATCTGTATTACATTTATGACTGCATGGCGGCAAAAAGCATTGCTGCTATATCCGCACGCTTTTTGTCCTCATGCAAGGCCTGGGTTGTTGTGTCTCACAAAGCGTGGCCTTCTCCTCCTGCGCCTCCTCCTGTTCCATCACGTGTGCTGCTGCTGCTGCTGGGTTACCGTTGCCGCGTGGTCCCTGTTTATTGAACCTCTTATCTTTATTACATTTATGACTACATGGCGGTACAAAGCATGCTATCCGCACGCTTTTTGTCCTCATGCAAGGCCTGGGTTGTTGTGTCTCACAAAGCGTGGCCTTCTCCTCCTGCGCCTCCTCCTGTTCCATCACGTGTGCTGCTGCTGCTGCTGCTGGGTTACCGTTGCCGCGTGGTCCCTGTTTATTGAACCTCTTATCTTTATTACATTTATGACTACATGGCGGTACAAAGCATGCTATCCGCACGCTTTTTGTCCTCATGCAAGGCCTGGGTTGTTGTGTCTCACAAAGCGTGGCCTTCTCCTCCTGCGCCTCCTCCTGTTCCATCACGTGTGCTGCTGCTGCTGCTGCTGCTGGGTTAGCGTTGCCGCGTGGTCCCTGTTTATTGAACCTCTTATCTTTATTACATTTATGACTACATGGCGGTACAAAGCATGCTATCCGCACGCTTTTTGTCCTCATGCAAGGCCTGGGTTGTTGTGTCTCACAAAGCGTGGCCTTCTCCTCCTGCGCCTCCTCCTGTTCCATCACGTGTGCTGCTGCTGGGTTAGCGTTGCCGCGTGGTCCCTGTTTATTGAACCACTTATCTTTATTACATTTATGACTGCATGGTGGTACAAAGCATGCTATCCGCACGCTTCTTGTCCTCATGCAAGGCCTGGGTTGTTGTGTCTCAAAGCGTGGCCTTCTCCTCCTGCGCCACCCTCCTCCTGTTCCATCACGTGTGCTGCTGCTGGGTTAGCATTACCGGTCCCTTTTCCTGGAACCTCTTATATGTATTACATTTATGACTGCATGCCGACAAAAAGCATGTTACCTGTGCAAAGAAAACAGACATTTCCCGCATTTAAAAGACAGTTTTCCCTTTGAAACTTTAAAATCGATTTTCTCAAAAACTATAAGCTCTTTTTGCTAAATTTTTTTTTCCTCTTGTACCCACTCCCAAGGTGCACATACCCTGTAAATTTGGGGTATGTAGCATATAAGGAGGCTTTACAAAGCACAAAAGTTCGGGTCCCCATTGACTTCCATTATGTTCGGAGTTCGGGTCGAACACCCGAACATCGCGGCCATGTTCGGCCTGTTCGGCCCGAACCCGAACATCTAGATGTTCGCCCAACACTACTCAAGAGATCATTTGTGTGTTTCTTTCCCCCTGCATCTCTCATGCACTGAAGTTTCAGGCTGCTCTTTTCTTCCTGCAAACAGCTTTGCCCTTGTTTGTAATTCCTCAGTATGTGAAAGCCCAGCCAGCTCAGAGGACGATTTATCCAGCTTGTAAAAGATAAGAGAGAAGAGAGAAGCTGCCCTAATCTAAATAACACACAGGCAGTGTGCAGAGAGGGGCCTGGAGGGGGGAGATGCATCACAGAACCACAACACTGAAGAACTTGGCAGCCTTCCAGACATAGGCTGACAAGTCTGACAAGAGAGAGATAAGTTGATTTATTACAGAGATGGTGATAGTAGAATGTGCTGCAGTAAGCCAGAACACATTAGAATAGATTTTGGAACTTGTAGGGTGATAAAAAACAGGATGCAATTTTTGTTACGGAGTCTCTTTAAAAAGACACACAGGCCAGAATTTGGGAGTACAGCCAGTAGAGTAATTATATTTGGGGAATGCTTTAATTTAATATTCTCCTTCGGCCGCTTCGGCTGCCCTCAGGCTGATGTCGTCAGTCGTCCATTATGAGCGTAACCTTGCGGACCTCACCTGGCTTGTGTTGTGCGGTTTTGGGAATGACGGGAGATGTTCGCTTTTTGTGAGATTTTTCATCCTCTGCTGGGAATATAAGGCAGGTCAGCTGACATTCCAGGTGTGCAGGTTGGCTTTCAGGACGGCGGCAGGAATGCGCACCGCACGGTCGGCTGTAACGTCTGCATGCTTTTGTTCCTTTGCTGTGGTTAAACTGACAGGTCGTCTTTAGGCCCACATATCATAGCTGAGTTATCCGATGACCTCAGGATGTCCTCGGGGAGAAGAGGACGACTAGTGAATGTTCCCAGGTTCCCACACAACTGGCTGATGTCTCCAGACCCTTACTATTATTAGTATTGATTTAAATAAGGCCATGATCTTTCGTAGCACTGAACAAAATGATTACAACATGGTACATAAGACAAAAAAAAGGTACAACTTACAGAGTCACTGTAGTGAAAAAAAGTGTCCCAAATATTGTATATGTCTCAGAACGATAAACACGATAAATATGATATTTTATTTATTTAAAGCCTTATTTAACAACTTTGTAGCCACATCACCTTCTGCCCTGCTTAAATAAGACGGATCCAGGCGGAAATATAATGCAGTTCCGGTGGAGTTCCGGTGGTGTCTGGCAAAACTGGATCTTTAATACAAAGGAAGCATTTACTGTATATACTCGCATATAAGCCTAATTTTTCAGCACAAAAAAATGTGCTGAAATGCTACCGCCTCGGCTTATATGCGAGTCAGTTGAGCAGAATGGATGGTGGAGCAGGTTTTGTTAATGGGAGAGGAGTATAAGGATTGTGCACTAGTGATTCTGCTCTTGCCAGCTGGCTCCCTGCTGTGTCCGTGCCCTCCATCCCCTGCAACATGGTGTGCAGAGTGCGGTGCTCAAGACTACCTGTGTCCGCTGGCTTGTGAAGTAGAGCTTGCAAGCAACGTGTCAGCGGTGAAATGATCGGAGATTCTTCCTGTGTGGCATTCGCTGTCTCACATCTATGACGACATCTAGTGGCATCTTGAGACACAACTATCATCCTTGTGGCACATCTGGCTACGGGGAGGGATGCTGACTTGCAGTGGGGTAACATCTAGCTACTGTGGAGTGGGCTATACTGGGTAGGGGGATTATATGCGAGTCAATCACATTTTCCTGGTTTCTGAGGGAAAAGTGGGTACCTCGGCATGTTGCCATGGTGAGGGGCATACAGTTGATCTGCCAGACAACGGAAGTGTCAGACACATCTTCAGCTTCTCTTGGGTTTCAGCAACATCAGCAATTTTCCTTAGAGCCAGACAGGAGAAATACCGACTAACAGCTTGTACAATTAGCTAGCTGACTTGGGGGTTGATTCACTTTGTAGGATGAGATCCCTGCCCTTTGGCCCAATAAGCTGCCTGGCAAGAGACAGGCAGCCTATTGGGCCAATCAAAGTGTGGGGATCTCATCCTACAAAGTCACTGGACCTGACAGGATCCAGAGTAGGACAATTGGAGAAGCTGTTAGTTTTGGGGGAGGGCGAGTAAGTTAGTAGTGCATGCTACAGCAGTAGCATGCCTACTTTGAAAATGTTACTTGCGCTGTCACACACAGCTGTGCTGCTTGAGCTGTGTAGCTTAGTGACTCAACCCCTACTGATTTGTCTGTGAGCCATATGCAGCCATCAAAAGAGCCACATCTGGCTCCCGAGCCATAGGTTCCCTACCCCTGCTCTAGTCTCTCCTTCTCCTGAACTCAAGACTTCCTGCCAACCAAATCCTCTAGTCTCTCCTTCTCCTGAACGCAAGACTTCCTGCCAACTAAATCCTCTAGTCTCTCCTTCTCCTGAACTCAAGATTTCCTCCCAACCAAATCCTTTAGTCTCCCCTTCTTCTGACCTCAAGACTACCTCCCAACCAAATCCTCTAGTCTCTCCTTCTCCTGACCTCAAGACTACCTCTCAACCAAATCCTCTAGTCTCTCCTTCTCCTGACCTCAAGACTACCTCCCAACCAAATCCTCTAGTCTCTTCTTCTCCTGACCTCAAGACTACCTCCCAACCAAATCCTCTAGTCTCTTCTTCTCCTGACCTCAAGACTACCTCCCAACCAAATCCTCTAGTCTCCCCTTCTCCTGACCTCAAGACTACCTCCCAACCAAATCCTCTAGTCTCTCCTTCTCCTGACCTCAAGACTTCCTTCCAACCAAATCCTTTAGTCTCTCCTTCTCCTGAACTCAAGACTACCTCCCAACCAAATCCTCTAGTCTCTTCTTCTCCTGACCTCAAGACTTCCTTCCAACCAAATCCTTTAGTCTCTCCTTCTCCTGACCTAAAGACTACCTCCCAGCCTAATCCTTTAGTCTCTCCTCCTGAACGCAAGACTACTTCCAAAACAAATCCTCTACTTTCTCCTTCTCCTGACCTCAAGACTACCTCCCAACCGAATCCTCTAGTCTCCCCTTCTCCTGACCTCAAGACTATTTTCCAACCAAACCCCCCACCCCCCAATCAATCCACCAATCCACACCTCCCTTAGAAAATCCCTTAGCCTCCCTAAAGTGCACTATTGCCACAACTGTACGTACCAAAATGGCATTCCAGGTGTGACCCTTCATACTTAGAAAGTAAAGCTGATTGTGATTCTGGGATAACATTGCACTTGCATTGGACTGCATTTTGAATAGGGATGGTCTAAAATGCTGATTTCTGATTCTGCAGAATTTCTGATTTCCGCCAATGCCGCGGATTTCCAATTTCCAAGGAGTCTTCTTTGGTCATTTTTTGCATTCTCTGATTGGCCAAATCCTTCCGAGCTGACTCTGCATTCTCTGATGAGTCAAATGCTTCCATGGTCTGTGATTGGACTAACATCACAGAGTTGTGGTAATGCGGTATTTCCACAGAAATCCGATTTCCACTTTAATTTCCGCAGAATGTGGGTGAGTAGCCCTAATTTTAAATAACGGCAAAACTGGACTGATTTTTAGTGTGAACTGTGAAAACAGCAAACACAAAGGTAGGATTCTTATAAACATCTGTAAATATCTACAGCACTTCATCCGACAATCAATTTTAAGTAAACTTTAATAGCACGCTCTAATAGAGGTCGATGCCAGCCCCCCAGATGTTATAGAGCAAGACCAGCCCACCCACTTAAGACTTAAACATTTTACAACAACCGCTTTGTTCCACACTGACATTTATAAAAATGATTGACTGCCAGAGGTTACCTGGCAAATTAAAAAATAAATACATAAAAAACTATACAGAAAATGAAAATAATTCCTCTGCTGCCCAATGAAGCGTGAGGCCCAGACAAAGGGGGGTACTGGACTCGTTTGTAGAAAGTAAAATTCCTTCTCCTATTAAAATTCAAAGGGATGTCCATTTACCGAGTCTACCCAGAAGCCACTTCTCTCTGGAGAGCCAGGGGTCGCGTTCTGAAAATCTGTTCAGAGGTTTTCCCTTATTAACAATGAAGCCATAGAGCCACTATGATCGCACAACCTAGGGCCGGTGAAAAACCTAAAAGCACTGGCATCATCGCAAATCCTGCCAATTGCCTTTGCACAGCAGCTACAGGGGGTCCCCAACTTACAAACACCCCACTAATGAACGCTCCACTGATACAAACAGCCTGAAGATGTGAAGTTGTATTCTGTCAGAACAAGTAAAAAACATTTAAAAAAAAAAAAAAAACACCTTGTAGTTTTTGAGAAAATCAATTGTAAAAAAATTGAAAGGAAGAATGTTTTTTAAAAAAGTTTTTGAAGCAGTATAATGACATTTTGCTGCAGTACACGGAGAGCACAGGGGGACAGAGGTGACACAGAGGGAGACACTAGCAGCACAGGCGGGCATAGAGGAGATACAGAGGACAGGAAAGGAGCTTAGGGCCCCAATGATAGTAAAACACGCAGTTTTACATCACTTCCTGTGCACTGTTCTGTACACAGGATAGTGTGGGGATATCTACTGTAGCGGCCAAAAGAAAAAAATACACATACATACAGTATGTTAAAATAAATAATAAAAGAAAAAAAACACATTATTTTGAACACCTTATTTCCCTCTCTGCTATGGTTACCAAAATAAAACACATTCACTTTCACTTAGAATTTTTTTACTTAATTTTTTTTAGAAAGAGTTTTTGGTCTTTTTTTGCATGAAAAGTTCTCATTCATGTTCCTAGAGCATGCCAGTAGATATTTTTGCTACTTAAAGATAATCTGTAACTAAAAACAATCCCCTAGGGGATACTCTCCTCGGGTGGGGGAAGCCTCCGGATCCTATCGAGGCTCCCACGTCCTCCTGTGTCCCACGGCGGTCTCGCTGTGCCCCTCCAAACAGCGGGAATGTAAATATTTACCTTCGCGGGTCCAGCGCAGGCGCAGTATCGGCTCTCCGCTCGGAAATAGCTGATCTCTGTCGGTCCGCTCTATTGCGCAGGTGCAAGTCTCCTGCGCCTGCGCAGTGGAGCGGACCCCACAGAGATCGGCTATTTCCACCTATATCAGAGGTGAGAGCCGCAATAGCGCCTCCGCTGGAGCCAGGAAAGGTAAATATTGCACAGCCTGACAAATTGTCATCTGTGCGTTCCGAGGGCTCAGCGAGACCGCCGTGGGACACAGGAGGACAGGGGAAGCCTCGATAGGGTCCACCGGATTCCTCCTATCAAGGTGAGTACCCCCCAGGGGACCTCTTTTTGTTACAGGGTCTCTTTAAGCACAAAAATAAAGTTTGTGTGAGCTTCATTTCGTTACATTTGGACTTTGGATTTTGCAGGCACTGGCACTACGCTTACCTCCCTCTGCTTCCTCCAAGACAGCCTCTCCTTAAAGTGAACCAGAGACGAAGCCCCCTCATGTATTTTACCATATATATCAGTGGGAACATTAGAGAAAACACCTACCCTGCTCTCTGTTTCATTCTGCGCTGCTCAGCCTGCTTCTAATCAGCCCTGATAAAATCCCGGACTGAGCATTCAGTCTGGCTTTGCTATAATGATTCCAGAGCAGAGCCACAAGGGGGCAGGCTTGGGCTTGAGAAGACACCAGAGAACACAGACTCAGCTATAAAAATTCCAGAGCAAAGTCAGACTGAATGCTCAGTCGGGGATTTTATCAGGGCTGATAAGAAGCAGGCAGAGCACTGAAGAATGAAACAGAGAGCAGGGGAGGTGTTTTCTCTAATGTTCCCACTGATATATATGGTAAAATACATGAGGGTGCTTTGTCTCTGGTTCACTTTAACCACTTGAGGACCCTGGGCTTAAACCCCCCTAGTGACCAGGCCATATTACAAATTAGGCCAGAGCAGTTTTAAGGCCTCGCTGCAGGGCCATACAACTCAGCACACATGTGATCCCCACTTCCCTTTTCTGCCCACCAACAGAGATATCTGTTGGTGGGCTATGAAAGCTCCTAGGCTGTTTATTGTATTTTTAATATAATTTTTTTCTCTTTAACCTCCTTGCCGGTTATCCCGAGCCACCGCTGAGGCTAGCTGTGTGTTTGTTCCGATCACCGCCGCTTGCCACCGATTCGCCGCTACCCGCCGCAACAGAGGGCCCCGCGCAGACCCCTTGCGCAGCCTGGCCAATCAGCGCCAGGCTGCACTATGGGGTGGATCGGGACTCCCTCTGACGTCATGACGTCAATGACGTTGATGACGTCAGTCCGGTCGTCGCCATGGCGACGGGGGAAGCCCATACAGTAAATACCGTTCAGAACGGGATTTCCTGTTGGGTATTTGCGCCGACGGGGATCGGGATAGCGAAGGGAGGGGGAAGCATGTAGCTAGCGTTAGGCTAGCTACATGCTAAAAAAAAAAAATAGCAAAAAAAAAAAAAACCCTCCTGTGGCCGTGCGCCGCATATAATCAGAACGGCAGGGAGGTTAAATAAGCCTATGACAGCAGATCGCTTCTTTGCCGCCCAGGGGGACAGCCGTGTCACATGGCTGCCCCCAGTACAGTGCTGCCATAGATCGCAGCGCTGTACAGAATAAATAACAGTCTCCTAGCTGCGATCGCGGAGCTCCCTCATCCAAGCGGAGATGCACGCTCATTGGTGCGCGGGATCGCCTGCAAAATTTCCACCCCAAAACTTTGCACCGTTAGGCAGTCCTGCCTGGGGCTGCCGCCACGTCTACGCCCATCCGCGTGACGCGGTCGTGTAGTAGTAGATGCTGGCCGGCAGCATCTGATCCCCAGGATGCCAGATATATGCTGCAGCAGCGCTGCATCACTCACTCGCTCTCAGCAGATTAGCAATGGAATCACTAGTTCTGCTTCCTTCCTGACTACAGCACCACTTCATGTGACCCGGCAGCACGTAACAGGTCACATGAGGCACCGCTGTAGCCATGGATACAGGACCCTGGATGGGCGTATGGAATGCTGAGAGCAGGTGAGTGAAGCTGCACCGTGCATCTAGGGAGAGGGAGGGGGAAGTGTGAGGAGGAGGACATTTGGGGAGGGGAGCCACCTCTTGCTGCCCTCAAACTGTTGCCGCCCTGTAGCAAGTGAATCACAAAGTTTCATGTAAGAACCACCCCTGCCTCGAATACATTGTAGCCATAGCCCCTGAACAAGCATGCAAATCAGTTATTTCTGACTGAAGTCTGACTGGATTAGCTGCATGCTTCATGTGTGTTTCAGACACTACTGCAGCCAAAGATCTGCAGTGCTGCCAGGCAACTGGTATTGTTTAAAAGGAAACAAATATGTCAGCCTCCGTATAGTCAGGGGCGTCGCTAGCCCTGTTTTAGGGGGGCACGTGCCCCCAATCTTTCCTGGGGTGCCACGGATCTCCGCCCGGCTGCCCCCTCTGTCAAGACAGCGGCTTCCTCCAGCCGCCGCGTCACTGACACTCGTCTCAGACCTCAGGATCAGGCGGCGAGCCGGCGACCAATCGTGCGGGCGCTAGGACCCAGCGCCCGCACTGATATGCGGAAGTGACATCACTTCCGCATATCGAGCGGGTGCGTCCAGCGCCCGCTCGTACATCTGGTCGGGTCGCCGCTGATCCTGAGGTCTGCTGAGAGGTAGGGGGGGAGCGGCGGCGGCTAGAGGGGGGGCCTCCCTGTCACTCACTCACTCACTAAAGGGGCTCCCTGGCACGCACTCACTCCCTAAAGGGGCTCCCTGTCACTCACTCACTCCCTAAAGGGGCTCCCTGTCACTCACTCCCTAAAGGGGCTCCCTGTCACTCACTCACTCCCTAAAGGGGCTCCCTGGCACGCACTCACTCCCTAAAGGGGCTCCCTGGCACGCACTCACTCCCTAAAGGGGCTCCCTGTCACTCACTCACTCCCTAAAGGGGCTCCCTGTCACTCACTCACTCCCTAAAGGGGCTCCCTGTCACTCACTCACTCCCTAAAGGGGCTTCACTCACTCCCTAAAGGGGCTCCCTGGCACTCACTCACTCCCTAAAGGGGCTCCCTGGCACTCACTCACTCCCTAAAGGAGCTCCCTGGCACGCACCCACTCCCTAAAGGGGCTCCCTGGCACGCACCCACTCCCTAAAGGGGCTCCCTGGCACGCACTCACTCCCTAAAGGGGCTCCCTGTCACTCACCCACTCCCTAAAGGGGCTCCCTGGCACGCACCCACTCCCTAAAGGGGCTCCCTGGCACGCACCCACTCCCTAAAGGGGCTCCCTGGCACGCACCAACTCCCTAAAGGGGCTCCCTGTCACTCACTCACTCCCTAAAGGGGCTCCCTGTCACTCACTCACTCCCTAAAGGGGCTCCCTGTCACTCACTCCCTAAAGGGGCTCCCTGTCACTCACTCACTCCCTAAAGGGGCTCCCTGTCACTCACTCACTGCCTAAAGGGGCTTCCTGTCACTCACTCACTGCCTAAAGGGGCTCCCTGGCACTCACTCACTGCCTAAAGGGGCTTCCTGTCACTCACTCACTGCCTAAAGGGGCTCCCTGGCACTCACTCACTACCTAAAGGTGCTCCCTGTCACTTACTATCGGGGTCCCTGTCACTCACTACCTAACTGGAGGCGCCTGTCACTCACTAGCTAACCTGGGGGTCCCTGTCACTCACTACCTAACTTGGGGGGGCTACCATATTAACCAGCTGAGCGGTCTGGACGAACTCAGCTCGTCCAACACCGCCAGCGGCTGCCGCTCAGGCCCTGCTGGGCCGATTTTAACGAAATAAAAAGCAGCACACGCAGCCGGCACTTTGCCAGCCGCGTGTGCTGCCTGATCGCCGCCGCTCTGCGGCGATTCGCCGCGAGCAGCGGCGAAAGAGGGCCCCCCTAGCCGCCTGAGCCCAGCGTAGCCGGAACAAAAAGTTCCGGCCAGCGCTAAGGGCTGGATCGGAGGCGGCTGACGTCAGGACGTCGGCTGACGTCGATGACGTCACTCCGCTCGTCGCTATGGCGACGATATAAGCAAAACAAGGAAGGCCGCTCATTGCGGCCTTCCTTGTTTATTCTGGGCGCCGGAGGCGATCGGAAGATCGCCTCCGGAGCGCCCTCTAGTGGGCTTTCATGCAGCCAACTTTCAGTTGGCTGCATGAAATAGTTTTTTTTTTATTTAAAAAAAACCCTCCCGCAGCCACCCTGGCGATTTAATCAGAACGCCAGGGTGGTTAAGGGGGCATTCTGCCTATTTATGTGAAATGCTGTCTATTTATGTGCCTCATGACTGCTGAATGTGTCTTGTTGGGAGCCTTATGATTTGTTGGGGGCCTCATGATTGCTGAATTTGTCTTGTTGGGGGCCTCATGATTTGTTGGGGGCCTCATGATTGCTGAATTTGTCTTGTTGGGGGCCTCATGATTGCTGAATTTGTCTTGTTGGGGGCCTCATGATTTGTTGGAGGCCTCATGATTGCTGAATTTGTCTTGTTGGGGGCCTCATGATTGCTGAATATGTCTTGTTGGGGGTCACATGATTGCTAACTGCGAGACTTTGGGAAAAGCTGAATCCTTATCATATGAGACAATAGCATTAAACCTACTTTTTTAGCGTTTTAAAACAGAAAATAAAACTAAAAAATTGAATACATTTTTCAGGAGTAGGATGGATGAAATTGTTTATCTTCACAGTTTATTTTCAACTTGGATTTTCCATAATGTTCATGTATGAGTTAAAACGTTTGTACAGTATTTAGTTTAAATTGCTGTTGCCACTTTGCGATAGATACCGGTAAGTGACTTTTGGGTTGCAGTTTGGGCACTCGGCCTCCAAAAGGTTCGCCACCACTGTCCTAATCTGATGTCCCACCATTGCTAGGTTCATGTAAATTTGTCTCCACCCGTTACCACACCTATATTCTGGTCCATGGCCCACCCATTTTTTGGTGCGGTGCGATAAGCACGCCGCACAACGTGATCGTCATATTTTTGGCACGCTAGCTGCAGTGTGCTGAATTCTGCTGCCTACAGTATGTACAGTATACGCTGTTCTCTAGTGCTTGCACTGTGTGCTGATTTACCTCCAGTGTGTACAGTGTAAGGTGTTACTCTGTGCCTTTATTGATTGTAAACCAGCTGTATTGTATGCTGATCCCTGCTACTTTCAGTAAGTACAGTATTAGCTGTAAAGCCTGGTACACACATGCAATTTTGATTAGCCAATTTTAGCTCTGTTCATAAAATTCATTGTCTGTTGGCCCACTTACTGCACGGAGGTGGGAAATTGGGGGTCAGTGATTGACCAATCAAAATTGTATGTGCGTATACATCTTTGATTTATGCCTATACTGATTGTAAATGATCGAAATAAAGGACAGGGGGCTCCGTCCAATATTTCGATGGGCAGGCCCGTTATCCGTAGCTTACACCGCTGCTAAGTTCATGTACATTTGGCCCCACCCATGGCCACGCCCACTCACCGCATGGCCACGCCCACCTCCCCGCCTGGTGCCCACAGGTGCCACTGATCTCCAAGGACCCTAGAAACGCCCCTGCGTATAGTCCTTGCTTCAGGTCCCCTTTAAAGGGGAGCTGAAGTAAGAGGTATACGGAGGCTGACATATTTATTTCCTTTTAAGAAATACCAGTTGCCTGGCAGCCCTGCTGATCCTCTGCCTCTAATACTATTAGCCATAGCCCCTGAACAAGCATGCAGCAGATTAGGTGTTTCAGACTTTAAAGTCAGATCTGACAAGACTAGCTGCATGCTTGTTTCTGGTGTTATTCAGACACTACTGCAGAGAAATAGACCAGCAGGGCTGCCAGGCAACTGGTATTGATTAAAAGAAAATAAATATGGCAGCCTCCGTATACCTCTTACTTCAGTTCCCCTTTAAAATGTGGGATTTGAAAAAAAAGCAGTATCTTCTCCATCAGCTGTATCAGAGCGATGTAAGGCTCACGCTCATGATTTATAGTATTTCCATATAAATTCATATGAAACTGTTTTATCGCCCTGTATAGATTGCGTCACCTCGTTGTTCCCGCTACACGCAGCCTCGAGGTGCACAGAACTCCCCTAAGCCATGTCGTAAAAACGTAATCGTGTGGTCTCCTAATCAGCCGCTGCAGAACGCCCTTACTGTAAGGAGATAATATTTTTTTATTTCACTTCTCCGTTTGCACAGCTTTTATTGGCAATAAATAGCTGGGCTAATTTATCTTTTTCTCGCTCAGGGGGACGAGGACGAGGAACGGAGGGAATGTTTACATGCGTTACTACACGGGACAGAATTTTTCCGTAGACATGTTAACCTGCGTGTGTCACGGACATGGAATAAGTCATTCATCTTAAAGGGAACCTGCTCTGAGTAAAATTATTTAAAATAAACACATGATGTAGCTGCAAATGAATATTCCATACTTACCTCAACGTCAGTTCCTCTCAGAAGCTCACCATTTTCTTTTTACAGTGATCCCTTCCAGTTCGGACAGTATTTTGTCAGAACTGAAATATACCAGTTGCTGTCAGTTATATATCAGCTGCTGTCAGTTACAACTGAACATGCAAGGTAATGTCCATGTTTCTCTATGGCTCAAGTGGGCGATATTACAGTTTAACAGTGTGCTGACCAGGAAGCTGTTATGGGGTATTGGCCATTTTCAAAATGGAGGCTGGTGAATTCCATTAATTACAGTGGACAAACGGGACCCAGGAGAGGAGAAAGGGATTGATGAGTAGACTACACGGGAGGTAAGTATGACATATTTATGTTTATATTGACTTTTAATTTTCAGTTCAGGTTAATTACTCTATAGATGTACATACACAGAACAAAGTGCATGCCAGGGTTAGTGTAACATGGGTATTGTTTCACTATAACAAATAGCATGCCTTATCAGAGTTAACATGCCTTATCACAGTTAGTATGCCTTATCCGAGTTAACATGCCTTATCACAGTTAGTATGCCTTATCAGAATTAACATGCCTTCTCAGAGTGAACGTGTCTTATCAGAGTTAACATGCCTTATCAGAGTTAGCATGCCTTATCAGAGTTAACATGCCTTACCAGAGTTATCATGCCTTATCAGAGTAGCATAGCAAGTGCTACAAACTTATGCCTGCTAATTGGCAATGACGAGAGCTCCACTCGTCCTGCCCTGAGCCCCTGCGGGTCCAATCACTTTAAAGGACATTATCTCCGCACTTTGATTGGCCTAACAGGCTACCTGTCACTTCACAGGAAACTTAACAGGCAGCCTTTTGTGCCAATCAAAGTTCGTAGCGCTTGCTTTGCTACTCTGATAAGGCATGTTAACTCCAATAAGGCATGTCAACTCCGTAGGTAGTGATGAACGTACTCACCAAATTATGATTTTGCTAAATTTCACATCATTTTTCGCAATTATGCTTTTATGTACGATTTGGAAATTCAATTGATTTCGTGTAGTCATTTGTAATTTCGCATAAAATTTTGCGTACCGTATTTTTCGGACTATAAGACGCTCCGGACTATAAGACGCACCTAAGTTTAAAGGGCAAAAACTAGGGGAAAAAAAAATATGAAACATAGGTGAGTCCATGGTCCAGGAGGGTCTTATTGATCTTTCCTCCCCCCTCCCCCAACAAGATATCTCTATCTAAATTACACTGACAAGCTAACTAACCCCTGCTGCTCCCCTAGCTACACTGCACTACACTACACTACACTACACAACAACCCCCCATCCTCCCCAGCTACACTAATCAATCACTAAAATTAAATTTCAGGTTATCTCACCAGAATGGGTGGCAGTAGCTGGGTCCCTCTGGTCTGGGCATTCAGGCTAAAAATGATCCTGTTGATGTGCGCAGAGGGGAGGCTGCAGCGTGATCCATAGTGTTTCCATGCGGCATTGAAGAAGCCGCTGTAATTACCCGCAATGTATTTCCTCTAATCTTTCTCTTAAATAATGCCCGGCATCGGTCCCGCAGCATAGCACGATCCACGTGGTTTTCATGTTGCATAGTAGCAGCCACTGTAAATATCCGCGTTGCTGAGCCCTTTGATCCCCGCAGCGCAGCGTGATCCACGTGGTTTTCATGTTGCATAGTAGCAGCTGCTGTAAATATCCGCATTGCTGAGCCCTTTGATTCCCCCTCTTTCTTCATGCCGGTATCAGCGCGATCCCCGCTGACAGGCACATCTTCAGCCGCTATAGCGGCAGAGTCCTCAGAGGCTTCCGTACTGCAGTGTTTACTGGCGCCCTCTCATGACCACGTGGGTCGCAGGTCATGAGAGGGCGCCAGTAAACACTGCAGTACGGAAGCCTCTGAGGATTCTGCCGCTATAGCGGCTGAAGATGTGCCTGTCAGCGGGGATCGCGCTGATACCGGCATGAAGAAAGAGGGGGAATCAAAGGGCTCAGTGGCTATTTACAGCGGCTGCTACTATGCAACATGAAAACCACGTGGATCACGCTGCGCTGCGGGGATCAAAGGGCTCAGCAACGCGGATATTTACAGCGGCTGCTACTATGCAACATGGAAACCACGTGGATCGCGCTGTGCTGTGGGACTGATGCCGGGCATTATTTAAGAGGAAGATTAGAGGAAATACACTGCGGGTAATTACAGCGGATCTTCAATGCCGCATGGAAACACTATGGATCACGCTGCAGCCTCCCCTCTGCGCACCGCAATAGAATACGGTAATTACTGATGGAAACAAATGCCAGGATTGCTACATTCGGAGTATAAGACGCAGTAACTTTTTCTCCCCACTTTTGGGGGAGAAAAAGTGCGTCTTATAGTCCGAAAAATACGGTAATTTCTTGCCGACTTTACCAGTGAATTTGCAAAGCCCCCATACATGTTATTGACACCAAAATTGCTACATATGTTAACCTCTTGCTGCCCGCGTCACGTCAATAGGCATGGCCGCGGCGGCAGCCCCAGGACCGCCTAACGCCGGTTGGCGTAAAGTCCTGGGGCTCTGTTTTGCAGGAGATCGCGCACAGGCTGCGCGCGCATCTCCTGCTTGGGGGGCGGAGTTCCGCCCCGCCTTCAGTCTCCGAGCGGCTATCGCCGCTCGGGAGACTGTTAGACAGCGTGATCGCCGTCTATTTAGCCTGTGCAGCGCTGCGATCAGCAGCAGCGCTGCACTGGGGACAGCCGTGTGACACGGCTGTCCCCATGGGGGACAAGAGAGCGATCGGCTCTCATAGGCAGAAGCCTATGACAGCCGATCGCCGTAATTGGCTGGCTGTGGGGAGGGAGGGAGGGATGGTGTTTAAAGAAACAGCCTTTTTTTAAAAAAAAAACACAAACGAAAATATTGATGAAAAAATAAATAAACATGGGGGGAGCGATCAGACCCCACCAACAGGGAGCTCTGTTGGTGGGGAGAAAAGGGGAGGGGAATCACTTGTGTGCTGAGTTGTGCGGCCCTGCAGCTTGGCCTTAAAGCTGCAGAGGCCAATTTTACTCAAAATGGCCTGGTCACTAGGGGGGTTTAGCCCTGCAGTCCTCAAGAGGTTAAGGAGAATTGTGGGTACAAGACAAAAAAAAGATTTTTGCAAAAAGAGATAATAGTTTCTTGAGAAATTCGATTTTTAAAAATGCAAGTAAAAATGGTTTTAAACTTAGAAAAGTGAAGAAAAATCGAGTTTCTCAAAAACGACAAGGTCTTTTTAAAAAATTGTGCCTTATACCCACCATTCTGCTTAACATGTGCAGCAATTTTGGCAGATATAGCGTGTATGGGGGCGTTGCTATTAACCTCTGAATTCGGTACAAAATGATGCGAAATTTGAAATACTACTATTCCATACGAAATGAATTACGATTTTCTCTGAAATTTCGCATTACGATTACGACGAGTAATTGCGAATTTCGCTGCGAAATTTTGCATATGCGAAATTTCGGCCCGCTACTGCCTATAGGGCATGTTAACTCTGATAAGGCATGTTAACTCTGATAAGGCACGCTATTTGTTATTAGTGAGTCAACTCCATGGTATTTTATTATGCTGCAGAAGGGCGGTCAAATGGCACCCAAGCCCCTCCTGCTTCTGGCTGTGATTGGACAAAACAATTCTTATGTTAAATTAGTTTGAAATAATGCTGTATTAAATGGTTTTTAAAAACTGTGTCTGAACCGGGACGTTTGCTAACTACCTCTATCATAGTGTGCTAACATGTAGGGTTTGGCCCTCCCAGGTACATTAATGACAACCAAACATAAAAGCAGAGAGTCACCGGACTGACTGATGGTTTGATTAATGACTCTCGCTTGGAGATAAGTTACTTAAACGCTAACACACTCCCAGAAGGTGCAGCGAGTCTGAGAGGCAGCGGCGTTTGATGTGAGTCCAGGTAATTTCAACAAGGTTGTCTACACCCAAATAATCACAGCTAGATGGTGCATGCCATAAACCGATGTTTACAGATGGAGGTCTAGCTGACTGGCACGCGGGAATTCCGAGCATTCGTCCTGCGCTGAAGAATGTGAGGAGATCGCTGAGATATACGTTCAATTGCATGTCGAGTATGATAACCACAGCAGGTTTTAACATGGAGAAACATCGATTAAGTATAATCCTTCTGCATAATTCTGACACCCAACATGCTAGGAGCAAATCGTTTTATTGTGTTTATTTTGCTGTGTTCGTATCAGGGCTACTTAAACATGTCAGCTTCCCGATATTAGATTCCATTCCCGCTCTGTCATCTGTTTGGATGTACTGGGTGGTTCAAAATATATTGAACGCACACATAAAAATGACTGGCATCTCAAAAAGCGAAGAGGCATGTTTGTGTCAGGCAATCCCCCAGCACTAGGGTAACAGTACCCCCATGACCCCCTCAGGGCCTGCTACTCCTCCCTCTCACCTTGCAGAGTAGCACGGGGGACATGTAACAGTTGCCTGCTCCAGCGCTTCGTGTGGTCTTCTCTTCTTCCTGGCAGCTGCACGCTCTGTGCTTCCATACCTCCAGCTCCGGCTACATGTCACGTGATCAGGAGTCAGGTATGCAGCAGCAGCATAGAGCGTGTGACTAATGGGAAGATGAGCAGACTCAACGCAAATATTAGTAGTTTATGTATTTTGGAGAACACAAAACCAGAATAAATCCCTGTCGGTGCACCACAACAAGATCTAGTTAATAATCAGGGATATACTGAAAACACAGGAAACCAAAAAATTTGCAAAAATACTTTTTCTTTTTAATTTTCAAAAAAGTGCAGAATTTTATATACAAGAACTTTAATCACGTAAAAAAGTGCATGTGACTGGTTGACAAAGGCAACAACATCGATTTGTTTCGGGCCGATGACCCTTCTTCAGGCCTTTATACATACAGTGAACATCTATAAAGTATAAAAACACAATACAATTAAGAACTGTAATACCATCAAAATTAAAATGATGCATGCAACCTCCATGCTACCTTATTCACGGTGTTTCTTTATTCACTTTATATTTTTGCATGCCGGTATTGGCTATTTTACCTTAATTACACTTCTTTGGTGTTTCTGTAACGATTGGTGTCAACACGCAATGAGAATCCGATTATTGGCGATCTGCAGAATCACCAGTAATACAGATATACACCAGATTATGGATGATCTGCAGCATCACCAATAATCCAGGTATGTCTAACCTCTGGACATCTGAGATATGTGAGTATGATGTAACAGTACCACTTTGAGTAAGAACCACCAGAGGGGCTGGAGGTAGTAATGAAGGGAATTCACCCCAGACAGTGGGTGAATCCCTGTAGCCTAAGCTCCCTAGGAGAGGGACCTAGGCTAGGTTGCAGGATGCCCTGCTGCTAAGGAGAACAGTCTTGCCCTAACTGGGTGTGAGATCCTAGCTCTCTACACCCTGGAACTGGGCTAACAAAATTTCAAGTACACAATGCTAGTCTTGGGTGTGCAGTCCGTAGTCACCACACCCTGGAACTAGCCTGTAATATAACATAGTATTGACAGCGTACGTACAAAAAGGGCGCCTGGACAAAAAGGGCGCGGGGTGTAAACTCTAAATAATAATTAATCATTAATAGGGTTTATAAATATAGTGTGCTATATTTCGTTTACAAATAATGTTTAACAAAATTATAAATCATTAAATAATGTTTATGAAATCGGAAATTGTGAAAACGTTAATCTTCCCTGTTTCAAAAGTTAAACTTATAATTACGTTTATAAAAAAACCAATAATATATGTTTAATTGTTATAATTGTATATTATTGTGAATAACCGTCATTTATGGTTTGTTGTTATAATAAAATTTGAAAATATTGTTTATAAAGATGATATAAATATAACTACGTTCGTAATAAATGTTGTAATACATTAGTAATTATTACTAAAATTTTACTAAAACTATACCTAAGCCTACTCTTACACAGAACCCTACCTGTACCTATCCCTAACCCCTAGACTCCCCTGTTGGTGCCTAAACCTAAGACCCCCCTGTTGGTGCCTAAACCTAAGACCCCCCTGTTGGTGCCTAAACCTAAGACCCCCCTGTTGGTGCCTAAACCTAAGACCCCCCTGTTGGTGCCTAAACCTAAGACCCCCCTGTTGGTGCCTAAACCTAAGACCCCCCCTGTTGGTGCCTAAGTAACCCTCCCTGTACCTACCCCTAACCCCTAGACCCCCCTCTTGGTGCCTAAACCTAGGACCCCCCTGTTGGTGCCTAAACCTAAGACCCCCCTGTTAATGCCTAAACCTAAAACCCCCCTGTTGGTGCCTAAACCTAAGACCCCCCTGTTAGTGCCTAAACCTAAGACCCCCCCCTGTTGTTGCCTAAGTACCCCTCCCTGTACCTACCCCTAACCCCTAGACCCCCCTATTGGTGCCTAAACCTAAGACCCCCCTGTTGGTGCCTAAACCTAAGACCCCCTGTTGGTGCCTAAACCTAAGACCCCCCTGTTGGTGCCTAAACCTAAGACCCCCTGTTGGTGCCTAAACCTAAGACCCCCCTGTTGGTGCCTAAACCTAAGACCCCCCTTTATTATGTGGATAATAATGTTTTACTAATTGTGGATTCAAAAAATATTTTGCAATTTACGTTACGTACTGATCGCTTTATTTTGTGAATAATAATGTTTTACAAACAGTAAGAGATAAAACTTTAAATAATGTTTTAATTATTTAAATAAGATAAATATGTTTATTATTTTCATAAACGTTATTCGGCACGGGTGCATTTTATAAACGTAAATCACCACAAGTTCAGTTATAAATCATTAAACATCGCCGGGCGCCGTTTGTAAACTTTATTTAGCTCCTGGCGCCGTTTATAAACTTTATTTAGCTCCGGCGCCCTTTTTTCCTACTCGGCGCCCATTAAACGCTATTTATTATGGGAGTGAATGGCGGCGCCCTTTTTGTCCACTAGCGGCATGCGCCCTTTTTTCCCAGCTCCGTATTGACATAGTATCCTAGGCTTGGGTGTGAGGTCCGTAGTCACAACACCCTGGAACTAGTCTATAGCATAACATAGCATTGACACAGTTTCCTAGGCTTGGGTGTGAGGTCTGTAGTCACAACACCCTGGAACTAGTCTATAGCATAACATAGCATTGACATAGTATGCGAGAGTAATCTAGCTCAGTGTGAATTCCCAGGGCCTCCTGGTTCTAACACACTGTAGGATCTGACTGAGGTCTGTGTGCTAACACATAAAGCATTTGCAACGGCAGACAACATGAGACTGAGAGGCGAGTGGTTATATAGTGCAGCGCTGATCAGCCCCGCCCCAGCCCCTCCAGCCAATCCGCATACATCCTGGGATCAGCTGACCAAGGGAGTCAGCTGATCCCTCTCTGTTTCCCATAAAGCTTCTGTCTCTCCGCGCGCGCGCGCGTGTATTCCTCAGCCTATGTGCACAGGAAGGCTGTATCACATCAGACACATGTCGCCGCACGTAAACCGCCGGGCTGGACGCAGAACTAGCCGCCACGCCGTCCGAGCATGCGGCGGCTATTCCGCAATCCTTCACAGTTTATCTTTATTTAAAGGTTAATTACCTTTTTTAATTTTGATGGTATTACAGTTCTTAATTGTATTGTGTTTATATACTTTATAGATGTTCACTGTATGTATAAAGGCCTGAAGAAGGGTCATCGGCCCGAAACAAATCGATGTTGTTGCCTTTGTCAACCAGTCACATGCACTTTCTTTACGTGATTAAAGTTCTTGTTTACAAAATTCAGCACTTTTTTGAAAATTAAAAAGAAAAAGTATTTTTGCAAATTTTTTGGTTTCCTGTGTTTTCAGTATATCCCTGATTATTAACTAGATCAACGCAAATATGACACTGCCTTCTGTGCTTACTATACTGACCTAAGAGGTTTGGGGAAGGGGGGGTGGTCTTCTTGAGAAAAAAAGGTTTGTGACTAAGTCCAGGGGGAAGGGTTGCAGATAAGTGTGTGTGTTGAGGAGGGGATGATGCGAGGGACGCCATTAAAATTTAATTTGGGGGCCCAATGGGGATGTGCATCAATCCCCTATCTTCCCTCACACACACACACACACACACAGAATATCAGTGTATCTACAGATAAAAAAATGAATCTCTGAAGCCTTTGCTTCACCACCTGCTCCAACCTCCTCATTACAGGTCTGACATCAGAGAAACGTATGTGCTCACTGACAGGCCAGGAATGGGCCAGCTTTTTCTTTATTGAGTGATTTCCTCCCTTCTGTGCTCTCCAATCAGCTGTCGGGGTAGTGATGATGGGCGGCACAAACCACAGTAATGATAGGAATTCCTTAGAGGCACTAAAACAATTCAGACTCCTCCCCCTCCACCCCACACTCACTTATACGCCCAAGGCTGGTGCCTCTTCAGCCTCGACTTTGGAAGCAGGCAGCTAGGTACACCTCATCTGTGATTACTAACAGACCAAAGCATAGAAGATCCACAGGGGGGCCCGGTGTGTGTCTGGTGCCTGCAAAAAAAAACTAAATCCAGCCCTCTGTCTTTTTTTTACAATTTGCTTGTCCTCAGTGGCGTAGCAATAGGGGTTGCAGAGCTATTGACCGCACTGGGCCATTCATCAACCTCAGTATTATTATTATTATTTAGTATTTATATAGCGCCGACATCTTATGCAGCGCTGTACAGTGTATATATGGTCTTGTCACTAACTGTCCCTCAGAGGGGGTCACAATCTAATCCCTACTATAGTCATACATCTATGTATGTATTGTGTAGTGTATGTATCGTAGTCTAGGGCCAATTTTAGGGGGAAGCCAATTAACTTATCTGTATGTTTTTAGGATGTGAGAGGAAACTAGAGTGCCCAGAGGAAGCCCACACAGGGGAGAACATACAAACTCCTTGCAGATGTTGACCTAGCTGGGATTCGAACCTGGACCCAGCGTTGCAAGGCAAGAGTGCTAACCACTACGCCACAATATTAGCTCTCTCTTGGTCCTGTGCTGGTGATAATCACTTCTATAGATGCTTTGAATAGTGGTAATCATTAACAAGCTGTTCCCCTCCCCTTCTTGCATCTCTGACACTGAGGTTTCGGTGCGCCGTATCAATTGTAATGTATAGTGGTTGGGGGGCCCAATGTAAATCTTGCACTGGGGCCCATCGCTCCTTAGCTGCGTCACTCCTTGTCCTGGCTGGTCAGATTTCTCAAATTCCGAAGTTTAGGTGACCTTTCTCTATAATCGTGTTCAGTATTCAACTTTTAATGTGGTTTGATAATGCTATGCCCTTTTAAGAGTAAAATAAGAGATAATACAGTGTAATTATCTTGATAATACAGATAAAACTGGCTCTTCCAGTGAGTTTAACATTTACTGTTCAGTCAATTTAAAGTACTTTCCTGAGCGAGTGTGGCAGTGTGTGATTATCACTGGTAATATGACGTTATGTAACTGCTAACCTTTATAGTCTCTGCTGTACAGCCACTTATGTGTCATTCATTATATTTATTTACTAAGAATACTTCAAATAATGCTTAAAGTGGAAGATGAACCAGGCTGATTAACCGGAGCGACGATAAGCTGTTAACCAGGGAATGCCTTTAGTGACTTGTTTTAGGTCTTTTTTAGACCAACGGCTAAACGGCACTTTTAATGCACCATTTAGATCATTTGCCGGGGTTAGTATGTACTTGAGATCAGCTAAGTGGGCATATTTATACTTACCTGGGGCTTCCTCTAGACCATACATGTCAAACTCCGGCCCGCGGGCCAAATCTGGCCCACAGAGCCATTAAATTTGGGCCTCAAGTGGTTTCCACACTTTGCATTATGTTTGGCCCACTCTAGACCACCACGGAAGCTATAATGGAGGTGAAGCCCTAGAACTCCAGGGAAGCCATATGGGGGAGGTAGGGGGGAAAGCACTAAACACCAGGGAACTGTATAGGGGAGGGTGGGGGCCTTTAGACACCAGGGAACTGTATAGGAGAGGGAGGACCACTAGACATCAGGGAACTATATAGGGGAGGGAGGACCACTAGACACCAGGGAACTGTATAGGGGAGGGAGGACCACTAGACACCAGGGAACTATATAGGGGAGGGAGGACCACTAGACACCAGGGAACTATATAGGGGAGGGAGGACCACTAAACATCAGGGAACTGTATAGGGGAGGGAGGACCACTAGACACCAGGGAACTGTGTAGGAGAGGGAGGACCACTAGACATCAGGGAACTGTATAGGGGAGGGAGGACCACTAGACACCAGGGAACTGTATAGGGGAGGGAGGACCACTAGACACCAGGGAACTGTATAGGAGAGGGAGGACCACTAGACATCAGGGAACTGTATAGGGGAGGGAGGACCACTAGACACCAGGGAACTGTATAGGGGAGGGAGGACCACTAGACACCAGGGAACTGTATAGGGGAGGGAGGACCACTAGACACCAGGGAACTGTATAGGGGAGGGAGGACCACTAGACACCAGGGACTTGTATAGGGGAGAGAGGACCACTAGACACCAGGGAACTGTATAGGGGAGGGAGGACCACTAGACACCAGGGAACTGTATAGGGGAGGGGGGACTATAGACACCAGGGAACTGTATAGGGGAGAGAGGACCACTAGACACCAGGGAACAGTATAGGGGAGGGAGGACCACTAGACCCCAGGGAACTGTATAGGAATCGGAGAGGGCCATTCGACATGAGAGAACTTTATTAGGGATGAAGGTGGCCAGTAGACATTGAGGTTGGCCCGCGACTTGGATCCCAGTGTACAATTTTGGCCCGCTTTGTATTTGAGTTTGACCCCCCCACTGCTCTAGCCCCATGAGGTACGTGAGCTACTTCGCTGGCCCCCCGGCCGCTCTGTTGTCCTGGAATCAGACTTGGTAATCCGTCCAGTTGTGGCCAGTTGTGAGCTGGTGCACATGCGCGGCCCATCGGCATGCGGCCTCCACCGCGTTCCCGTCCTTGGGAGCGTTCTGCTCCTGCGCACACCGTTCAAAGAGCCCCTCTACATATGTTGGCCAGACAGCCCTCCATATGGTTGCCAGAGAGCCCTACATCTGGTGGCTAGACAGCCCTACATCTGGTGGCCAGACAGCCCTACATCTGGTGGCCAGACAGCCCTACATCTGGTGGCCAGACAGCCCTACATCTGGTGGCCAGACAGCCCTACATCTGGTGGCTAGACAGCCCTACATCTGGTGGCTAGACAGCCCTACATCTGGTGGCCAGAGAGCCCTACATCTGCTAGATAACGCTATCATTTGGTGACCAGAGAGCCCCCCTTATCTCCCATGTAGGAAGCCAGAGAGTGGTGGTAGAGTGGGTTACGTTAACTCACCTTGCTAGGATCTGCGCGCTGCATATACCTACTTCATGGTCCCTTGCGTTCCATCCCATAGTAACAGCGTGCCCTATGATGTCATCAGGAGGAGCTGTTACTATGAGATGGTATACAAGGGAACAGGAAGTAAGTACATGCGGCGCGCAGATCCTGGCAATTTGAGTTAACGTTACCTGCTCTGCATGTGCCCCCACCACTACGCACCAAGCAATTCCCTACCTTACCCGCCCCTAGAAATGGGCCTGCCCCTAGTGAAATTTGCCAGAACCTGAAGTTTGGCCACTTCGAGTTCTGGCCGGCCAAAACGCAAAGTGGCCGTCTTACTACGGCCAATGTGAGTGAATTGATTCCGGCGGTTCCGTGCTCCTCTCCTCGGCTCTGGCTCCTCCCCCTGCCACCTCCTATTTACCTCTGGCAGCCAGGGACACACACACACAGAGTTGTTCGTCGCTGCAGGGATTCGTGCTATTCGTTCCTATAGGTGGGCACTGCAGAGCGGGTGCTGGCGGAAGCAATGTCTGCAGTGTTCCCACAGTATATATATATACATATATCTGAACTGAAGGACTTTGTATTTAACCACTTCACCACTGAGGGGTTTTACCCCTTGAGCACCAGAGCAATTTTCATCTTTCAGCTCTCCTTCCATTCATTCGTCTATAACTTTATCATTACTTATCACAATGAAATGAACTATATCTTGTTTTTTCCGCCACCAATTAGGCTTTCTTTAGGTGGGACATTATGCCAAGAATTATTTTATTCTAAATGTGTTTTAATGGGAAAATAGGAAAAATGTGGGGAAAAATTCATTATTTTTCAGTTTTCGGCCATTATAGTTTTTAAATAATGCATGCTACTGTAATTAAAACCCATGAAATTTATTTGCCCATTTGTCCCGGTTAAAAAAATGTTTAAATTATGTCCCTATCACAATATTTGGTGACAATATTTTATTTGGAAATAAAGGTGCATTTTTTTCAGTTTTGCGTCCATTCCTAATTACAAGCCCATTGTTTATAAAGTAACAGTGTTGTACCCTCCTGACATAAATATTTAAAAAGTTCAGTCCCTAAGGTAACTATTTATGTATTTTTTTTAATTGTAAATTTTTTAATTTTTTTTAATTACAAAAAAAAAATGGGGAGTGTGGGAGGTAATGAGTTAATTTTTTGTGTATAAGTAATGTATTTGTATGTGAAAAATGATTTAGGGTGTAGTTTTACTATTTGGCCACAAGATGGCCACAGTAACATTTTGTTTATGCGAAGTACAAAGAGGCTGGGAACTTTTTTTTCTTCACAATGATCGCGCTGCTTATCGGAGAAGCAGCGGATCATTGCGGGGCTTAGATCAACGAACGGGAATGGATTTTCCCGTTAATTGATCTCCGGGCGAGCGGGCGGCGGCGTGCATGCGAGCGGGAGTGCGCGCATAAGCGAGCGGGAGCGCGGGCAGTGGCGGGAGCTCGGGAAGTACGGATTTCTCCGTCCCTGGTGGATGGAAAAAGGGACGGAGAAATTCGTACGGGTGGAGATAAAGTGGTTAATCAACTAAAGGGGAATATTCTGTTAAACTGTAGAGATTTTTAAAAATGTTAGAACTCAGAGTAAAGAGTCAGCAAAGTTGTGCTAAAGCTTAATTGATTTTTTTTATTTTAAAAACTAAATGATTCATGTAATAGAATGATCAGAACGCAGCTAATGATTCTGGAGGGAAATTACTTTTTAGCAAAATTCCCGGTCCTGATTCAGTTATGTAAGTATGGGCGGCCATTTATCAGGCAGGAGATTAACAGATCTGCAGCCACTACTGGGGGGAGATGCTTTAAAGGAGAACGCCGGACACCACATTAAAAATGCTTAAGTGCCTCCGCACCACGCGAGGACACGCCGATGCTTATGTATATTTGTCTCCTTCAGCCCATGGCATAAAGTGGTTAAAGCAAAAGGTCCCCAAAACTAATTGACTATTTGGATTGTTTCTGGATGAATGCCAAGTGATGACTTTTCAACGGCTATAAGGTGTGCTAAAATTCCCATCAAGTGATTTAAAAATAGCATCGACCAGGAATACGGCACGTAATCTACACCGAAAGAGACCAGAGGGGCCGACTCGACAGCCAGTAGAGTTCAGAGGTATAAGAAATCGTTAGGTTTTTCCGAAAATCTCTACGGCATCTCCCAAAAAAAGTGGTGTGTTTTTTGGTGGTGTGACTCTGATTTACGAAGTACAAAGTGGCTACACAAAAGAATGAACACAACGTAATTACATGTTCCTTTCCTGGCGGAGATGCTGAGGATGGCTTATTTTGGACAGTGGTTTCCAAAATCACAGACGACATTGTGGTGGGCTTCAAGCGAAGCGTAAACAAGAGTCAGAGGAATGTACTTTGCCATGTGTGCTGGCTTCAGCCTCCACGCCACGGTACGTAGACAAGGGGCGTTAATGCAAACCTGTGATTTTGAGTAAATAAAAAGTTGATACTTACCTTAGGAGAAGGAAGACTCTGGATTCTCCAGAAATTTCACACGTCCTTCTGCTGGCCACCAGAACCGCCCGGGAACTTTTTGTCCATGCTCCTGCTCTGACTTCGTAATAGCACAGATCCGTGTGGGTTTTGGCAGAAAATGGTGAGCCCAATCAGGTCTGTGTAACTGCGTTGACGTGAGACATCAACCGTTTTTCTGGAGGGCCAAGCACTGGAACGGCCCAGTGGAGGAGGACAGAGGAAGTCTCTGAATAATCCAGAGGCTTTCCTCTATTGAGGTACGTAGCCATTTGTAGCATTTTTTTTTTTGCTACAATTTAAATCTGGAGGGTTGTACTTGCAAGCGCTGTATTTAGACTTTTTACCGCTTCTCCTCTGCTCGTTTAATAGGTCATTGTTTCTCTGTGTGGGAGCTGAATATACAGCAGCTGTGTGAGTGTGACCTTAAAGGAAACCAGAGACCTCGATATACAAAGAATTTTTACTTACCCGGGGCTTCTTCCAGCCCCATCTGTACATCTGAGCCCCTCGCCTTTCTTCCGCGCATGTGCAGAAGACCACGACTGGCGCGACAGAGACAGTTACCAGGGCTGATTGCGGCTGAACGGCAGACCGCGGGAGGAGGGTGAGGGACTTAAAAGTGCCTATGGGGCTGGAGGAAGCCCCGGGTAAGTAAAAAATCTTCTAAGTGTCTGGTGCACTTTAAATCTGGGGGAAACATAAAACCTAGATTTGTACCCCTTAAACTTGAAGTAAGAATACAGGATTCAAGGGAACGTTGCATGTTGCATTAGTTCTATAGATATAATTATTAATTTCATAAGTTTATTTTCACTTGAGGTTTGCTTAAAATTCCCAAACCGTGAAAACACGCAAGGCTTTTAACAAGGGGACATTCCAGTGCTGATGTTTTCTAAATATACAGTCAGTATAATCCGATACACTTTAACCTTCATAGGGAGATTCTCTTGTAAATTCCCAGTGGATGAGAAGAATGACATTTCAAACTCAGGTACAGCCAAAAGGAGAAAGATTCTATGCTGGGATTTGCCCCCCTTAGCTGTTTCTCCTCTGGGCCAAGCAAGCCCTACTCTCAACTGGAGGACTCTCATATGGTCAGGGCCGGTTTAAGCAACAATGGGGCCCCAGGGCAAAATAAACCTGGGGGGCCCCCCCAACATATACCCCGGAACAAAAATCGGCATTAGGGGACGTTTTTTGCAGCTGGTATAGTCAGGGTGTGAAATCCCAATCGGTCAGAGCTCCACATTCTGGCTATCCCAGCCTGCATGGGGTACAAGGGGTTACAAAGTTTCAGGAGGGGGGACCCCACATAATTTAAAAAAAAATAAAAAAATTCCCACACTCTAAACATAAAAAAAAATTGGGAAAATAGGAAAAAAATACCAGGGATCTTCATACAGCCATGTGGCGGCTGTATAGCGATCCCTGGCCAAAGCGCTGCGGCTGCGTATAGACCCCCTGGAAACCCCATCAGGAAATTTATTGCGCTTTCGTTTGATGCATGTAAAATTACACTACTGTTAGGTTTGCTACTAAAAGAGACATTTACCGCATTTAAAAGTATACTTTTTTCCTTCTAAACTTTAAAATCGATTTTCTCAAAAACTATAAGGTCTTTTTGAAAAATTGTTTTTTCCTCTTATTCCTAATGATCTCCTTAACATATCCTGCAAATTTAGGATTTCTAGCATTTAAGGTGGATTTGCTATTAACCATTAAAGTCGGCAGGTTTTTAAATGTGTTTTTTTTCCCTTTGAAACTTTAAAATCGTTTTTCTCAAAAACTATAAGGCCGATTTGCAAATTTTTTTTTTCCTCTTGTAGCCACTGGGGGCCCCTACAAGCTCTGGGGCCCTGGGGCAGCTGCCTCCTTTGCCTTAATGGTAGCGCCGGCCCTGCATATGGTTACTAATGCAAGTGGGCGGGGCGGACATACCATGAACCCACCTGAATCATGTGATTTAGGAAGGAAAATGTAGGGGGCAGCCAGGGCCGGTTCTAGACTTTTTGCCGCCTGTGGTAAACTTGTGAGATGTCGCCCCCCCCCCCCCCCCCCCCAGTATAATAACCCCCCAGAATAGGTAGCAGGCAGGAAGGGGGGCAGAAGGCACAGTGGTGGGGACGGGGGTCGGATACCCCTCCCTCACCTGGGTCCCCCGATCTGCGCTCCCCCTCCAGCTATTAAGCGCAGCAGCGTAGTACGATCAGGCAGTGGGTGGGGATGACTCACCTCTTCCGCGTTCCAGTGCAGCGTTCCACTGTCGTCACTTCCTGCAACGCCGTCCACTTACAGTACAGTGGGCGGCATTGCAGGAAGTGACGAAAGTGGAACGGAGTGCTGGAACGCGGAAGAGGTGAGTCATCCCTGCCCGGTGCCTGATCGTACTATGCTGCTGCGCTTAATAGCTGGAGGAAAAGCGCAGATCAGGGGACCCAGGTGAGGGGGGGGTCCAACCCCCTTCCTTGCCACTGTGCCCAATACCCTGTTCCTGTCACCCTCCTGGCACACACTACCCTCCTCATCCACACATCCCCGAAGTCCCATCCTCATTCCACCAGTGGCACCTGCCGCCCTTCCCTATGACATCATAAGCAGGTGAGGTGTCAATATATGCCGCTTATCAAGGCATGCTACGGATAAAACCCCATCACCAGCGAGATATCACCATGGCGAGTCAGAGGGGAAGCTTTGGCATGCGACCAATCAAGCGGGGGGGGGGGGGTGCTGGCACCAGACTGGCCAATCACAGCCGCCCGCTGCTCCTTTTGCTAACTGGTGCCGATGGTTTCGTGGGCAGGATCACAACACCGTCATTGGGCCAATCACTTCACTCGGTTGTAACATACAAAAATATATATATTTTTTTGTCTTTTTACCTAGTCTCAGTGCCTTTACCTAATGGCAGGAGCGGTGCAGTGCAAGTGGGTTTGTGGGGAGGTTTTCTTTTCAGTTTCTGTATCAAGCTTCTCTCAGCAGGCAAATAACAGAAAGCTTCCTGTTTCAGATAAGATAAGGTCACTATGACCAGAAGGCAATTGAATCTCCCCATCCCTTTGTTTCTTTGGGAGGGAAAGTAAGCTGTGGCAGTAGGGAGGAAAAATTAAAGGGGACCTGAACTTAGAACTTCTGCTCTGCTCTAAAAGATACGCAGCAGCATAATAACCTTTAAAGGAAAAACATTTTATTTGTTACAGCTGATACAAATCCTGCAATAAATCTGCAGCGTGTCTACTTCCTGCTTTCATGGAAGCAGACATAGGGTTAACATCCTGTGTTTACAAATTAGCTGCTCTGCCGAGGTAGCCAGCTGACACAGCTGAGAGATCAAATTACACTGGTGATTAATCACAGATGAGGGGGAATTAGACAGGCTAAACTCTCTAAATACTTACAAGATGCATTTCTCCATGTTTTCCTTCTGTCCTGTGGAAGAGTTCAGGTCCACTTTAACACTGAACTAGGTTGAAAAAAAAAAAAAGGAAAGGGCAGAAGTGATGTCACTTTTGGCATCACAGAGACACAGTAAAGATGGACACCATTAGAAATATTCTTTTCTCTTTTCATATCACATTGCTCCTAAACCTGACCGTGAACACTAGAAACAACAGGATAGGTAAGCTAAATAAGTACCGTATATACTCGCAAGCAAGCCGAATTTTTGACCCCCCAAAAGTGGGCAAAAAGTTGGGGGGTCGGCTTGCTTGTGAGTCATGTCCCCCCGGCCGCCGCCGCTATTACCATACCGGCGGCATCCAATATTCCCATCTCCGTCTTTCCGTGCAGGCATGTAAATAGTTCGCAGCAGCTCGCCCTACGGCGGCAGCTGTGTGATGACGGAGGAAGCGTAGAGAGAGCGGTTCCCATAGTAACGGCGATACATATCGCCGCTACAGGAAGCCGCTCTCTACGCTTCCTCCTGGCGGTGGCTGGGGGGGGGAGGGGGGACTACCAACCTACCTACCTACCTACCTACCTACCTACCCTGAGCACTATCTACCTATACTGGGGCACTATCTACCTATACTAGGGCACTATACTAGCTATACTGGGGCACTATGCTAGCTATACTGGGGCACTATACTAGCTATACTGGGGCACTATGCTAGCTATACTGGGGCACTATGCTAGCTATACTGGGGCACTACGCTAGCCATACTGGGGCACTATGCTAGCCATACTGGGGCACTATGCTAGCCATACTGGGGCACTATGCTAGCTATACTGGGCACTATACTACCTATACTGAGCACTATGCTAGCTATACTGGGGCACTATGCTAGCTATACTGGGCACTATACTACCTATACTGAGAACTATACTACCTATACTGAGCACTATGCTAGCTATACTGGGCATTATACTACCTATACTGAGCACTATGCTAGCTATACTGGGGCACTATGCTAGCTATACTGGACACTATACTACCTATACTGAGCACTATGCTAGCTATACTGGGGCACTATGCTAGCTATACTGGGCACTATACTACCTATACTGAGCACTATACTACCTATACTGAGCACTATGCTAGCTATACTGGGCACTATACTACCTATACTGAGCACTATGCTAGCTATACTGGGGCACTATGCTAGCTATACTGGGCACTATACTACCTATACTGAGCACTATACTACCTATACTGAGCACTATACTACCTATACTGAGCACTATGCTAGCTATACTGGGCATTATACTACCTATACTGAGCACTATGCTAGCTATACTGGGGCACTATGCTAGCTATACTGGGCACTACACTACCTATACTGAGCACTATGCTAGCTATACTGGGGCACTATGCTAGCTATACTGGGCACTATACTAGCTATACTGGGCACTATACTACCTATACTGAGCACTATACTACCTATACTGAGCACTATACTAGCTATACTGGACACTTTACTAGCTATACTGGACACTATACTAGCTATACTGGGCACTATACTAGCTATACTGGGCACTATACTAGCTATACTGAGCACTATACTAGCTATACTGGCTATACTGAGCACTATACTGGCTATATTGAGCACTATACTGGCTATACTGGGCACTACGCTAGCCATACTGGGGCACTATGCTAGCCATACTGGGGCACTACGCTAGCCATACTGGGGCACTATGCTAGCCATACTGGGGCACTATGCTAGCCATACTGGGGCACTATGCTAGCTATACTGGGCACTATACTACCTATACTGAGCACTATGCTAGCTATGCTGGGACACTATGCTAGCTATACTGGGCACTATACTACCTATACTGAGCACTATACTACCTATACTGAGCACTATGCTAGCTATACTGGGCATTATACTACCTATACTGAGCACTATGCTAGCTATACTGGGGCACTATGCTAGCTATACTGGGCACTATACTACCTATACTGAGCACTATGCTAGCTATACTGGGGCACTATGCTAGCTATACTGGGCACTATACTACCTATACTGAGCACTATACTACCTATACTGAGCACTATGCTAGCTATACTGGGCACTATACTACCTATACTGAGCACTATGCTAGCTATACTGGGGCACTATGCTAGCTATGCTAGCCATACTGGGGCACTACGCTAGCCATACTGGGGCACTACGCTAGCCATACTGGGGCACTATGCTAGCCATACTGGGGCACTATGCTAGCTATACTGGGCACTATACTACCTATACTGAGCACTATGCTAGCTATACTGGGGCACTATGCTAGCTATACTGGGCACTATACTACCTATACTGAGCACTATACTACCTATACTGAGCACTATGCTAGCTATACTGGGCATTATACTACCTATACTGAGCACTATGCTAGCTATACTGGGGCACTATGCTAGCTATCCTGGGCACTATACTACCTATACTGAGCACTATACTACCTATACTGAGCACTATGCTAGCTATACTGGGCATTATACTACCTATACTGAGCACTATGCTAGCTATACTGGGGCACTATGCTAGCTATACTGGACACTATACTACCTATACTGAGCACTATGCTAGCTATACTGGGGCACTATGCTAGCTATCCTGGGCACTATACTACCTATACTGAGCACTATACTACCTATACTGAGCACTATGCTAGCTATACTGAGCACTATACTACCTATACTGAGCACTATGCTAGCTATACTGAGCACTATGCTAGCTATACTGGGGCACTATGCTAGCTATACTGGGCACTATACTACCTATACTGAGCACTATACTACCTATACTGAGCACTATGCTAGCTATACTGGGGCACTATGCTAGCTATACTGGGCACTATACTACCTATACTGAGCACTATGCTAGCTATACTGGGGCACTATGCTAGCTATACTGGGCACTATACTAGCTATACTGGGCACTATACTAGCTATACTGGACACTTTACTAGCTATACTGGACACTATACTAGCTATACTGGGCACTATACTAGCTATACTGAGCACTATACTAGCTATACTGAGCACTATACTAGCTATACTGAGGCACTATGCTAGCTATACTGGGCACTATACTACCTATACTGAGCACTATGCTAGCTATACTGGGCACTATACTAGCTATACTGGGCACTATACTAGCTATACTGGGCACTATACTAGCTATACTGGACACTTTACTAGCTATACTGGACACTATACTAGCTATACTGGGCACTATACTAGCTATACTGAGCACTATACTAGCTATACTGAGCACTATACTGGCTATACTGAGCACTATACTCGCTATACTGGGCACTATACTAGCTATACTGGGGCATTTTACTAGCTATACTGGGCACTATACTAGCTATACTGAGCACTATACTAGCTGTACTGGGCACTATACTAGTTATACTGAGGCACTACCTACCCATACTGGCCCGGCGTATTTGAGGGTCAATCATTTTTTCCTGTTTTTTCAGGTAAAAGTGGGGGGGTCGGCTTATATGCGTGTCGGCTTGCTTGCGAGTATATACGGTAGTTTCTTATTGGATTTGTGTTTAAAGGACAACCGAAGCGAAAATAAACGAATGAAATAAACAATTGTATTTATCTTCCTTCTCCTAAAAATGACTTTTTAAGATATTCTACTGTTTTATTTTATGTTTAAATCTACTTTTTAAGTTTTAACTATTTTATTGTTTTTGCTCAATGACACATTCATTGAAGTATCCCAGAGCTAAAATCTATGAACTAGTGACTAGAGATGTGGCGAACGGTTCCCGAACTGTTCGCCGGCGAACATCTCCAAATCCCTGGGGCTCTTACTACTATCGGGTCGCACTGACCCGGAGTAGTACGCCTGCGCTGCCCGGTGGAGCGCGTTCTAGATCGCGCTCCTGTTGCCGGGCACTTTCTGCGCGTGTGCGTGACGTCATGAATGACATCACGCTCATGCGCAGAGAGTGCCCGGCAACAGGAGCGCGATCTAGGACGCGGTCAGCCGGGCAGCGCAGGCGTACTACTCTGGGTCAGTGCGACCCAGAAGTAGTAAGAGCTCCAGAGATGTTCGCCGGGCGAACAGTTCGCCACATCTCTACTAGTGACCCTTTTTATTTCTTTCCTGCTCTCAGAAGCCATTTTCTGCTAGGAAAGTGTTTTATAGTTGGAATTTCTTATCAGTGAGGGTCACACTGTAGTCACTTCCTGTCTGAGTCAGGACTGAATCAGCCACTTACTTACCTGATATTTAACTCTTTCAGGCAGGGAAAGTAAAAAAGGAACACAGCTTAGTTATTAGTGTGCTAGGCACTGTACATACACATGTCTATCTCATCATGTCACATGTCACTTCAGGTATCCTTTAAGTTACTAGGAAGTTTTATCCCAGTTTAAATTTGCATGTAAGCAGTAATTATTAGCAGGCCTGTCCCGCAGTGACCTGGCATCCTATGAAGAATGATGAACAGACAGCCGACGTGCGAGGAGAGTATATTTATACAGTTCAGCTCGCAGAGTCCTCGCTAGCATGCTTTGATTTCACACATCACACAAACATTCACACTGTTTCTATTTATCGTTTTTTTGGCTTCAGTAAAGAAAGACGGTTATAAAATAGTTATAAACCTGCAGTCAGATCTGATCCCTTTCATCACGCCGCGCTCACGCTGTGCGTAAATGAGAGGGCGAGGGGAGAACGACCGGACAGAAGTTCAAAGATGCCCAGCTGCGCATGGTGTCCTCGCTCGGGACGCTTGTTGCTGAACTATCGCTGGTTGTTTGAAGTGGACCTGTCCTGCTGTGACAGCAATACATGTGCATAAATATTACTAAAAAAGGGAACCTCTACTATTACATAAAAATAATACATAACGTAATAATTCCAGGATTCTCTATCCACTTCCACAACGCACGTTAAAGAGACTCTGAAGCGACATTAAAAAACGCTTTTTACCTTATAATCAACATGGGCATGGTTGCCCCTGCTAAAACACCGCTATCCCGTGGCAGAACAGGGGGTCTTTACCCCCCAAATCCCCTCCGTGGTGTCCAGGGATCGCTTAGTGTTGAGGCAGGCAAATGGCTGCAGCCCTGCCTCTCAGCGCGTCTATCAGCGCTGATCGCCGTCTCTCTCCCGCCCCTCTCAGTCTTCCTTCACTGAGAGAGGCGGGGAGAGGCGGAGATTCACCACTGATAGACACGCATGGAGGCAGAGCTTCAGCTCATAGCTCTGCCTCCATGAGCAGGAAAATCTACGACCAAGTTGGTAGTGGATTTTGCAGGGGGGATTTGGGGGGTAAAGTCCCCTCGTTCAGTCGCGGGATAGCGGCGTTTTAGCTGGGGCAAACATGCCCATGTTGATTATAAGTTAAAAAGCAATTTTGAATGTCGCTTCAGAGTCTCTTTAAAGGAGAACTAATGTGGAAAATTGTGAAATTTGAAGCCCACCTGAGCTGAGGGGGATATAAAAGTTGGCATATTTATCTCCATTTAAACAATACCAGTTGCCCAGCTGTCCTACTGATCCTCTGCCTCCAGGGATGGATTTCTTGAAAGGCCTCAAAAGCCCGGGCCTTGGGTGGCTGCTACTCAAGGGGGCAGCTGAGCATGGAAGAGGTGTGGCTTTAATGAAGGAGGAGGCTATAAATTGAAAATGGAGGCTCCAAATTGGCACAACACATGAACGAAGGGAACGGCTGCGCATAAAAGAGGACTGCTTTAGATGGATGTTACACATGGAAGAGGAGGGCAGCACATGGAATAGGAGGGGGGCTGCTGTACATGGATGATACACATGGAAGAGGGGGCTGCACATGGAATGGGAGGAGCTGCTGTACATGGATGTTACACATGGAAGAGGGGTCTGCACATGGAATGGGAGAGGGGCTGCTGTACATGGATGTTACACATGGAAGAGGAGGGCAGCACATGGAATGGGAGGGGGGCTGCTGTACATGGATGTTACACATGGAAGAGGAGGGCAGCACATGGAATGGGAGGGGGGCTGCTGTACATGGATGTTACACATGGAAGAGGGGGCTGCACATGGAATGGGCTGCTGTACATGGATGTTACACATGGAAGAGGGGGCTGCACATGGAATGGGAGGGGGCTGCTGTACATGGATTATACACATGGAAGAGGGAGCTGCACTTGGAATGGGAGGGGGCTGCAGTACATGGATGATGCACATGGAAGAGGGGGCTGCACATGGAATGGCAGGGGCTGCTGTACATGGATGTTACACATGGAAGAGGGGGCTGCACATGGAATGGGAGGGGGCTGCTGTACATGGATGTTACACATGGAAGAGGAGGGCAGCACATGGAATGGGAGGGGTCTGCTGTACATGGATTATACACATGGAAGAGGGGGCTGCACATGGAATGGGAGGGGGGCTGCTGTACATGGATGATACATATGGAAGAGGAGGCTGCACATGGAATGGGAGGGGGGCTGCTGTACATGGATGTTACACATGGAAGAGGAGGGCAGCACATGAAATGGGAGGGGGGCTGCTGTACATGGATGTTACACATGGAAGAGGGGGCTGCACATGTAATGGGAGGGGCTGCTGTACATGGATGTTACACATGGAAGAGGGGGCTGCACATGGAATGGGAGGGGCTGTTGCATGTGGAAAAGGAACCCTAAGAAAGTTGTCCTAGGTGCAGGAAAAGTATAAATCTGGCTTTGGTAAGTATCCATTTGGGGCAGTTTTTTCCCTACAGGCACAACTTCAAGCGGACCTGAACTCAGAACTTCCTCTCTGCTCTAAAAGATACACAACAGCACAATAACCTTTAAAGAAAAAAAAACATTTCCTTGTTACAGCTGATACAAATCCTAAAAAAAATTCTGCACTGTTTCTACTTCCTGATTCATGGAAGCAGACACATTGTTAACATCCTGTGCTTTCAAATGAGTGTAACTGCCATCTCTGCCATGGCAGTCAGGTGCCACAGGGAGAGATCAAATTACAATTAGACACAACTGAGGGAGAATTAGACAGGCTAAACTCTCTAAATACAAACAGGGTGCATTTCTATATATTTTCCTTCTGTCCTGTGCAAGAGTTCAGGTCCACTTTTAATATGTGTAAAAGGAGGACTGAAATGTGTATGCTGGTGACTCACGACTGGTCCACTTTACACAGCAGGCCGCCGCCTCTGCATGTACAGACTTGCATGCTGTACATATGACCTACAAGAGGTAACTGGATCAGAGGAGCAGAGTTTACATGGTTGAGAAATTGCAGAGTAACCGACAGCAAGTCAGGCGGATGATGTGGACACACGCAGCAACTACTGTGCAAGATGCCGGGAAGTGATCGGCGTAGCGGGCCGAGGGGAGCGGCCAATGGAAGATCCCGGCCGGGAGATGGAGGGCTGTGTAACGTGTTAATGAGCACAGCCTGTCTACGTGAGGTTACGGATCGGAAAGTTTCACTTACATCTAACTGCTCTTATTGAAGCATTCATTAGGCACAATGTACAAGGTTGTTATTCATTTACTCTACTCTGCTGTGAAAGCAGGACATGTGTGCGCCCGCTATCGGCAAAAGTTTGGGCATCACCATAGGCACCCATTGAAATATTGAAATAGCGGCATTGAGGCGAAATTAGGGTGCCTGCGGTGCTCGATACATAGTGAGGAATTTACTGCATTGAGCTGGTGGCAACTCTTTGATCCATTTTCAAACTAGTATTTTTTTTCCTGAAATCTGTTTGACAGGGTTGGGCTGAGGCAGAGGCGAGAGAGGCTCCAGCCTCAGGGCGCAGTGTAGGAGGGGACGCAGGGCGGGGTCAAGGCAGAGGCAAGAGAGGCTGCAGCCTCAGGGCGCAGTGTAGGAGGGGTGCACAACTAACTCAGCTATGATCTATCATTCCCTTATTGTGTTTGAAGCAGAGAGAAATAAGAAAAGGGGATACATGGCAGTGACTGCAAGCCAGATAACTGGAGATTAAGGTGTTGGGAGCACCTCTTAGTCTAATAGCACTCAGTGTGTGTCGGCTGGAGTGGGAGAGATGGGGGGGAGCACTTTGGTGTCTCAGCCTTGGTTGCTGGAGGTCAGGACCTTGTCCCAGCTCTGGTGTTTGATATTGAATGGCACAAGGTATAAACCAACCTTGCTCAGATCAGAGACCAGAGGCATTGCCCGGTGGATGACAGTACAAGAATGGTGCTGCAGGAAATCAGGTAAATCTATCATCAGCACCACAAGGTGGTCAGAGAGTTTCTGACAGTCGTCACTTTGTAGTTAGTCAGGTGTGGCTATAACCAGGGGTGTAACTAGAGAGGAGCAGGGGCGTATCTGGGTATTATGGCGCCTATGGCAAACGCTGAAATTGCGCCCCATATCCATGCTGGAGGTTTCCCCCCAGTATGGATATCCAGAGTTGTGTACACCCCAGTATAGGTAGCCAGATGTGCCCCCCCTCCCAGCATAGGTATTTAGATGAGCGCCCCCCCCATATAAGTATCTGCCCCAGTATAGATTGCTAACTCAACTATAACCACAACTATAAGTAACAAGCGGCATCCCTCAGTATAGTAGTTGAGCACGAGAGAGGAGGGGGCAGAGGGAGGAGGGGACAGCCATAGCGCCCATGTTGCTGTGGCGCTCATGGCATGAGACATGCCTGCACCCCTCTAGATATGCCTCTGGAGAGGAGGAGCACCTGTGATTGCAGGGGAGCCCAGAGCTGTGGGGCGCCCCAACCACTAACCTTCCCTTCCTCCGATACGGGGACTATACTTCACATCAGGTGTTTTGTGGCCAGTGGAGTAGCTAAGGAGCTGTGGGCCCCGATTAAAGTTTTACCATGGGGCCCCCCCAAGCACTCTATACATAACAATTGATACGGCGCACCAAATCCTGCTAATGGCAACTACAGTGTCAGAGGTGCAAGAAGAGGATGGGGAACAGTTTGTTAATGATTACCACTATTCAAAGTATCTATAGAAGTGATTATTATGAGCACAGGACCAAGCTAATACTGTAGTTGAGAGAGGGCCTTTCGGGGCCCCGATGCGGTCGCAACCTCTGCACTCCCTATTGCTACGCCCCCGTTTGTGGCTACACTTGTTATGGGTGTGAAGAACATGATGGCCAAACTTGACCCTTTTGAGATGGGCCCCCAGGCTGTGAGGGTCACCAAGGGAAGGCAAGGGAAGGGGTATGAACATTGGGGGTCCCAATAAAAGTTTCATGGGGTGGGGCAAGAATTGTAGTTACTCCACTGGCTACACCGTGTCATTGAGCACTGCAGGCTCAGGAAACAAGGAAATGGACACTAGTTTGAGAGAAAGGTTGTGTCATGTAAAAGGAAGGTACATTTGGGGTAAATTTGGAGTTTCATGCTGGGTCCCAATCATCCAAGGGCTAAGATTCGGGTTAGCATGTCTGTTGAATACACTTTACATAGTGTTTTAGATTATTGGTGACTATATTTTTCCCCCGTCAGGTACCTGGGCCCCACAGCCATTGTAACCCCCAAAAATTTGAATCTGCGTCATGATATGACTATAAGCCAAATACTTTATACTGACTGGGAGTGATCCGGCAGCTGTAGGATTCCGAGGAGGTGAGGATGTATGAATTGGTGCAGTAGCTACGGTATATTTTTTTGTTTTACAAACACTGCTAACTTTTTTTGTTCTTAAAGTCAATGGGAATCTATTAAAAGAAAAATCAACCAGATTATATTAGAATCTTCCCTCTCCTCGCCCAGTCCCCTTGTTGCAGTGGCAGACCTCCAAAGTCGGGGGACTTCAGAAGTCTTCAGGCGCCGAGCCCCCCTGAAGACAGGCAGCTCCATGCTACACACATGCAAGTACGTGCGAGAGAGGGCGCTCACCTGTGCGCAGGATGGTGCAGCAGCACTCAGGCTCCCGAAGACTTCCGAAGCCTCCCTTCAGCGGCAGAGAGAGCAGTATTTGACCAAATTGGTTGAGTACTGCTACCAGGGAGCCAGCGCTGGAACAGGGACCGAGAGAGGAGAACAGGACCGGCTCTATAGGACCCAGAACCTTCCCTCTCCTTAGGTAAGTATATGGCTGCAAATGTCTGGCTTTTTTGTAGATTCCCAATGACTTTAACCATGTAAGCTTCCTAGACGTAAAAGTTACGTCCAGGAGGCCATGTGCGCTTCCGTGGCAGATCACGCGCGTGCACGCATGCCCCCGGCCGCAGATCGTTAGCCTAGGAATCAAACAATCGGGACATGGTGCCCAATGATTGATTCCTCTTCCCTGCAGAAAAAGTGACAGCTTCTCTCAGAAGCCTCGCTTTTTCTGCCTTATGCGTCCCCCTACGTCGCTCTACGCCAGGGCTGCCCAATAGGTCGATCGCGATCTACCGGTAGATCGCGACCGCCTCCTTGGTAGATCGCGGCCTCTTGGCCGCGTCTCGTTAATGTTTGTTGCGGCCAGCAGCTCGTGTTTAGCTGCTGGCCGCTGGCCAATAGAATGCATGCAGGTGAGGAGAGAGGGAGGAGAGAGGCGGCGCGTCCGCTGCGTCATGGCTGGGGGCGGCGGCGGGCAGCCTGTGTAATGTGCGTGTGTAACGTGCCCGGCGCCGCCCCCAGCCATGACGTAGCGGCCGCGCCGCCTCTCTCTTCGCCGCCGCTTCTCTCCTACATCCCATTGGCCTGCCAGAGTCTCTTCTCGCCGCCTCTTCTTCTCCGCCTGCAGGTACATATACCTGGCTAACCTACACTGGGGGGCCCTATACCTGGCTAACCTACACTGGGGGGCCCTATACCTGGCTAACCTACACTGGGGGGCCCTATACCTGGCTAACCTACACTGGGGGGCCCTATACCTGGCTAACCTACACTGAAGGGACCTATACCTGGCTAACCTACACTGGGGGGCCCTATACCTGGCTAACCTACACTGGGGGGCCCTATACCTGGCTAACCTACACTGGGGGGCCCTATACCTGGCTAACCTACACTGGGGGGCCCTATACCTGGCTAACCTACACTGGGGGGCCCTATACCTGGCTTACCTACACTGGGGGGGCCTATACCTGGCTAACCTACACTGGGGGCCCCTATACCTGGCTAACCTACACTGGGGGCCCCTATACCTGGCTAACCTACACTGGGGGCCCCTATACCTGGCTAACCTACACTGGGGGCCCCTATACCTGGCTAACCTACACTGGGGGCCCCTATACCTGGCTAACCTACACTGGGGGCCCCTATACCTGGCTAACCTACACTGAGGGCCCCTATACCTGGCAAACCTACACTGAGGGCCCATATACCTGGCAAACCTACACTGAGGGCCCATATACCTGGCTAACCTACACTGAGGGCCCATATACCTGGCTAACCTACACTGAGGGCACGCAACCTATGCTGCAGGCACATATACCTGGCTAACCTACGCGGGGGGGGCGTGCTTAGCATTTGAGACGTTGGTAGATCTCCTGGCCTCGGCAAATTTAAAAGTAGCTCGCGAGCCGAAAAAGTGTGGGCACCCCTGCTCTACGCGTACATGTTATGCTTAGAGTGACGTCATGTAAACAAACTCATCGCTGCCATCTTGTGGCCAAAAAGTACTACATCTAAATGTAAAAAAAACTAAAAATACACATATATTTATATAAAAAAAATACTATTTCCATCCCACCCTCCCAAAACTACCCACATAAAATGTTTAATTTAAAATAAATAAATAAATAATAATTAAAAAAAATCCACGTAAATATTTACCTAAGGGTTTAAACTTTTTAAATATCAATGTAAAGATGAAATATTTCTATTTTTTTTTAATTATAAGCTTGTAAATAGTGATGGATGCAAAACGGAAAAAAAGCACCTTTATTTCCAAATAAAATATTGTCGCCATACATTGTGATAGGGACATAATTTAAACGGTGTAATAACCGGGACAAATGGGCAAATACAATACGTGGGTTTTAATTATGGAGGCATGTATTTTTTTTAAACTATAATGGCAGAAAACTGAGAAATAATGAATTTTTTCAGTTTTTCTCTTATTCTTCCTGTTAAAATGAATTTACAGTAAAGTGGCTCTAAGCAAAATTTACCCCCCAAAGAAAGCCTAATTGGTGGCGGAAAAAACAAGATATAGATCAGTTCACTGTGATAAGTAGTGATAAAGTTATAGACTAATAAATGGGAGGTGAACATTGCTCGGATGCATAAAGTGAAAACGACTGAATGGAACACTATCGATTGTACATGTTGTTGTAACCTGGGTTTGAGAGAGTTCCTGAAGTGCTGGTAAATAATGAAGTATAAATTTCATTTGCTTAACTCTTTTGTTTACTGTAACAAATTCCTTTCACTCTGAACTAACGGCAGTCTGCTCAATCCTGATGGGAGAGTGAACCGTGAGGGGAGGGGGAATTCCCTCACAGTGCATCTGTTAATCCTGTGTGTAAGGGCTGGTTCACACAGGAGTCTGCCTGCATTTACCGCCAGCGTTCGGGACTTAGCGCCGCTTGTACCAGGCTTTTACTGGCGTTCATGCAAACGCGGCGTTCAGATCCCGATTTTCCCTGGTTTCCGAGGCGACGCTGGACGCTACATGTAGCGTCCTGGGGCAGTTAAACGCCACAGCTAATGTCCTCCTATGGGGAAAAAAAACGCTGACTGCAACTGAAAGCCCGAACGCAACACCGCCGAACGCAACGCTGCCAAAAGCCCGGCAGACGCCCGTGTGAACGGGCCCTGACTCTGTGTGTGAGAGAGCTCTCAGAAGCTGCCTGTGTTTCTGAGCTGTCTGCAGGAGAGCAGAGGAAATATAACTTGCTATAAGCATTTGTAATCATGCAATTGTCTAGGATGCTACAGCTTTTCATACTTTTTTTTTGCTTTCAGAGAAAAACACTCTGTAGTCTGATATGCAAGAAAACCAACACTGGCTGTGCAGTGAAGCAGACACCTCTTTTGTGAATGATTTGTCCAAATAGAGCTAAATCCCACACACAATGAATTAAAGCTTTTGCCTCTGATATTTAACATGAAAAGTAGGAAAATGTTTACACAGCTACTTAGACATTATTTTTACATTGTCATTTTAGAACACTTGGGTATTGATAGTGTTCCATTAAGTTTTTTGTGCATTATTAATTTAAAATAAAGTTTTACTGCATGTATATATGTATATAAAAGCTGGACCTAAACTATGGGGTACTTATCCGTTAGCCGGGCGCATCCGGCAGGTGGCGCTGTTGTTGCTAATTTCAATCACAAAACTGTGAACTGCCCGGCTAAACTGTATGTAATGCGCCCGGCAATACTGAATGTAAACGCCGTAGGTGTTATCAATATGTATATTAAAGAAGAGTTAATTAAATGACAAATAAGCCGGGCGGCAATGTGACAGATCAAGCCGCCGGCTTGCTTCGTGTCTCGCTCTCCTCCCCCCTTGCCCTCTCTCGTATAGAGCCATGGGGTGGGGGGGGACTCGTGTCCCCCCAGATTCGTTCGTCGCGGCAGGGAATCCTGCTTGTTTTATTGCGATGAATGACTCTGGGGGGACACGAGTCCCCTCCCCAGGGCTCTATACGAGAGAGGGCAAGAGGGGGAGGAAAGCGAGACACGAAGCAAGCCTGCGGCTTGATCTGTCACATTGCCGCCGGCTTGTCATTTAATTAACTCTCTTCTTTGATATACATATTGATACCACCTACGGCGTTTACATTCAGTTAAGCCGGGCGCATTACATACAGTTTAGCCGGGCGCATCCGGCGTTTACATTCACAGTTTTGTGATTGAAATTAGCAACAACAGCGCCACCTGCCGGATGCGCCCGGCTAACGGATAAGTACCAACTATGGTTTTGGTTATTCTTGTAAAAGTGAAAAACCTCTTTCTCGTTACCTCTGCAGTCCATATTATCGCCGCTGAGTGGGTTATACATAGTGTTGGGCGAACAGTGTTCGCCACTGTTCGGGTTCCGCAGAACATCACCCTGTTCGGGTGATGTTCGAGTTCGGCCGAACACCTTCAGGTGCTCGGCCAAACCGTTCGGCCACATGGCCGAACTAAGAGCGCATGGCCGAACGTTCCCCGAACGTTCGGCTAGCGCTGTGATTGGCCGAACGGGTCACGTGGTTCGGACCCGAACGCGCTCTGATTGGCCGAACGGTCACGTGGTTCGGGTAAATAAATACCCGAACCACGTCATATCTCCGCCATTTGTCTGTGGGTTTAGCTTTGGGTAGGCAGGCAGGGTAGTTCGCGCTCCAGCCACGCTAGCCAGGGTCCCCCCAGTCATTGTGTCGCTGCTGGGAATAGTAGTACACCGCTCGCTCAGCCACACTATATAGCATTGTTTACTGCCACTGTGTACCTCGCTCAGCCACACTATATATAGCATTGTGTTTACTGCCACTCTGTGTACACGGCTCAGCCAGACTATATAGCATTGTGTGTACTGCCACTGTGTACCTCGCTCAGCCACGCTATATATAGCATTGTGTTTACTGCCACTCTGTGTACACGGTTCAGCCAGACTATATAGCATTGTGTGTACTGCCACTGTGTACCTCGCTCAGCCACGCTATATATAGCATTGTGTTTACTGCCACTCTGTGTACACGGCTCAGCCAGACTATATAGCATTGTGTGTACTGCCACTGTGTACCTCGCTCAGCCACGCTATATATAGCATTGTGTTTACTGCCACTCTGTGTACACCGCTCAGCCAGACTATATAGCATTGTGTGTACTGCCACTCTGTGTACACGGCTCAGCCAGACTATATAGCATTGTGTGTACTGCCACTCTGTGTACACCGCTCAGCCAGACTATATAGCATTGTGTGTACTGCCACTCTGTGTACACGGCTCAGCCAGACTATATAGCATTGTGTGTACTGCCACTCTGTGTACACCGCTCAGCCAGACTATATAGCATTGTTTACTGCCACTCTGTGTACACGGCTCAGCCAGACTATATAGCATTGTTTACTGCCACTCTATGTACACCGCTCAGCCACACTATATAGCATTGTGTGTACTGCCACTCTGTGTACACCGCTCAGCCAGACTATATAGCATTGCGTGCTCTGCCAGTCAGTGTGTATATTGCTGGGATCAGTAATACTCCACTCACCGCCAACCACTATATGAGCTCACCATGAGTTCCTCAGAGACCTCCGCTGTGAGCAGCACTCCCAACAACAGCAACAGCCAACGCCCCACGCAAGCTATAACATCCACCCCAGCAGCCAGTGGTCAGCAGCAGCCCTCCCCCGGAGGAGAACGTTGTGTCCATCGGTCCGTCGCCAGAGCGATTAATGAGGGCTGCCATTGAGGAGATGATGGGGTCTGATGTGGAGGAGGAGGTCTGGCTCAGGCCAGCATCCCAAGTTAATGTTGAGGACGATGAGGGGTCTGTGTCTGGGGATGTTGGGGTGGCAGAGGTGGTGGGTGGGTCAGACTCAGTAGAAGAGTTGTATGATGAGGATGATGATCGGGACCATCTGTATGTGCCTCAGAGACCGACCCCGGAAAACATGTTGTATCGTGTGTTTAGGTACTAAAATCTGCGTTCCCACTTCCCAGTACTGCCCGGGTCCACGGATCCATATAATTTTTTGGGCAGCACTATCAAACTGTGGTACTATGAGTGAGTTGCCATGGTCCTTCTGTGCTGCCTGTCACACTCACCGTCTGTCTGCAGATGGATTGTTCAACACAGCTACGCCATCTGACATGTAGTCCTGGACCTTGACCATCTTCTCCAGGCGATTGGTGTTGGAGGACGTGGAACTGCCCGATTGCTGTTCTGTGGGCTGCTGCATGGGTGTCAGAAAATGTTCCCACTCCAAGGACACTGCCAATACCATTCCCTTTTCGGCACTAGCAGCAGCTTGTGTTCTTTGCTGCCCTCCTGGTCCTCCTGGGTTTGCTGAAGTCAGTCTGTCGGCGTACAACTGGCTAGAGAAGGAGGAGGATGTCAATCTCCTCTCTAAAGTCTCCATCCTCAAGGGCCTGCTGGAATTGTTCCATTTTTGACCTGTCTGACACTTTCTTCAATCAGTTTTTTAACATTGTGTTTGTATAAACTGGGTATAAACCCAGTAATTGGTGTTGTCCAGATTCCAGAATAATGAATAATAATGAATAGTGAATAATGCGCGGGCCGCGTTCAATGCAGTCTAGCATGAATTGAGCCATGTGTGCCAGAGAGTCCTGCCAGACTCCTCTGTCTTCATGTTCTTGTGAGCGTTGTGATTGTTGTGATGCACCATATTTGTCACCAGCATCACTTTCTTCCTCTTCTGCTGTCCATTCCCGCTAAATTGTGGAAGTCCAACATGCACCGCTCTGTCCCTCGGCAGTGGGGGCATCCAATTCCTGCTCCAACTCCAGCTGTTCCTCGTCCTGTTCTTTGTCATAGCTGGGACCAGCGTTTCCTGAGGCAGGTTGCCTGATGTTGGTATCATCACGCTGACTCGTTTTCATCTTCAGAATCCCCCACTTGCATCATGCCAGCGGTTTCCATCTTCAACATTGATTTCTTCAGTAAACACAGCAGTGGTATTGTAATGCTGACTGAAGAGTTGTCACTGCTCAGTCACGCAACGTGGATTGCTCAAAATTTTGGAGGACTTGGCAGAGATCCAACATGGTGGCCCAATCAGATCCACAGAAGCTTGGTAGCTAGCTGCTGGAATGCGCCTCGGCACTGCGCAAAAGCGTGCTAGCATGTGCAGCGTAGAATTCCAGCGCGTAGGGAGGGACATCACCCAGCGAGCGATGGTGCGCTAGATTAAAGCGCTCCTGCATCTCTTGGTGAGTCCTTCAGAAGCGGTACTGGACTTTTAACAATGTTTTTTTTTTTTCCTTCAACAGAAGATCTGCCACGTTGGAGTGAGGAGGACGCCGCCAACCCCGACACCAAGCTGAACCCCGGCGAACTCCAAGCAGAGGATCTTCAGGAACCCTCAAGGCTTTGAGCAAGCTGAGGAGGATCAGCAGTCCCGACGAGACCTCTCCTCATATGCGACTGAGTGCAGTGGAGCTCCCCAGAACAACCTCTCAGTTGTCACTTTGTCACTGGTCACTTTGTCACTTTGTCATTTTGTCACTTGTCACTTTGTCATTTTGTCACTTGTCACTTGTCACTTTGTCACTTGTCACTTTGTCATTTTGTCACTTTGTCATTTTGTCACTTTGTCACTGGTCACTTTGTCACTTTTCACTTGGTCACTTGGTCACTTGGTCACTTGTCCAGATGATCTCGGTACACCTCCTGCGATTCAAATTCCTGCACACATTGCTCTGGGATTTGGGTGTGATGAATGATGCATCTAACTGGCCACCGGAGGCAATTAAGGCCTTCAAAACATTGAAAGCAGCTTTCTGTTCCGCCCCCATTTTGCGTCATGTTGAGTTGTTAACGTCATGTTCATCCTCGGCCTCGCCTTGCATTTCAGTGCGAGGTGCATTTTCCACAGAAAAAGGTTGTGAATCCGGGCACAACATTTGTGGCTGTTCCATTGACCTTTCACAGGTAGAAGATTGTGGGGGTGGGAATAGCTCCTCCGAATAGCCCATTGTGTCCTAAAAACTACTCATTGCATTGCTTTGCGCACACATTTTTTTGTCCTCATGCAAGGCCTGAGTTGCACCTGAAAGCGTGGCCTTCTCCTCCTGCGCCTCCTCCTGTTCCATCACGTCTGCTGCTGCTGGGTTAGCGTTGACGCCCGGTCCCTGTTTATTGAACCTCTTATCTTTATTACATTTATGACTGCATGGCGGTAAAAAGCATGCTATCCGCATGCTTCTTGTCCTCATGCAAGGCCTGGGTTGTTGTGTCTCAAAAAGCGTGGCCTTCTCCTGCTGCGCCTGCTCCTGTTCCATCACGTGTGCTGCTGCTGCTGCTGGGTTAGCGTTATCGGTCCCTTTTCCTGGAACCTCTTCTCTGTATTACATTTATGACTGCATGGCGACAAAAAGCATGTTACCTGTGCAAAGAAACATGACATTTTCCACATTTAAAAGACAGTTTTTCCTTTGAAACTTTACAATCTATTTTCTCAAAAACTATAAGCTCTTTTTCAAATATTTTTTTTCCTCTTGTACCCACTCCCAAGGTGCACATACCCTGCTAATTTGGGGTATGTAGCATGTAAGGAAGCTTTACAAAGCACGAAAGTTCGGGTCCCCATTGACTTCCATTATGTTCGGAGTTCGGCGCGAACACCCGAACATCGCGGCGATGTTCGGCGAACGTTCGCGAACCCGAACATCTAGGTGTTCGCCCAACACTAGTTATACACACTTTCTTTATGAGAAGTCTGCTTTATTAATGACAAGAGTGAGACATCTAGTGGACAAGTGCTGTAAGGGCAGGTCAACAGTGCAAAGAAAGAGATTCAATTCAAAATTAAGGGCTTGTTTAAAAACTCTGCGTGTAGCTGAATGTTTTTATTTTATTTCTAATGTAAAGCCCCATATACACGATACGATTCTTTGTACGATTCAATTACGATTCTATTTACGATCCGATTAAATCCGACATGTCCGATCATGATTCGATTAGATTCAATTCGATTTGCCATTGTTTTGCAAAGGCAAATCGAATTGAATCGAATCGAATCATGATCGGACATGTCGGATTTAATCAGATCGTAAATAGAATCGTAATTGAATCGTACAAAGAATCGTATCGTGTAGATGGGGCTTAAGGCACCACTTTGGCCTTTTGTTGCTTCACCAGCAGCCATAACAGAATTCATATGGTGTTCTTGTAATTGCCGTTCTCAAACTCCAGTGGTTTCGATTCCGACTTCATACAACGTCAATTCAACTGTAATCAAAGTTATGATCGAAATAACGACTATGTTTATTGCTTGTTGCACACCCTTTTTGCACACCGCAGGTCCTCACTGAGCTCCTTTGTTTTATCCGTGACTGTCCACAAACCAACTGCAGAGAGCGGCTGTTTTTCACCTGTTGAGTTGATTAAAACAGCTGTTCCCAATTAATCAGGGTAATTGGGATGCTTTAGGACAGCTTGGACTATTTGGAATGTTAAGAACTTTGAATTTTCCCACAAATTGTGACAGTTTGTACAGGGTATGAATAATTTTGGACTGGAATGTAAATAAAAGCTGAGAATTTTTTTTCCCACAACAATGCCTCTTGTACATCGTCTTTTTATCTTTTGGGATACAACTATGTCATTTCCTGTCAAAAAATTACTTGCTGGTTAAATAAAAGTAACTTTAAGGCAAGATTTGCCAGGGGTATGAATAATTATGTGCAATATATATATATATATATATATATATATATATATATATATATATATATATATATTATTAATTATTTAATTAAATTTAATTTAATTATTAATTATAAAGCGCCAACATATTCCGTGGCGCTGTACAAATTAAGAAACAAACATGGGGTACATAAAATAATACAGACAATGGTATACACCAATATACAAGATACATACTTGGTAATGACAGTGATAAAAGTAACATGATGAGTAAATGTATAATGATTCCCAAGACACAAAAGGGGAGAGAGCCCTGCCCTTGCAAGCTTACAATCGAAAGATATATATATATATATGTATTATAATAAAAATATATATGTGGGAATGTCTATAATAATTACACACAGACACACATCTCAACTGGCTTAGATTGCTACTGAAGCATATAGAAGACATTTTACTTGTTTAGTTGAAAAATGCAATTTTTTTAAATATTGTATCTGCAAATAACACCACCAGCGCCACTCAGAAATAAATACAATCACAAGTGTACTGCAGGGAGTATAGAGAAGAGCAGCGAGTGGGAGATGAGTGGGAGAAAGATGGCCAAAGCAAAACTACCAATGTTAAATACAAACAATAAATACAAAAAAAAACCCTGAATAACACATTTAATAAAACAAAAGTATCGTGATTACTTCAATTCAGTTTTAATCATTGGTAATAATAGCAATACTTGAAACAACAATACTGATGTAGGAAACAAAACCAATACAATAAGCAAAAAAAGAAAAAGCAATAATGTTAGTACAAGAAAATTGGCATGAAGTTTGCTGACTGGATATTTTATGACACCTTTTTTAAAAAAAAAATCCCAAATAGTTGTCAGCAGTTTCATACTTGCTGTCAGTTCTGTCTAAAATGCATTTTTGGCAGTATTTTTTGACACTTGAGTTTCAAGTAATTCGTATTGATCTAATTTACTCTTTGGCTAAAGTGAGCATTTTTAGTACTGAAAAACCATCAGGAATAAGGAGCTCAGTTAGAACTACCGTACTTTTATTTTTTCCCCAAAAAAATTCAAATAAGTTTTAATCTGCTGATATTCATAGATAGAAGAAGAAGAACCATGAATCTGCAAAATCCAATTATTGTTATTATTGTTGTTCTACTTTGACAATACATTGCTGACTGTCACCATAGACTGTACATAACGAGAGCCTAATTAATTAAATTCTCACAATTCTCAGTTAGCAAGAATACAACAAAAGGGGTTTTTGACTATTTACAAAAATATAAGAATGAATTAATGAAACAAAACAAAAAAAAACAGCAATAATCACTAAGCTTTCACCAGCTGTGTTTTTAAGGCATGATGTGGCCCAGAATGAAGATAGCAGCCTCCATGTTAATATTTCTGATTATTATACACCTATTTGGCACTGACATCTACAACACTTTATATAGAGTACATAGTCATGTCACTGATTGTCCTCAGAGGAGCTCACAATCTAATCCTACCATAGTCATAGTCCAATGTCCTACATATTACTGTTATGTATCTGCAGCACTTTACAGAGCGCATTGTCATGCCACTGACTGACCTCAGAGGAGCTTACATTCTAATCCTACTGTAGTCATAGTCTAATGTCCTACCATATTATTATTACTATGTATTTATATAGCAGTGACATCTTCTGCTGCACATTACAGAGTACATACTAAATAGTCATGTCACCGACTGTCCTCAGAGCAGTTTACAATCTAATCCCTACCATATTCATAATCTAATGTTCTACCATATTATAAGTATGTGTTTATTTAGCACTGACTTCTGCAGCACTTTACAGAGTACATAGTCATGTCACTGACTGTCCTCAGAGGAGCGTACAATCTAATCCTACTATAGTCAGTCATATGTCCTACCATATTATTATTATGTATCTATAGAGCACTGACATCTTCTGCAGCACTTTACAGAGTACATAGTCATGTCACTGACTGTCCTCAGAGGAGCTCACAATCTAACCTTACCATAGTCATAGTTCAATGTCTTACCATTTTATTATTATGTATTTATATAGCACTGACATCTTCTGCAGCACTTTACAGAGTACATACTACATAGTCATGTCACTGACTGTCCTCAGAGGAGCTCACAGTCTAATCCCTACCATAGTCATAGTCTAATGTCCTACCATATTATTATTATGTATCTATATAGCACTAACATCTTCTGCAGCACATTACAGAGTACATAGTCATGTCACTGACTGTCCTCTGAGGAGCTCGCAATCTAATCCTACCATAGTCATAGTCTAATGTCCTACCATATTATTATGTATCTATATAGCACTAACATCTTCTGCAGCACATTACAGAGTACATAGTCATGTCACTGGCTGTCCTCAGAGGAACTCATAATCTAATCCTACCATAGTCATAGTCTAATGTCCTACCATATTATTATGTATTTATATAGCACTGACTTCTGCAGCACTTTACAGAGTACATAGTCATGTCACATACCACAACTTTGAAGTTGTGTGAAGTTCATATTGATGTTTTAAGTACTTAAAGGTTGGGTTCATTGGTAGACAAATGAAGGTAAGTAAGTAGCAGCCTCGCACAGTATATAATTTTGACTTCTGACTTTGACTTTAGCACCTTTCAGAAGCGACAGATCAGCTTTAAGTACCACTACAAAGTTGACAAAGAATCATGTTTATCACATGACACACAATCCACCCAGTACATCAGTCTTTAGCTGTCCATTACTGATGGATTAATAGTAGTCCACCTAATCTCTGACCTATTCCCATTGACCCTCGCTTGTAGTTGCCCCGGGGCACTTGACTTTACAGAGACATTCATTCATCTACAACGTGCCGTGGCACAATACCCAGGAGGCAAGAATATTTACTTATTTATTTCATCTTCAAACAGTATGAGTCCAGCCTTGTTCCAGACAGGGGATGAAAGGCATCTCAGTCTGCACAAGAAATAAATAAGGCCCAGAACAATTATTATTCTATGACTTAGAATCAGAATCATTTTTTAACTGGATAGTGCCCAGAATTGTGTTTGGCAACAACAGGGCATAGTAGGAAGTAATACAACATAGATAACAGAACAATCAATAGCAAGATGCAAAAATTTAATAGTCAAAAACAACAATTAGTCAACAAACAACAATTAACAGGAATCAGACAACAGTCAGCAATGAGGGGGGGGGGGGGGGGGGGGGAGGGGGTAGCCGTAGGTCTGTAAAGAGTTCAAGAGTCTAACAGCTGAGGGGAAAAAAGTGTTCTCACGCCTTGTGGTCCTTGCGGAGATGGCCCAGAATGCCGCCTGAAGAGGCTATGGATTGGGTGAGTATAGTCTGCTGCAATTTCTAATGCCCTAGAGTGCAGTCTGGTGTTGTAGATGAAGTCAAGAGGGGGAGGGGTTATTCTCTCTGTTGAATTGATGACCCGCTAAATTTTGTATTTGTCTTTTAAAAACTCCTTTAAACACTTGGTTGCTCCTCTGCTTTCAAAACTCATAGGTCAGTAGACCCAAATTGGATATCTCACATTGTTGTAGAGATGTAAACCACCAAGCCAATTGAGATAACCTTTGTGGACTCCATAAACGAGACCTCTATACAGGGAGGGATCTAGACCAAGTTGCGCCTGGGGCAAGGTCAGGTTTTGGAGCCCAAAGGTCAGGTTTTGGCGCCTAAACTGCCATTCCCCATCCAGATTTTGCTACCTTTTGCTAGACAGTTCTTTCAAGAGTAACATTTTATTGTCATCTCAACAGGAATAACAACTACAGGATATGGTGAGCCAGATAAGTTTAATATATGTATTGCAAAGTACAAGTACACATATGTAATACATAAAACATTGTGCGTTGCTAAGTAATGTACATCCAATACCATGTGCATTAAAGAAGGGAAGGCAGAACTGGAGATAATCTAATTATGGCAAAAAAAAAAGTAAAACATTTTGTGCATTACTATGAGATCTCCTCATGGGGGATTCTCTGTATTATCTTTATTCTCCTTACAAAAGCACTCCCTGGAAAGGAGCTATATGACGATATCAGCAGGGCTGGCCATGGCCTAGGGCACCACAGAAGTAAGGGCACCAAAACAGTAGCCTGAACTTGTGCAGCATTTGCAAATGCTGCAATGCAGGGAGATCAGGTGAGCGCCTCACCGCGGGACTCTGCTGCCAGCCGCCTGTGCAGCAGACACCTTGCTCTCTGTGCACATTTGCATTGTGGCCGGCGGCTATGGCCTTGGGCAGCATTGGAGATAGAAAGAAAGAGGGAACTTCTGCACTGGAGATGAGTGGAGAAATGAGTGGCACTGATGGCTGCTGCGGTGTGAAGGCGAGCTGGCTACCTATACTGAAAGGTGGGGGGGGGGGGGGGAGGAAAAAAGAGGGATTAAGGGAGTCATCTGGCTTCCTATACTGGAGGGAAAGGGGGGAGGGGTCATCTGGCTACCTATACTGGAGGGAAAGGGGGGAGGGGTCATCAGGTTACCTATTCTAGAGGGAACGGGGGAGGGGTCATATGGCTACCTATACTGAAGGGGGGAGCTGGTGACAGTGACCTTGGGCAGTAAAGAGTATAAATCCAGCCCTGGATATCTGTAAACCATAAAAAACCCTTGGGGGTGAAGTGGTTACGTGCGCAAGGTATGAAGACTGACGCCAGGAAGGTAAACGGCGCAACACCAGAACCACAATAGACAGGTACGGGCAGGAATATATAACAGTCCGGGTCAGCAACAGGTGTCCCAAATAGCATGGTACAAAATCACAAATTGTTAGCCAATCCAGTAACAATCCAGGGTTCATACACGGTAGCTCAGATAATTATGGCACCAAGGATAGGGCTATATCAGGTCATGTTCAGTTCCAAAGGTAAGTCCAGGAAGCAATCCAATAAACAGGATCAAGAGGCAAAGCAAGGTCATACACAAATAGTCCACAAATATCACACCCAGCAGAGTAGCACAAGGAAGTGATTGCTATGACGGGTAATGAAGCGATGAATAGAGCAGGCTGGCATAAGCAGAGAGAATCATGGAACCAAAAATTCCAGCTTCTAATTGGCTGCTTGAGTGTTATGCAATCAATATACCTACAGTACCCATTTTTAGCCACTAGTTATGCTGTCTGAGACCATAAGGAGAGGGAAAGGCCACGTGCCTGCGTCTATATCCACTCTGAGCCGCGCATGCAGACACACGTGCAGAGCTCCTGGGAACAGTGCGCCAGCCCGACCCCGAAGCCAGCAGCATGGGCCTGCTCCCAGGGGATGTGGATGGAAGATAAGTTCCCTACACCATCCGCTTCCTCCAGCCAATCCGGAGAGGTCATACAGGATCCAAACATACGTTCTGCTTATCGGAATGGACCGAACGGAGCCAATCCAAGCAGGAGCTGCTGTGCATAGGAACCGTCTGCATCATTTCAGATCCGTTCCCTTAAAGAGGACCTCTAGAGTAAATATTACCAGGGGCTTCGGTATGGCATCACGGGACAAGACTTCTCGGGTAAATATAACTTTAATTTACTTGCGGGCTTAGTATTTACTCTGGAGGTCCTCTTTAAGTTCCAATAAACAGAACCTTTTTAATAGTAGTATGAAAGTAGCCTTAGTGTACCCCCCAGGGACTTGCATGGCGGCCGAGTTCTACTGTTCCTTAAAGAAGAACTTTATCCCGGGATTGAACGTCATCCCAATCAGTTGCTGATACCCCCTTTCCCATGAGAAATCGTTATCTTTTCTCGAATAGATTATCAGGGGGTCTGTATGGCCAATCAGTGCCAGGCAGCGCTGAGGGGTGAATCGAGACTCCGTCTGACGTCATGACGTCGAAGACGTCATTGCGATCGTCGTCATGGCGACGGGGGAAGCCCTAAAGGAAATCCCGTTCAGAACGGGATTTCCTTACGAGGGTACGCGCCGGCGGCGATCGCAAGGTACGGGCGGACGCCACATGGAGGGAGGCATCATGTAGCTAGCGCAAGGCTAGCTATATGATTTTTAAAAAAAATTCAAAAAAAAACTGCTGCACCGCCACCCTGGCGCATTTAATAGAACGCCAGGGTGGTTAAGCATGTGATCTGCTGCAAAAGTTAATACAACAAGGTGTATAAAATAAAACTCCATGTATTTCCCTTGCTGTTCCCTGTGATGGAGGAGAGCACAGTCTGGCGATCTATAATGTGTGGCAATCATCGTTTACTCCTGACTGTCCCAGTTATTAGAAGTTATTTAAGAGACTCTGGTCCATGCACAAGGTTAAGTGGTTGCTGACACTGTGAGTGATATTATCGTGTCGCTGTCTTGTCACAGCCGAGATTTCCGCTATGACCACTTTCACTAAGAGGATTCCATAAATACTGACCTTAATCTTTTGTCGCCTAATCTGACAGTGCGAGAGATGTCTGTAACTTGGCATTCCGAGTGTGCGCAGGGACACGCACTGAGCTGACATCCCCCTGAGTGCAATGCCTGCATGCTGAGTGTGTGCGGAGACGCGCTGCTGACATCCCCCTGAGTGCAATGCCTGCATTCCGAGTGTGTGCGGAGACGAGCGCTGAGCTGACATCCCCGGAGCGCAATGCCTGCATGCTGAGTGAGCAACAGGAGATGCAGCGGCAGTGCCAGGCAACACACCGACAGATGGGCGATCAGTCCGTAAGTACCTGACTGCACCGCATGCAAGGGAGGGTAAATGGGGGTGAAACTTCTTAGTAACTGAATAAAATAATCATCCAATAAGAAACTACTTATTTAGCCCACCAATCCCGTTGTTTTTACTGTTCACTGTCAGATTCAGGAGCAATGTGATAGGAAAATAAAAGAGAATAATATTTCTGCTGGTTTCCATCTTTACTGCTTCTTTGTGACGCCACAGGGAAGTGACATCACTTCTGCTTTTTTTTTTTTCAACCCAGCACAGTGTTAATTTTCCCTCACTATTGCCACAGCTTACTGTCCCTCCCACAGCAAACATCACCTAGACAACAGGCTTACATCACTGTGTAAACTCTTTAACGTGAGGGGGGATTCAAATACCTTCTGCTCATAGTGTTCTTATCTTAGCTGAAATAGAAAGACTATGCTCAGTCGGAGATTTTATTAGGGCTGATAACAAGAAGACTGAGCAGTGAAAAATAAAACAAAGAGCAGAGTAGGTATTTACTGTCATGTTCCCATTGATATATATGGTAAAATACATGAGGGTGCTTCGTCTCTGGTTCTCTTTTATGAGGGATATGGGAAGCTCTGGAATCCTGGAGGGAATGATTTCAGAGAGGATGGATTGACCATTATTCCATGTTGACAACTGCAACATCCTACCAAAAATGAGACCAGTGCCTCTCCAATTACTACTGAACTTTGCTGCTCGTCCTCCCCACCACTCCTCGGATGTTGCCCAATCTTTTCCAGTCTCTCCATTGGCTGCAAGAAACCCAAGAAGATCCAATTCAAACTCCTAATCTTCTCTTCTAAAGCTCCTCGTATGTTGCCATTGGTATACATTTCCTAATGTCCATACATCAACCCAACCACAGCTTTGATGCTCACATGAAACGCCCCTATCCTACATTTTGGTCACTTGAAACAAAAAGAAAAACCGAGAGCCCAATATAGTGCAGTAAGTCTAACAATTGTTGGCGAAATAATTAACAGATGTGGATATACTCACAAACACGGGTTACCATATTGGCAACCACTTGAAATGCAGGTGGGGAGCATTAAAACCTGACCCCACTCAGGTGTAAGAAGTCGCTCTCTGTAGATAGAAAGAAGGGGACAGTCCCCTCCACCCAGGGTGGACTATATACTGTGCAAATTTGGACAGAGGCGCCAGGCAGGTTAAAATGATCTAAAAACAACTAAAAAGGAGGAGTACAGGTGGACTTACCTCCTGAAATGATGGACAATCGAGATTGTTCAAATCGCAAATAACAATTTATTTTGGCACTCCGCAACGCGTTTCGCAGGTATAGCCCACTTCATCAGGCAAGGAGTGCAAGCTCAAAAAGGTCCAATAGTGGCAATGTGCCTCTATTGCCACTATTGGACCTTTTTGAGCTTGCACTCCTTGCCTGATGAAGCGGGCTATACCTGCGAAATGCGTTGCGGAGTGCCAAAATAAATTGTTATTTACGATTTGAACAATCTCGATTGTCCATCATTTCAGAAGGTAAGTCCACCTGTACTCCTCCTTTTTAGTTGTTTTTAGATCATTTTAACCTGCCTGGCGCCTCTGTCCAAATTTGCACACTACATTTTGGTCACCTCCTTTCACGTTCACGTCTAGGGCTTCTAACGAGTTTTACTCCTCCATTGGAACACTCTTCAGCTCCTTGTCCTTCATGCTCTGAGCCTTGCTACCTTGCAATGCGCCCTTCAGAAGAGCATATTATCTGCCACTTTTCCCTTTCAGATATATGTCTACTTCTGTGCAAGATGTCAACACTACCTGCTGCCTCATTCACTAGATACTTAATTAGCTTACCAGTTATGTCCATCCTGCTTCCTTCTAGACTGTAAGCTTACCAGGGTAGGGTAGAGACCTGCCTGCAGTGTTTTTGGTCTATGTGGTACTTTTTCCTACCAAATTGACAGGTCCCTATAATTTTGAATATTTTCATACTATGCATGAACTATGTTTGTAGTTTTCCTCTTTCTGTCCTTCTTTCCTTCCTTTCTTTTCTTTTCTTTTCCATGTTGTTCGTGTTGGCTGTATCGACATAATTACCTAAACTGCAGTGTAGTAAAGCAACCACAAGATGTCACTGTAAAATGTAAAGTGCTGCTGTGATCTCTATGGCATTGCTATTTCCTGTATTCACTCAGTGTTTCTCTGTCTTCTAAGTAAGCTGCACTTCCTGATGGTGGTGTATGATATTTGTCTGCATGTTTACCTTCAGTAAAGAGTTCTAACTTGGTATACTGGGTGCCTATCTGTGTGTACAGACCACTCTGCCCCATCAGTTCAATCAGCCCTACACCATGCCTCGTTTCCTCATAGCGAGGGTGTGTGGTGTTTTAAGGGCATCTCTTATCACCTGAGGCATTATTTTTACCTGGATTTATAGCACAGTGAGGGAAAGGAATAGAATGCTTAACCCGACTAATCCAATTATATCTTGCTGTGAGTTATGTTTAACCCCTGAGACATCCATTAACCTTCTGTTATATTACCCTGCAATCTTACTAGTGTATAATTATCCCTCCAGCTGTGTAGGTAGCTAGAAGGAGCTGGTTGTCCACAAGGGGACAGAAAAGAAAAACAACAACTACAAAAAACAAACAAACAAAAAAAAACAAACTCAAAAGGTCAAGGAGAGAAAAAAGAATAAGATCTGGTGCACACCAGAGCGGTTCTGGAGCGTTTTGAAAACGCTTGCAGGGGGAAAACCGCTTGGCTAATGAAAGTGAATGGGATGGTGCACACCAGAGCGGCTCGTTTTTCCCCCAAACGCAAACTCGGGGGCTGCAGCATTTTTTAGATTTCTGAGGCGTTTCTGCCTGAATGTTATAGTATAAGTGGAAAACAGCTCTGAAAAACGCTACATCAGAGCGGTTTTCCAGGCGTTTTTGTTACAGAAGCTGTTCAGTAAGGCCTGGTGCACACCAAAAACCACTAGCAGATCCGCAAAATGCTAGCAGATTTTGAAACGCTTTTTCTTATTTTTCTGTAGCGTTTCAGCTAGCGTTTTGCGGTTTTGTGTAGCAGTTTTGGTGTAGTAGATTTCATGTATTGTTACAGTAAAGCTGTTACTGAACAGCTTCTGTAACAAAAACGCCTGGAAAACTGCTCTGAACAGGCGTTTTTCAGAGCGTTTTTTCCTATACTTAACATTGAGGCAGAAACGCATCCGAAATCCAAAAAATGCCTCACCCCGGGAGGATTCATTTCTGCAAAACACCTCCCGCTCTGGTGTGCACCACCCCATTGAGATACATTGACCAAGTGGATCCGCAGCCGCAAGCGGCTGCAGAAACGCTGAAAAAGCCGCTCGGTGTGCTCCAGCCCTAACAGCTTTACTGTAACAAAATATGACATCTGCTACACAAAAACGCTCCAAAAAACACTAGGCATGTTTAGAAAACCTTTCAGGAACATGCCTAGAATCGCTCTGAAATCTGCTTTAAAAACCTCTAGCGTTTTCCGGAACTGCTAGAGGTTTTTGGTGTGCACTGGGCCTAAGAAAGGAAATTACAGACCTGACAGAATATCTGAAAGTCCAGAAAGCTGAATGCAGTGGGAAGTGGGTGAGGGTAGGCCAGATAGGGACCATGGGCCACAGAGGGGAGAAGAAGAAATGAAGAGTCCCACGTCATGAAGGCCCAATAAGGGCACCAGAAAAAAAAAGGGTGTGGGGCCGAAATTTTAAGATATTGTCAATAACAATATTTTTATTGTTTCTTCATCTTTATCTGAGATAGAATAATAAATATGTTAAAATAACGGTAATAAAAATCACAAAATATAATCTATAACAATGAAAATGAAAATATATTTACAGTCGTAATAAGCATAGTAAAACATTGGTAAACATTACCGATATTTTACTACAACTAAATTTAACCCTACGCTCACACGGAAACCCTCCCTCTACCTATTCCTAACCCTAAGACCCCCCCCCCCCCTGGTGGTGCCTAACCCTAAAACCCCCTTCCTAAAGCCTAACCCTAAGACCACCCCCCCCCCCCCCCCCCGAGGTGCCTAACCCTAAGACTCCCCCGGTGGTGCCTAAACCTACCACTCCCCTTCCTGAAGCCTAACCTTAAGACCCCCCTGCTGGTGCCTAACCCTAAGACCTCCCTTCCTGAAGCCTAACCTTAAGACCCCCCCCTTGCTGGTGCCTAACCCTAAGACCCCCCCTGGTGGTGCCTAATTATTTTATTTATTTATTATATTGATAAAGCACCAACATATTATGCATATTATGCAGAGTTAAGGTTACAGACAATATTTAGGGGTGACATACAGCAATAAAACAACACAGGAATACATGCAGACCAGATCACGCAGCACAGTATGAGCACAAGGTAATGCTTAGTAGAGTTGGGCCAAACGGTTCGCCTGCGAACGGTTCCATGCGAACTTCAGTGGTTCGCGTTCGCGTCCCACAGGCGAACCTTTGCGGAAGTTCGGTTCGCCCCATAATGCACATGGAGGGTCAACTTTGACCCTCTACATCACAGTCAGCAGGCCCAGTGTAGCCAATTAGGCTACACTAGCCCCTGGAGCCCCACCCCCCCTTATATAAGGCAGGCAGCGGCGGCCATTACGGTCACTCGTGTGCTGCCTGCGTTAGTGAGAGTAGGGCGAGCTGCTGCAGACTGTCTCTCAGGGAAAGATTAGTTAGGCTTAACTTGTTCCTGTCTGGCTGCATACCTGTTCTGTGAACCCACCACTGCATACCTGTGCTGTGAACCCACCACTGCATACCTGTGCTGTGAACCCACCACTGCATACCTGTGCTGTGAACCCACCACTGCATACCTGTTCTGTGAACCCACCACTGCATACCTGTTCTGTGAACCCACCACTGCATACCTGTACTGTGAACCCACCACTGCATACCTGTGCTGTGAACCCACCACTGCATACCTGTTCAGTGAACCCACCACTGCATACCTGTGCTGTGAACCCACCACTGCATACCTGTTCAGTGAACCTGCTACTGCATACCTGTTCAGTGAACCCACCACTGCATACCTGTTCAGTGAACCCACCACTGCATACCTGTTGTGTTCAGTGAACCCGCCACTGCATACCTGTTCTGTTCAGTGGACCCGCCACTGTATACCTGTTTAGTGACCCCGCCACTGCATACCTGTTGTGTTCAGTTAACCTGCCACTGCATACCTGTTCTGTGAACCCGCCACTGTATACCTGTTCTGTTCAGTGAACCCGCCACTGCATACCTGTTCTGTTCAGTGGACCCGCCACTGTATACCTGTTCAGTGAACCCACCACTGCATACCTGTTGTGTTCAGTGAACCTGCCACTGCATACCTGTTCTGTGAACCCGCCACTGTATACCTGTTCTGTTCAGTGAACCCGCCACTGCATACCTGTTCTGTTCAGTGGACCCGCCACTGTATACCTGTTCAGTGAACCCACCACTGCATACCTGTGCTGTGAACCCACCACTGCATACCTGTTCTGTGAACCCACCACTGCATACCTGTTCAGTGAACCCTCCACTGCATACCTGTTGTGTTCAGTGAACCCGCCACTGCATACCTGTTCTGTTCAGTGGACCCGCCACTGTATACCTGTTTAGTGACCCCGCCACTGCATACCTGTTCTGTTCAGTGAACCCGCCACTGCATACCTGTTGTGTTCAGTGAACCTGCCACCGCATACCTGTTCTGTGAACCCGCCACTGCATACCTGTTGTGTTCAGTGCGTTACACGGTGAGTTTGGTGTGTCAGTGTGAAGCAGTACCTTAATTACACTACCTGATTGATGTATACACATGCAAGATGTTTTAAAGCACTTTAGGCCTGTCATTTAGCATTCAATGTGATTTCTGCCCTTAAAACACTGCTTTGCGTCAAATCCAGATTTTTCCCGGGGACTTTTGGCATGTATCCCACTCCGCCATGCCCCCCTCCAGGTGTTAGACCCCTTGAAACATCTTTTCCATCACTTTTGTGGCCAGCATAATTATTTTTTTTTTTCAAAGTTCGCATCCCCATTGAAGTCTATTGCGGTTCGCGAACTTTAACGCAAACCGAACCTTCCGCGGAAGTTTGCGAACCAGGTTCGCGAACCTAAAATCGGAGGTTCGGCCCAACTCTAATGCTTAGTCAGTCACTGGAGGGGAGCATGGAGATCACACAGCACAGTATGAGTACAAGGTAATGCTTAGTCACTGGAGGGGAGCATGGAGATCACACAGCACAGTATGAGTACAAGGTAATGCTTAGTCACTGGAAGGGAGCATGGAGATCACACAGCACAGTATGAGTACAAGGTAATGCTTAGTCACTGGAGGGGAGCATGGAGATCACACAGCACAGTATGAGTACAAGGTAATGCTTAGTCACTGGATGGAGCATGGAGATCACACAGCACAGTATGAGTACCAGGTAATGCTTAGTCACTGGAGGGGAGCATGGAGGTCACACAGCACAGTATGAGTACAAGGTAACGCTTAGTCACTGGATGGGGCATGGAGATCACACAGCACAGTATGAGTACAAGGTAATGCTTAGTCAGTCACTGGAGGGGGGCATGGAGATTAGGCAAGTCGAGTTCACTCCCCCCAGCGGTGCCTAACCCTAAAGGTGGCCATACACTGGTGAATTTGCCATCCGATTCGACCAACAGATAGATCCCCCTTTGATCGAATCTGATCAGAGAGGTATCGTATGGCTGCCTTTACTGCAAACAGATTGTGAACCGATTTCAGCATGAAACCGATCACAATCTGTGGAGCTGCCGCTGCCACCTGCCCGCCAGCTATACATTACCTGCTCCGGCCGGCGTGACTCCCCCGGTCTCCGCTGTCTTCTTCTCTACGCTGGTCTCCAGTCCAGCTGGCTTGCTTCACACTTCCGGTCCAGGAGAAGTTTAAACAGTAGAGGGCGCTCTACTATTTAAACTTCCTGCTGGGATAGGAAGTTCAGTAAAGCTTCAGCCCTGGAGCCCGGAGTGGAGAAGAAGACAGCGGAGACTGGGGGAGTCGCACCGGCCGGAGCAGGCAATGTATAGCTGGCGGGCAGGTGGCAGCGGGGACTCGCGCCGGCCGGAGCAGGTAATGTATCTCCGCTGTATTGCGTCGGTCGTCGGGCATTTGAACGCCGCTATCGACGCACTCCCGACCCGTCGGCGATCGAGAAAAATCTTCCGCACGGACGGATCGACGGGAATCATCGGGAATGATTGATTTCGGACGTTTCAGCGTTTGTGCGACGATTTCACAGCAGATTAGGTCACAGTGATCGAATCTGCTGTATATCGGTGGGAAAATCGTTAGGTGTATGGGCCCCTTAAGACCCCCCCTGGTATTGCCTAACACTAAAACCCCCTTCTTGATCGCTAACCCTAAAACCCCCTTTCTTCACTGCAAATAACGCTGATACAAAAAAGTGATACTTTTATAAGTGTAACTTTATAAGTGATACTAAGATAATAAAGTTCAAAACAATAATTTACAATATTATAATTCTTAAAACAAATTTTAAAATGATATTCATCGAAACCCTAATTCTCAAAGTGAAAAAGTTCAGTTGGACGGGCCCGGGGCTGGCTATTTATTCGGCTCCCAAATTTCTTCTTTGGCGCCCAATAGCCAATATTTTGCATTAGCACCCATGGGTGCCCAAGTAGTGCATTAGCCCCAGGTGCCCAAATTTCCTGATTCCCCTTATAGCCCATTTTATTTTAATTTTTTTCAAATTGTTGCCAAGCCTTGCTGCCTGATAGGCCAAACATTTCTAGGCATCTAAGTTCCTTTACTTGATCCGGCCATTCCTTCTTTGAGGGTATCATTTAACATCTCCAATATTTTCAAATATAATTTCTAGCAACTGGCAGCAGTGTATGCATTTTGTTCTTGTATTGCTGTATGTTCCAATAATAATATGCATGAACGATAGATGTATTTATGGTTTCCACTATTGTCTGTGTTGTACTCTGTATAGCGTCACAGAAGATGAAAGTATATAATGGACAGATCAATAAAAAAAATAAGGTGGATGGATGTTGAGAGACAGAGGTCCATATGCAATTCCTGATCTTTCTCCTAGGAGATACTTTCACATCTTATCGATAAAATGCCCCTTTAGCCACCAGCAAGCGAGAAAATACTCAGAATAATTGTGATAGTATTTTTTCACTTATTTTTTCAATATTAAAATGCTTAAAAGTTATTTTCAAGAGAATATGAAAATTATCTCCTAGGAGATAACATGGAAGAAAAGGTTAAAGGAGTCATTAGGCAAATAAAAAAAAAAAAAACCTTTACTCACTTTGGGGCTTTCTCCCTAGCAGCCGACTGTCTCACGCTGTCACCTCTGCTCCCCGCCGCTGTCCCGGTCTCCGTTCTCGGCCCGGAAGCCGACCCCGAAGTCGTCCGCACTGCGTGAACCGCCGCTGTCAATCAAGCCCACGTTGTACGGGGCTTATTGCGCAGGCACAGTAGTTCAGCGTGGGACAGTCGGCTGCAGGACAGGTGAGTAAAGCTTTTTTTTTTTAATTTCGCCTGATGACTCCTTTAATTGCATACGGGCCAAAGACCCTTATTCAATTCACTTTTACTATCAAGTTTTGTCCTATGAGATAATTTTTCATCTTCTAACTAAAATAACCTTTAATCTTTCTACAGCCAGGGCCAGATTAAAGCCAAGGCCACAACATAGGCCATGGCCTAGGACATCACAGGATCAAGGGGCGGGTGAGCAGCAGCCTATACTAGGGAAGGGGGGAAGAGTCACCTGGCTACCTATACTGGAGGTAGGGGTGGTCATCAGGCTCATTTTAAGGAAGGGGGGAGGGTCATCTGTCTTATACTAGAGTATGTATGAGCTCTGTAATGCTCCGTGTACCGCTGCCATCATTCCATCGCTATCCAGTGATTGGTAAAGCTGTATGTGCCCAGCCGCTCGCTCAAGTGGATCCGCCCCCCGCTCATTAAGACTTATACATATTACGAATTACAGACAGCGGACCGGGCAGTGCGGACCGGGAACCAACAATACACCTCCCCCCCCCAAAAAAAAATGCAAAAAGCAGGTTTTGAAAAAAATCGGGGGAAAATCGAAATTGCAATTTTTGAGAGAAAAATGCCCCTACTTTGGGGCATCGGAAATAGAATATTGATCTGTTTTCAATCTATGATATGCAATGATCATGAGGTTGAAAGGGAAGCAGAGGTACTATTCTATTATCAAGGAAAAGCTCCTCAGCCTTTTTAGGACTATGGAGGAGCCGTAAAATTAGGTAGGACAATATTTTGATCTTCATTAAAACGTTCCTAAAGATTAAAAATTCCCTCTAACATTTCTTAATGTCATTGTTCAAGATTATCATTCGGCCACTATGGAAATATTAATACTTTGCATTTTTGTAGTTCTCACCTGCAGGGGGAGAAGATGAGCCTGGCGGTGGGACAAACAAGAACATTCTTGTACCTCAACCGGGCAAAAACTCCAGGAACATTTTATTGCCCCTCCCAGTAAACAACGACCAAAAATATCTGAATCTGGAATCCGTAAACTCCACTCTGTCCAAGATTTCAGTTGCAAATGAACTGGCATCAAATGAGAAGAACATCAAAAAGTTTATGTCTGTGAAGTCTTCTTCAACGGCAATCCAAAACACAGACGATGGTCACCAGAAACGGCCAATTAAGCTGGCTCCACTTAATCTTCCAGAGGAGGTGAAGGAGGCACAGCTCAAGAAAATAAATGCAATGAAAGATGATGTCTACCTGATCAGGAAGAATAATACCCAAGTCGGGAAGGTGGTGAAGGCCCCTAGTGACCGACCGATGATTAGAGAACCTTTACGTAAAGCCGACTTTACTCAGGATAATTTACCAAAACTTAAAGCAGCAAATCTCTTATCAAAAGACAATCTTGGCCAACAAGGCTCCTCGCCACCAGGCACTGCCCTGCCTGGAAATATACAAACAAGAACATTAAGTTCCTCCATAGTTAAACTTGAGAAAAGGCGAATCCGTGACTCCGTTCCAGCCGCCATCACTATAAACTCTGCCGATGTACAAAATATTCCTGACCAAGAGGGTTTAAAGTTCGGAAAAGGTCACAACAATAACCCAAATCTAGCGAGGCCAGTGAAGGTTGATAGGCTTGTTATAGTGCATGTTGATCGGACAGCTAGCGCAGGACGCAAAGACAACAACCAAAGAAGAGCTAAATTAGTTACTCCAGTTCTCAAGATATAAATAAGGTAGAGTCTTGGTTATCCAGCAACAAAAATTCAATTTTTAACCACTTTACCACCACGGGTGCTTGTATCTACGCTCCTTTTAACATCTGTAACGATTGGTGTCAGCGAACAGATGTCTGATAATTGAGTGATCTGCAGTATCACCAATAAACCAGACACTATACCTGATTATGTAGTGATCTGCAGAATCACCAATAATACAAGTATAGCAACACACAGAAGGTATACAATGTATAGTGCTTGGTGCAACAGTAGTACTTGATAGATTAGCTATACCTCACCAGAGGAGATGGTGGGTACTATCAGTACAGAGGCCCTCACCAGAGATCAGGGCTCTCTGGTGGGGAGGCGAGGTCAGACAGGCAAGGTCGGCAACAGACAGGTAGTAACGGTACAGAATCAGAAAGCAATAGAAAGGTGGTTATACAGGCTAAGTCGGCAACAGGATCAGATGGGCAGAAGTACAGAGACAGTAAACGAGAGAGAGGTCAGAGGCAAGCCAGAGTCATACACAGATCTCAATAAAGAGTAATGCAAACAATAATATTCCTATCTAGTGTGAAATCCCCAGTTTCCTCCCGGATCAAAGCACACCTGATCTATCTAAGGTCTGAGCACTAACACGAAGTATTCGCAACAGCAGACAATTTGCGAGTGAAGCCGAGAGGCTTAAGAAGCAGAGGAGACCCAATTGGCACGCCCACTCCTCTGAGCCAATAAGGAGCGGCGAACGTCTCCTCTGACGTCAGCCGACTATCTGTTCAGCTGACGCGCCTCCTCCCCGCATAAAGGTCCTGTCTGTGTGCGCGCGCACGCGACAATGCAACCCTATGTGCAGCTGACAAACCCATCCTCGGCGTGCTAGACGCCAGAGGCACGGGTGACATGCTAGGCAGAGGAATGGAGGCAGCTGCGAAGGACGCCAGACTGCCCGCCGTTGCTTCCTCCATGTTTATTACAACATCCTTTCCCCACCAGGAGCATAGATACACGCAACCCCCCGCCGCTACCGCCGCTGACCGCGCTCCCGCTCGCTTGTGCGCGCACTCCCTGCAGCAATGATCGGCATGTTTCCGTGAGAAGCTGCGCGATCATTGTGTAAAAAAAAAAGTTTCCCAGCCTCACTGAACTTCCTGTAAGCGTACTTCCTACGCTTACATGTCGCATGAACAAAAAAATTACTGTGGCCATCTTGTGGCCAAATAGTAAAACTACATCCAAAAACATTTTTCATATATAAATATATAGTTTTATATTATAAATTAACTCATTACCTCCCACACACCCCATTTTTTTTTTTTTTTTGTAATAAAAAGAAAAAAAAAATTACAATAACAAAAAATACATAAATAGTTACCTTAGGGACTGAACTCTTTAAATATTTATGTCAAGAGGGTATAACACTGCTACTTTATAAACTATGGGCTTGTAATTAGGGATGGACGCAAAACTGAAAAAAATGCACCTTTATTTCCAAATAAAATATTGGTACCAAACATTGTGATAGGGACATAATTTAAACGGTCTAATAACCGGGACAAATGGGCAAATACATTTCATGTATTTTAATTACAGTAGCATGCATTATTTAAAAACTATAATGGCCGAAAACTGAAAAATAATAATTTTTTTCCCACATTTTTTCCTATTTTCCCATTAAAACACATTTAGAATAAAATAATTCTTGGCATAATGTCCCACCTAAAGAAAGCCTAATTGGTGGTGAAGAAAACAAGATATAGTTCATTTCATTAAAAAGTTATAGATGAGTGAATAGAAGGAGCGCTGAAAGGTGAACATTGCTCTGGTGCTCCAGGGGTTAAACCCCTCAGTTGTGAAGTGGTTAAATTCTGTGAAAATATTTGCCAAAAAAATTCTGTATTTTCGTAATACGATCAAAGGAAATTAATTTTTCTTTCTGATGCGTAAATTAGCGAAAAAAGTGAAAAATCTTTATTTTTAACGTAAACATTTGCAGAAATCGTTTATTTTTCATGCAAAAATTTGCAAAAAATTTGAAAAATTAGAAACTTATTACAAAATGACTTTCAATGACATTTTCGCCCCAAAGCCAAATTTTACATTATTCTCATGAAAATGAATGCAAAAAGAATATTGGCATTTTCGCTCATCACTGCTTGAGACTCAAAATTAAAAATAGGCCTAGCTGATACAGTAATATACCCCACTCTATATAAATACCATGAACTGTATTTTATAATAAAATACAGTAATTGAAGGTATATTAACCTTAGGGAAGCCGCGGAACCAGGGCCGGTTTAAGCAACAATGGGGCCCTCGGGCAAAATAAACCTGGGGGGCCCCCCAACAGATACCCCGGAACAAAAATCAGCATTAAGGGACCTTTTTGCAGCTGGTATAGTCAGGGTGTGAAGCCCCAGTCGGTCGGAGCTCCACATTCTGGCTATCCCAGCCTGCATGGGGGACAAGGGGTTAAAAAGTTTCAGGAGGGGGACCCCACATAATTAAAAAAAAAAATTCCCACACTCTAAACATACAAAAAAAAAATTGGGAAAATAGGAAAAAATGCCAGGGATCTTCATGCAGCCATACTGCAGCTGTATAGCGATCCCTGGCCAAAGCACTGCAGCTGCGTATGGACGGCGTAAGGGTATCAGCCACGCAACGCATGCAAACACAGATGGCGTGCGTTTGTACGCATTGCGTTCCGATCGCATGGCCATCTGCATTTGGTAATATGAACGGGGCCTAAGAAGTTGGTCTTCACCACTGTGAGCACTGCTAGCGATTTGTGCGGGTTAGTTGAGTTCTGGATAGCGTGGACTCTACTGTACTCATCAAGCATACAGTATATCATACACCACCATCAGGAAATGCAGCTTACGTAGAATAGAGAGGAACATAGAAAATAACAATCCCATAAAGATCATCATTTTACACACAGTGACATCTTGTGGTTGTTTTACTGTACTGCAGTTTAAGGTAATACTGTTAAACGTCTAATAGAAATAACCTTTTTCAAAGTCACTGTCAGTTATTCATCCCAACAGTTAATCACAGTATGTAAACTATGTTTCTTGTACAATGACTAGTGACACTGGCCTCAATTCACTAAGCTTATCTCCTGTCTTTAATAACGTTTCTAGAGTTGTCACCATGGTGATGAGGCATGTAGTATTCAGGAAACATTTTACCTCAGGCAGGCAAACCTAAAGTTAACTCTTCGATCCTTAAAATAACTCCAGAATTCTAAAGTTAAAGACAGGCTGTTAATTAACTGTGTGTGAAAATAACTACAGTGGAGGTATCTTAATTATAGAGGAGCTAACTTAAAGCCCAATCTACACGATACGATTCCATTACGATTCTATTTACGATCCGATTAAATCCGACATGTCCGATCGGGATTCGATTCGATACAATTTGATTTGCCATTGCAAAAAAATTGCAAATCGAATTGAGTCGAAACGAATCCCGATCGGACATGTCGGATTTAATCGGTTTGTAAAATGAATCGTAATCGAATTGCACAAAGAATCGTATCGTGTAGATTGGGCTTAAGGAATGAAGAGATAAGATAACTCTCTCACTGTGTGGAGGTAAGTTTTCTCTTGCCTTATTATCTCCAGCATGATCTTAGTGAATTGAGGCCAATATTTCATTTTGAAATAAAGGTATATTTTTTACTGATTTGTGGACTATTATTTCCTAATTCCTTGTATTGATATTGAACCAAAAACTATAAAAATAATGAACAAAATGGTAGAAATGGGGAAGGAGAGGTTAATAAATGAGTGAATTGAAAGAGATGGTTCACGAGATGCAGCGTTTTTTCCCGCAGATGTGTTTTTCAAGTGTTTTGCGTGCGTTTTTACGTGTTTGTGGTTCGCATATACAAGACGCTTATGCATTTTGTATGCGTTTTCAATGCGTTTTTATATTGTGTTTTATGCAAATGACTTGGAGGACAACAGGAAGCGTAAATACATCACACAAAAAATGTAAAAAAAATGCACATGAAAAACGCATCCAATGCACAATACATTGCGTTTCCATTGACTTTTATCATGTACATTTTTTATGTGTTTTTGAATATCATGCAACTAAAACAGCGTTTTTAAAACCGCACGCATAGAAAACGCTGAAGCATTTTTATGTGCGTTTTTTCCTGCCGCCCCTAGACTTCCATTTAGTGTTGGGCGAACAGTGTTCGCCACTGTTCGGGTTCTGCAGAACATCACTCTGTTCGGGTGATGTTCGAGTTCGGCCGAACACCTGATGGTGTTCGGCAAAACCGTTCGGCCACATGGCCGAACTAAGAGCGCATGGCCGAACGTTCCCCGAACGTTCGGCTAGCGCTGTGATTGGCCGAACGGGTCACGTGGTTCGGACCCGAACGCGCTCTGATTGGCCGAACGGGTCACGTGGTTCGGGTCAATAAATACCCGATCCACGTCATTTCTCCGCCATTTGTCTGTGGGTTTAGCTTTGGGTAGGCAGGCAGGGTAGTTCGCGCTCCAGCCAGGCTAGCCAGGGTCCCCCCAGTCATTGTGTCGCTGCTGGGAACAGTAGTACACCGCTCACCCACACTATATAGCATTGTGTTTACTGCCACTCTGTGTACACCGCTCACCCACCACTGTATAGCATTGTGTTTACTGCCACTCTGTGTCTCTGCTGGGAACAGTAGTACACCGCTCACCCGCCACTGTATAGCATTGTGCTCTGTGTCGCTGCTGGGAATAGTAGTACACCGCTCACCCACCACTGTATAGCATTGTGCTCTGTGTCGCTGCTGGGAACAGTAGTACACCGCTCACCCACCACTGTATAGCATTGTGCTCTGTGTCGCTGCTGGGAATAGTAGTACACCGCTCACCCACCACTGTATAGCATTGTGCTCTGTGTCGCTGCTGGGAATAGTAGTACACTGCTCACCCACCACTGTATAGCATTGTGCTCTGTGTCGCTGCTGGGAATAGTAGTACACCTCTCACCCACCACTGTATAGCATTGTGCTCTGTGTCGCTGCTGGGAATAGTGGTACACCGCTCACCCACCACTGTATAGCATTGTGCTCTGTGTCGCTGCTGGGAACAGTAGTACACCGCTCGCTCACCCACACTATATAGCATTGTATTTACTGCCACTCTGTGTCTGCTGGGAACAGTAGTAAACCGCTCACCCGCCACTGTATAGCATTGTGCTCTGTGTCGCTGCTGGGAATAGTGGTACACCGCTCACCCACCACTGTATAGCATTGTGCTCTGACTCGCTGCTGGGAACAGTAGTACACCGCTCACCCACACTATATAGCATTGTGTTCACTGCCACTCTGTGTACACCGCTCACCCAGCACTATATAATATTGTGTTTACTGCCACTCTGTGTCGCTGCTGGGAATAGTGGTACACCGCTCACCCACCACTGTATAGCATTGTGCTCTGTGTCGCTGCTGGGAATAGTGGTACACCGCTCACCTACCACTGTATAGCATTGTGCTCTGTGTCGCTGCTGGGAATAGTGGTACACCGCTCACCCACCACTGTATAGCATTGTGCTCTGTGTCGCTGCTGGGAACAGTAGTACACCGCTCGCTCACCCACACTATATAGCATTGTGTTTACTGCCACTCTGTGTACACCGCTCACCCAGCACTATATAGCATTGTGTTTACTGCCACTCTGTGTCTGCTGGGAACAGTAGTACACCGCTCACCCGCCACTGTATAGCATTGTGCTCTGTGTTGCTGCTGGGAATAGTGGTACACCGCTCACCCACCACTGTATAGCATTGTGCTCTGACTCGCTGCTGGGAACAGTAGTACACCGCTCACCCACACTATATAGCATTGTGTTTACTGCCACTCTGTGTACACCGCTCACCCAGCACTATATAGCATTGTGTTTACTGCCACTCTGTGTCTGCTGGGAACAGTAGTACACCGCTCACCCGCCACTGTATAGCATTGTGCTCTGTGTCGCTGCTGGGAATAGTGGTACACCGCTCACCCACCACTGTATAGCATTGTGCTCTGACTCGCTGCTGGGAACAGTAGTACACCGCTCACCCACACTGTATAGCATTGTGTTTACTGCCACTCTGTGTACACCGCTCACCCAGCACTATATAGCATTGTGTTTACTGCCACTCTGTGTCTGCTGGGAACAGTAGTACACCGCTCACCCGCCACTGTATAGCATTGTGCTCTGTGTCGCTGCTGGGAATAGTGGTACACCGCTCACCCACCACTGTATAGCATTTCTGTACTGCCACTGTACTGCTGCCAGTCAGCGTGTACTTTAAGGATAAGTGAAATGAGGAAGAAATCCGGTGAAAGAGGGAGGGGCAAGGGAAGAGGTGTTTCCCCTGACGGTTCACGTACAGGCCACAGGGGAGCACCGAAGAAAACCCACTCAATACCGCCCATGTTGTCCAGGACAACAACCCTCACAAATCCAAAAGAACAGGACCAGATAATTACTTGGATGACCTCTCAAGCGTCCAGCAGTGGGTTAAGCAGCACCAGCACATCACGCACGAGGTCCGAGTCCTCAGCCAGTTACAAGGAGCCAGTGGGCACAAAGCTGACACAACCGGCAGCGACACCACGCACACAACTGCCAGATAACCAGTCCGAAGAATTACCACAGGACACAATGGGGTATTCGCAGGAGCTATTCCCAGCCCAACAAACTTCCACCTTTGAAAGGTCAATGGAACAGCCAGAAATGTTGTGCCCGGATTCACAACCATTAACTGTGGGAAATGCACCGCGCACTGAAATACAAGGCGAGTCCGAGGACTTTGAAACCCAAATCCCAGAGCAAGTTGGGCAGGAGGGGTTGCAATTGCAGGAGGTCGGCCGAGAAGATCTGGAAGACGACATTAGAGTGAGCTGCGCAGAGGTTGTTCTGGGGAGCTCTACTCCACGGCGGCGGCCCCCCACAATGACATATGACGAGTTTGAGGAGATGGAAGAGGAGGGTATGGACAATGTGGACACAGACCCAGATTTTGTATGTGAAGGAGAACATCGCCGTCGTAGCAGCACAGATGAGTCTGTTGAAGAACCCACTGCTGCACGAGTTCGCCTTGTGCCACAAGGTGGGCGGCGCGAAATTTCAGGCACCACAAGCGTGGAAGTTCCTTTGAGACGCAAAAGAGGCGCAAACAGAAATCGCCAGCAAGGCAGGTGCTCCAAAGTCTGGGCTTTCTTTGAAGACTGCACTGAGGATGGTACCATGGCGATTTGCAAGGTGTGCAAGACCCGCCTGAGCAGGGGGAAAAGTATTAACAACCTCTCCACCACCAGCATGAGCCGCCACATGCTATCCAAACATCCCACTCTGTGGGCAAACGCGGCAGGACAGGGTACCAGCAACGCTGCCTCCCTTGGGTTCACCAGACTCACCACCAGACCCGCCTCAGCAGCAGCAGTAGCCCAGCCATTGCGTAGTTCACAACATTCACAAACATCAGACGACGCTGACACTGTCACTTTCCGGACTAGTGCTCTTGAGGTCTCCCAGTGTTCATCAAACACAACAACCAACAGCCCTTCAGTGTGCAGCCCTACGGTTCAGTTGTCTGTCTCTGAGATGTTTGAGCGCAAGAGGAAATTTCCAGCAAATGACCCCCGGGCCATGGCAGTAACAGCCAGCATAGCCAAGCTTCTGGCCTGCGAAATGCTGCCATATCGAGTGGTGGAGACAAACAGCTTCAAGGGCATGATGTCAGTGGCCATCCCACGTTACGTGGTTCCCAGCTGCTACCACTTTGCGCGCTCTGCAGTGCCTGAGTTGCATGAGCACGTGGTCAGCAAAATAACCCGAAGCTTGAAGAATGCCGTTGCCTGCAAGGTTCACCTCACCACTGACACCTGGACGAGTGCGTTCGGCCAGGGTCGATACATCTCCCTTACAGCGCACTGGGTGAACCTTGTGGAGCCTGGCAGCGATTCCTCACTTGCTACGGCGCGGGTGTTGCCCACGTCGCAAACAGCTGCACCGCCGTCCCTCCCACTGGATAACAACAGCAGCACCTACCTCTCTGACTCCTTCTCCTCCAACGCATCTCAAAGCTGTACCTCATCCGGAAACGCTAACCCAGCAGCAGTAGGATCGTGGAAGCAGTGCAGCACAGCTGTTGGCATGCGTCAGCAAGCGTTGCTGAAGCTGATCTGCCTTGGGGATAAGCAGCACACAGGGGAGGAAATTTGGAGGGGAATAAAGGAACAGACGGATTTGTGGCTGGCACCGCTGGACCTGAAACCGGGCATGGTTGTGTGTGATAATGGGAGTAATCTCATTCGCGCTTTAAGGTTGGCTAAGCTGACACACATCCCTTGCCTGGCGCACGTGATGAACCTAGTAGTTCAGTGGTTCCTGAAGACATACCCAGGCGTGGCCGATCTTCTGTTGAAGGTGCGACGAGTGGCCAAACATTGTAGAAATTCCAGTACTGCTTCGGGGGCACTCGCCAAGATGCAGGAGCGCTTCAATCTCCCCCACCATCGCTTGCTGTGTGATGTCCCTACGCGCTGGAATTCTATGCTGCACATGCTAGCCCGCTTTTGTGAGCAGAAGAGTGCAGTGGTCCAGTACATGACGGCGCAGTACCGAGGCGCATCCGGACAGCTGCCAAGCTTCTGTGGATCCGATCGGGCCAACATGTTGGACCTCTGCCAAGTCCTCCAAAATTTTGAGCAATCCACGTTGCTTGTGAGCAGTGACAACTCTTCAGTCAGCATTACCATACCACTGCTGTGTTTACTGAAGAGGTCAATGTTGAAAATCAAGGAAACAGCTGTCATGATGCAACTGGGGGAATCTGAAGGAGAAAACGATCAGCGTGATGGTACCAACATCAGGCCATCTGCCTCAGGAAACGCTGGACCCAGCAGCTATGATGAAGAAGAGGAGGAGGAACAGCTGGAGTTGGAGCAGGAATTTCATGCCACCACTGACGAGGGCCAGAGCGGTGCACGTTGGACTTCCACAATTCAGCGTGAATGGTCAGCAGAAGCAGACCAGGAAGAAGGTGACGACTATGATGCATCACAACAATCACAACGCCCACAAGAGGATAATGATGGTTCTGGCAGGACTCTGGCACACATGGCTCAATTCATGCTAGACTGCATTGAACGCGACCCACGCATTGTGCGCATTCAGGACAACACCAATTACTGGGTTTATACCCTTCTGGATCCACGGTACAAACACAATGTTCCAAAACTGCTTGAAGAAAGAGTCAGACAGGTCAAAATGGTAGAATACCAGCAGGCCCTTGTGGAGACTTTAGAGAGGAGATTGACATCCTCCCCCTCCTCTAGCCAGTTGTACGCCAACAGACTGACTTCCGCAAACCCAGGACGACGAGGAGGGCAGCAAACACAAGCCGCAGCTAGTGCCCAAAAGGGAATGGTATCGGCAGTGTCCTTGGAGTGGGAAAATTTTCTGACACCCATGCAGCAGCCCACAGAACAGCAAGCGTGCACATCCACCTCCAACACCGATCGCCTGGAGAAGATGGTCAAGGACTACATGTCAGATGGCGTAGCTGTGTTGAACAATCCATCTGCACCCTTCAACTATTGGGTATCGAAGCTAGACACCTGGCACGAACTGGCAATGTACGCAATAGAGGTGCTGGCTTGCCCGGCAGCCAGCGTTATGTCGGAACGCTGTTTCAGTGCTGCCGGAGGCATCGTCACAGATCGGCGTATCCGCCTCTCCACAGAAAATGCAGACCGTCTGACTTAAATTAAAATGAATCAATCCTGGATTGGAAACGACTACGCAACACTCCAGGACCCCAGCCAAGTAACATGAACAATGAACATCTGTGATGGGTTAGCGTTTCCGGTCCCTGTTTATTGAACCTCTCATCTGTATTACATTTATCACTGCATGGCGGCAAAAAGCATTGCTATATCCGCACGCTTTTTGTCCTCATGCAAGGCCTGGGTTGTTGTGTCTCAAAAAGCGTGGCCTTCTCCTCCTGCGCCTCCTCCTGTTCCATCACGTGTGCTGCTGCTGCTGCTGGGTTAGCGTTTCCGGTCCCTGTTTATTGAGCCTCTCATCTGTATTACATTTATGACTGCATGGCGGCAAAAAGCATTGCTATATCTGCACGCTTTTTGTCCTCATGCAAGGCCTAGGTTGTTGCGTCTCAAAAAGCGTGGCCTTCTCCTCCTGCGCCTCCTCCTGTTCCATCACGTGTGCTGCTGCTGCTGCTGGGTTAGCGTTTCCGGTCCCTGTTTATTGAACCTCTCATCTGTATTACATTTATGACTGCATGGCGGCAAAAAGCATTGCTATATCCGCACGCTTTTTGTCCTCATGCAAGGCCTGGGTTGTTGTGTCTCAAAAAGCGTGGCCTTCTCCTCCTGCGCCTCCTCCTGTTCCATCACGTGTGCTGCTGCTGGGTTAGTGTTTCCGGTCCCTGTTTATTGAACCTCTTATCTGCATTACATTTATGACTGCATGGCGCCAAAAAGCATTGCTATATCCGCACGCTTTTTGTCCTCATGCAAGGCCTGGGTTGTTGTGTCTCAAAAAGCGTGGCCTTCTCCTCCTGCACCTCCTCCTGTTCCATCACGTGTGCTGCTGCTGCTGCTGGGTTAGCGTTTCCGGTCCCTGTTTATTGAACCTCTCATCTGTATTACATTTATGACTGCATGGCGGCAAAAAGCATTGCTATATCCGCACGCTTTTTGTCCTCATGCAAGGCCTGGGTCGCGTCTCAAAAAGCGTGGCCTTCTCCTCCTGCGCCTCCTCCTGTTCCATCACGTGTGCTGCTGCTGGTGCTGGGTTAGCGTTTCCGGTCCCTGTTTATTGAACCTCTCATCTGTATTACATTTATGACTGCATGGCGGCAAAAAGCATTGCTATATCCGCACGCTTTTTGTCCTCATGCAAGGCCTGGGTCGCGTCTCAAAAAGCGTGGCCTTCTCCTCCTGCACCTCCTCCTGTTCCATCACGTGTGCTGCTGCTGGGTTAGCGTTTCCGGTCCCTGTTTATGGAACCTCTCATCTGTATTACATTTATGACTGCATGGCGGCAAAAAGCATTGCTATATCCGCACGCTTTTTGTCCTCATGCAAGGCCTGGGTTGTTGTGTCTCAAAAGGCGTGGCCTTCTCCTCCTGCGCCTCCTCCTGTTCCATCACGTGTGCTGCTGCTGCTGCTGGGTTAGCGTTTCCGGTCCCTGTTTATTGAACCTCTCATCTGTATTACATTTATGACTGCATGGCGGCAAAAAGCATGTTACCTGTGCAAAGAAACATGACATTTTCCGCATTTAAAAGACAGTTTTTCCTTTGAAACTTTACAATCAATTTTCTCAAAAACTATAAGCTCTTTTTCAAATATTTTTTTTCCTCTTGTACCCACTCCCAAGGTGCACATACCCTGCAAATTTGGGGTATGTAGCATGTAAGGAAGCTTTAGAAAGCACGAAAGTTCGGGTCCCCATTGACTTCCATTATGTTCGGAGTTCGGCGCGAACACCCGAACATCGCGGCCATGTTCGGCGAACGTTCGCGAACCCGAACATCCAGGTGTTCGCCCAACACTACTTCCATTAGCGGCAAAAACGCAGCGCTTTCTGCAACGCTTGCGTTTCTGCTAAGTGTGCACCCAGCCTTAGGGAATGCCGGTTGCTCTGTACAACTGTCAAAAAAGTGTGAAGTGAGCAGTCAGGCTGGCCAGTATCTTTTTATACATCCTTTTCAGGGAGTGTCTTTATAAAGAATAAACGCCATGCTGAGAATCCCCCATGAAGAGATGGACTAGCCCAAAAACCTGTCCGTAATGTCAGATTTCTGCTACCTACTGTAGGTATTTAAAGGTATTACTTTGACAAGACTTTGTTTTTTTTCTACCTACATGCTACCTACTGTAAGTGATTCGCTTTACTCTGGAAGAAGCGTACATCTTATTTGTATGTGTTTACGCGGATTTGCATGTATTTTATTATTTTCGTGCTAGTGGTCCTTCCATTTCAATGCTTACCTATGGAGTGGTTCAGAGGCTCCTAGAAGGACCTCAACTCCAACGCTGCTGCCTGGGACCCTCTTCCCATTTGCAGCTGCACTCCTGTCTGTTTACAAACATGGCTGCACTGCGGTTGGACAAGCATGGTCCGTGCATGCTCAGTAGCATGAAGATGTTTGTGCACATAGCAAAAAGCCAAGCATGAGCAGAAGCTTTGTGCTACTGGGCTAGGCCATACTTCCCAACCTTTTGAGATGAGAAAGAGGGACACTTAAGCCACACCCCTGCCACACCCCTGATCACGCCCCTGTCACACCCCTAGTCACCCATACCATATAGATTTCTCTTAAAAAAATGTTGTTTTATAATTCAGACCACACTGGGCCTTTTGTATCCTGGTTCATTTTTATTTATATTAACATTTTAAAATTAGTAATATATCCATTTAAAGGCTGGGAATATAGTTTAGAGTCAAACACATTTTGAGTAGAGAAATATACAGTGGTTTGCAAAAGTATTCGGCCCCCTTGAAGTTTTCCACATTTTGTCACATTACTGCCACAAACATGAAGCAATTGTATTGGAATTCCACGTGACAGACCAATACAAAGTGGTGTACATGTGAGAAGTGGATCGAAAATCATACATCATTCCAAACATTTTTTACAAATCAATAACTGCAAAGTGGGGTGTGCATAATTATTCAGCCCCCTTTGGTCTGAGTGCAGTCAGTTGCCTATAGACATTGCCTGATGAGTGCTAATGACTAAATAGAGTGCACCTGTGTGTAATCTAATGTCAGTACAAATACAGCTGCTCTGTGACGGCCTCAGAGATTGTCTAAGAGAATCTTGGGAGCAACAGCACCATGAAGTCCAAAGAACACACCAGACAGGTCAGGGATAAAGTTATTGAGAAATTTAAAGCAGGCTTAGGCTAAAAAAAAGATTTCCAAAGCCTTGAACATCCCATGGAGCACTGTTCAAGCGATCATTTAGAAATGGAAGGAGTATGGCACAACTGTAAACCTACCAAGACAAGGCCGTCCACCCAAACTCACAGGCCGAACAAGGAGAGCGCTGATCAGAAATGCAGTCAAGAGGCCCATTGGTGACTCTGGACGAGCTGCAGAGATCTACAGCTCAGGTGGGGGAATCTGTCCATAGGATAACTATTAGTCATGCACTGCACAAAGTTGGGTCTTATGGAAGAGTGGCAAGAAGAAAGCCATTGTTAACAGAAAAGCATAAGAAGTCCCGTTTGCATTTTGCCACAAGCCATGTGGGGGACACAGCAAACATGTGGAAGAAGGTGCTCTGGTCAGATGAGACCAAAATGGAACTTTTTGGCCAAAATGCAAAACGCTATGTGTGGCAGAAAACTAACACTGCACATCACTCAGAACACACCATCCCCACTGTCAAATATGGTGGTGGCAGCATTATGCTCTGGGGGTGCATCTCTTCAGCAGGGACAGGGAAGCTGGTCAGAGTTGATGGGAAGATGGATGGAGCCAAATACAGGGCAAACTTGGAAGAAAACCTCTTGGAGACTGCAAAAGACTTGAGACTGGGGCGGAGTTTCACCTTCCAGCAGGACAACGACCCTAAACATAAAGCCAGGACAACAATGGAATGGTTGAAAACAAAACATATCTATGTGTTAGAATGGCCCAGTCAAAGTCCAGATCTAAATCCAATCGAGAATCCGTGGCAAGATCTGAAAACTGCTGTTCACAAACGCTGTCAATATAATCTGACTGAGCTGGAGCTGTTTTGCAAAGAAGAATGGGCAAGGATTTTAGTCTCTAGATGTGCAAAGCTGGTAGAGGCATACCCTAAAAGACTGGCAGCTGTAATTGCAGCAAAAGGTGGTTCTACAAAGTATTGACTCAGGGGATGAATAATTACGCACACCCCACTTTGTAGTTATTGATTTGTAAAAAATGTTTGGAATCATGTATGATTTTCGTTCCACTTCTCACATGTACACCACTTTGTATTGGTCTTTCACGTGGAATTCCAATAAAATTGATTCATGTTTGTGGCAGTAATGTGACAAAATGTGGAAAACTTCAAGGGGGCCGAATACTTTTGCAACCCACTGTATATATTTACATAAAAAGAGGGACAAAGTCCTTAAAGAGGGACAAATGAGGAGGAAAGAGGGACAGGGCTCCCAAAGAGGGACAGTTGGGAGATATGGGCTAGGCTAGGCAGGTGCAGACCATACATGTTATGGCAGATAACATTATCAGACTTACCAAATATACTGTGCTAATCCTTTCCCTGCTCAATAACCAGGGCCGGATTTGTACTTGTTACTGCCCAGGCCACTGTCACCAGCCCCCCTTCAGTATAGGTAGCGAGATGACCCCTCACCCCCTTTCCCTACAGTATACGTAGCCAGCTCACCTTCACACCACAGCAGCCGTCAGTGTCACTCATTTCTCAGCTAGTCTCCAGTGCAGAAGCGTCCTCTTCCCCTCTGTCTACAATACTGCCCAAGTCCATAGCAACCACCAGTATGCAAATGTGCCCAGAGAGCATGGTGGCCCCTGCACCTCTGCGATCAGGCGCGTGCCAGCTCTCCCTGCATTGCAGCATTTGCAGCCTGCTCCTGTGGTGACCTAGGCCAGTGATCTGCAAACTTGGCTCTCGAGCTGTTAAAGAGAACCTGAACTGAAAATAAAAAAATTAAAAATAACCATACACAGGTCATACTTACCTCCCGTGTAGTCTACTCCTCAATCTCTTTATCCACTCCGGCGTCCTACTTGTCCACTGTGATCAATGGAATTCTCCGTGCTCCATTTTAAAAATGGCCATTACCCCTTAACAGCTTCCTGGTCAGCACACTGTTAAACTGTAATATCACTCACTTGAGCCATAGGGAACATGGACATTACCTTGCACCTTCAGTTATAACTGACAGCTGCTGACAAATAACTGTCAGCTATATTTCAGTTCTGACAAACTCTTGTCAGAACTGGAAGGGATCACTGTAAGAAGAAAATGGTGAGCTTCTGAGAGGAACTGACAATGAGGTTAGTATGTAATATTCATTTGCAGCTACATCATGTATTATTTTAAATAATGTTCCTTGCTTCAGGTTCCCTTTAAGGAACTACTAGTCCCACGATGCATTGCATGAGTCTGACAGCCACAGTCATTAGGCAAATGCATTGTGGGACTTGTAGTTCCTTAACAGCTGGAGAGCCAAGTTTGCAGATCACTGCCCTAGGCCATGCCCTAGGTTGCCTTGGCCTAAATCCGGCCCTGTCAATAACGAGGGTGCTATTCCACTCCATGCATAAATCACTAATCAGCGATGTTACTGCATGATACAGCCTCTATTGTCTGAACATGAACATGAAAAATGTTTATTCCGGGATAAGCATTAGCATACATGAGCTTCAAGGCCTTTTCGAGGGAGCTAACGAGGGTATCTATCCTCCCATATGGTCATGTCGGCAGTAGTACCTCTTAATTCCTCTAGGGGGAGCTCTAACTGTCAAGACGAATAGACCCTAATGCTGGGAATACACCATGAGATTTTTTGGCAGATAGATGGTTCGATAGACAATTTCCGACATGTCCCGTCTGATTTTCGCTCGTCTTTCTGATCAAAAAAAGTTCAGTCCCTAAGCTAACTATTTATGTCTTTATTTATTTATTTATTTTTTTGGGGTTATGTGGGAGGTCAGGGCTTAATATAAAATGTAAAAAAAAACAAAAAAAAAACAGGGCTTTTAATGAAAAAAAATGTAGATGTAATTGTACTATTTGGCCACAAGATTACTAACAGGAAGCAACGCATGGACGGCTTTTTTGAATGTCGGCGACGTCTCATAGTCATTCACACAGGGACTTAGATCAATGAATGGGAATTCCCATTCATTGATCTAGCAGCTAACAATTGGTGGTGGTAACCAGTGTGAGGGGGGCGAGCGGGAACGCACGGCGGGGAGGGGCGTAGTAGCTAACTGTGTCTCTGCACAGAGTTATGGTATTTTGCAGGGACGCACTTACTCGTCCTGGGGGAGGGGAAGTGGTTAAAGTGGATGCGAGATAAACTTTTACTCATTGCATAATTGTGTTCCTTTCATATAGTTTATAGGGCATTCCTCAAGCCAAATACTTTTTTTGTTTTGTTTTAATACTCCAATTCCCTATAAACTAAACAAGCCTCGCCCACAGCTTTTCACAGTGCCTTGGCACCGTAGCAAGGGCTTATGGGTGCTCAGTCTGGGCAGGAGGAGGTTACTAGCCAGAGATTTCAGAAGCAGAGGGGAGGAGGGAGGAGGAGATGGGACTGAATTTACAAACAGGCAAGCTGAGAGCATCTCCAGCCCTCAGCCTGTGACAATGTGACAAACAGAACATGGCTGCCCTCATTGTATCACAGGAATAAATAGTCATAAACTGTTGAAGCTGTTGGCAGTTTGATATGCTGTGTAAACTATCTAAACTTTAGACAAGTTACTTATTATAGTTAGTTTTTCATCTCGGATCTGCTTTAACTATGAAAAATCAACCTTTGATTGATCTACCCTACTCGTTGACTACTATGAGCAAACAAGGTCTACTTGCTCCTCCTGCCTTTATCAGTCTCTAACTTGACCTCCAGCAAAGTTTCCTGGTATTTCCAGTCCATAAAAAACAACAAGCTAATTAAGCATGATGGTGAACAGAACGTTTCGCTTAGCTGCCCTCAGACAGTTGCCGCCTCAGTGTTGCGTATCATTCCCTTTCTGTTTGTATTGGAAAATGATTTGGGACGAGAGAGCGATGCGGAATCGGTAAACATAACGAGCCTCAAGTGGAGTCTCTTGCTTCTCGCTATTCTCGCTCGAACGTTGGCAACGCCAGGTAACAGATGGGCTGATCTTCACCACTGCAATCTCTCTGATGGATTACTGTCCAGGTTTATTTTTATTATTTTTTCCCCTTGTATTAAAGGCAGCAGATAGAGGAGGAAAAAAAAATATCCCCAGCCAGACCGGGGATGTCCAGCACTTCGTCTCGCAACTAATAAATGTAGGATGATGTAGTATTATTCAGTGATATAATCATGCCTCATCCAATTACCAGTGATATTGTATATACGTTATTACATATATAGTTTAGCGCCCATTGCCAGTATGTGAAGAGTTAACATTACTTCAGCCATTTCCTTGACTACTGACCACTTCCTTATATGGAACATTCTTTTAAGTATCCTACTAATATAATAAATGGGAAAGTTCGGATGTTTGGATGTTTGTTACTCGATCACGCAAAAACGGCTGAACGGATTTGAATGAAATTTGGCACAAACATAGTACATTACCTGGAATAAAGTATAGGATACTTTTTATTCCCATAACCAAAAAGAGACAAATACTGGAAAATGTAAACTGCAGCCATTCTTACACTGTTACACTGGAGGTGTGTTTAGCTTCTATGGGTAGAATGGTTAATTTGCATATATTCAGCAGTGATGCACTGGGAGACATCTCAAGCTCACTCCAACCTAAATTATTGCAAATTCTTGTTATTTTAAGAAAGCAAACTTTTGTTTTTATTAACATCTTAGTAAGGGGGCTTTTAGGACCATTGTAGTCGCTTACACACTCCAATGAGTTCTGGGTCACCATGAGCTTGCTGGTTAGTCTGTACCTCTCTGTGTTACAAGCCCTACTACTTAGAGCTAATCCATGCCATGCACTGATAAGGATCAAACAATCCAAAACAGTCTGTATGCATGTTGGATTATTATGGCTCTGTTCAAATTAACAAGCTGACACATCATTGCATTCCAGCAGTTCTGGAGGTGTGTTTAGTGTCTAAGGGTAATAATGGTTAATTTGCATATATTCAGCAGTGGTGCCTGGGAGACATCTCAAGCTCACTCCAACCTGAATTATCGCAAATTCGTTCTATTTTAAGAAAGCAAACATTTGTTTTTCTTACACTGTTAATGGTAGGGTTCTCAAACTTTGCACAGTTGGTCGTTGGGTGACTAGGATTATTATTCAGAAAAGTGGTTGGAGCCTATAAAAGCCAATCAAAATTCACCTATTGATTTTCAAGGGGAATGTTTACATTTCTGCCATTCTTGCACTGTTAATGGCACAAGCCTCAAACCTGGTATAGTTGATCATTGGGTGACTGGGGTTCAATTTCAGAAAGGGGGTGGAGCCACAAATAGCCAATCAGATTTGTTTCATTCCAATGCAAATTATTGTTGCCAAACACCGCAAAGCTCACAAACTTGGTAATTGAGTAATTGATTAATTGTGTGTTAGGGCTAGGAAAGTGGGCACAGCCAACACCAGCCAAATACATAAGCGGGCAACGCAGGGTCTTAAGTGGGCGGAGACAAATACAAATTTTACTGGGGAAATGTAAACAGCAGCCATTCTTACACTGTTAATGGCAGGGTTCTCAAACTTTGCACAGTTGGTTACTGGGTGACTGGGGTTAATATTCAGAAAAGTGGGTGGAGCCTACAAAAAACAATCAAAAATTACCTATTGATTTTTCAGGGGAATATTTCATTGCTGCCATTCTTGCACTGTTAATGGCACAAGCCTCAAACCTGGTACAGTTGATCATTGCGTGACTGGGGTTTAAATTTATATAAGAGGGTGGAGCCCCAAACAGCCAATCTGATTTGTTTCATTTTAATGCAGGTTATTGATGCCAAAGACCACAAAGCTCACAAACTTGGTCATTGAGTAATTGAGTAATTGTGTGTTAGGGTTAGGAAAAGTGGGCGCAGCCAACACCAGCAAAATACATAATTGGGCAATGCTGGGTCATCAGTAGGCGGAGACAAATACAAATTTCACTGAGAAAATGTAAACTGCAGCAATTCTTACACTGTTAATGGTAGGGTTCTCAAACTTTGCACAGTTGGTCACTGGGTGACTGAGATTAATATTCAGAAAAGTGGGTGGAGCCTACAAAAGCTAATCAAAATCCACCTATTAATCTTTAAGGGGAATATTTAATTGATGCCATTCTTGCACTGTTAATCACCTGTACCTGGTACAGTTGGCCATTGGGTGATTGGGGTTCAAATTCAGAAGAAGGGTTGGAGCCACAGCCAATCAGATTTATTTTATTTCAATACAAATTATTGATGCCAAAGACCGCAAAGCTCACAAACTTGGTCATTAAGTAATTTTGTGTTAGGGTTAGAAAAAGTGGGCGGAGCCAACACCAGCCAAATACATACTTGGGCAATGCCAAGTCTTCAGTGGGCGGAGACAAACACAAATTTCACTGGGAAAATGTAAACTGCAGCCATTCTTACACTATTAATTGTAGGGTTCTAAAACTTTGCACAGTTGGTCACTGGGTGACTGGGATTAATATTCAGAAAAGTGGGTGGAGCCTACAAAAACCAATCACAATTCACCTATTGATTTTCAAGGCAAATATTTAATTGCTGCCATTTTTGCACTGTTAATGGCACAAGCCTCAAACCTGGTACAGTGGATCATTGGGTGACTGGGGTTAAATATTTAGAAAAGGGTGGGGCCACAAACAGCGAATCAGATGTGTTTCATTTCAATGAAAATGATTCATGCCAAAGACCACAAATCTCACACACTTGGTCAATGACTATTGACAATTGTGTGTTAGGGTTAGAAAAAGTGGCCACAGCCAACAGCAGCCAAATACATACCCTGGAAACATTAGGACATCAGTGGGTGGAGAAAAATACAAATTTCACTGCCAGAATGTAAACTGCAACCATTCTTACACTGACTGTCAATGGCAGGGTTCTTAAACTTTGCACAGTTGGTGACTGGGATTAATATTCAGAAAAGTGGGTGGAGCCTACAAAAGCTAATCAAAATTCACCTATTGATTTTCAAAGGAGTGGAGCCACAGCCAATTAGATTTATTTCATTTCAATGCCAATTATTGATGCCAAAGACCGCAAAGCTCACAAACTAGGTCATCATTGAGTAATTGTGTGTTAGGATTAGAAAAAGTGGGCAGAGCTAACACTAGCCAATTACATACCCGGGCAACGCCGGGCGACCAGCTAGTATGTAATATATTTTGCTATGCACAGATGACCATGGCCTTAAAAGGAAAGGTGTCCGAAGACCTCTTAGGATTTTCTGTAAACGCGTCTTTGTGAATATGGGTGTAAAAAGGGCTAACACCTGTAAGGCTTGACAGGTTATGTTCCCAATCAGTCTCTATGCCCCAATATAGTGCCACAGCTCTGGGCCCGGCCCACGTCTCCACCTATAGACAAGTCCCCACTTCAATAGGACAATAAATATGTCTCCTGACTTTGGTTACCCCCAGGTCTTCGTGCAAGGCATACAAACTGAAGTAGAGAGAACAACCACCTGCTAGGACCCCACTAAGGCTAGTAACACAGTTCAGATAGTTCATAAGTATCACACAGGGCAATTACCTTGATTCAGGAGGATGAGGCCCTCCGCGCGATTGCCAGTAATGACAGATGTATGAGGATCAGGCAGTGAGGGATCCAGGCAGATTAGAAAGAGTTCATGCAAATCCATATTTTCAACGTTATTCAACAGGCAGTCAATTCTCCAGGCAAGGAGAGAGTTCATGCGAGGATCACATGCAAGGTTATTTAATATGCAAGGATAGTTCAGGCTTACTTAGAGTGTCCAGTAACTTAGCAAAGGGTCAGTACAGTCAGCAAGCAAGGGTTATCCAAGAAACAAGGCAGAGGTTGGTCCAGGCAGCAGGCAAGGGCTATCCAAGAAACAAGGCAGAGGTCGGTCCAGGTAGAAGTCAAGGGTTATCCAAGAAACAAGGCAGAGGTTGGTCAAGGCAGCAAGCAAGGGTTATCCAAGAAACAAGGCAGAGGTCGGTCCAGGCAGCAGGCAAGGGTTATCCAAGAAACAAGGCAGAGGTCGGTCCAGGCAGCAGGCAAGGGTTATCCAAGAAACAAGGCAGAGGTCGGTCCAGGCAGCAGGCAAGGGTTATCCAAGAAACAATGCAGAGGTTGGTCCAGGCAGCAAGCAGTGGTTATCCAAGAAACAAGGCAGAGATCGGTCCAGGCAGCAAGCAGGGGTTATCCAAGAGACAAGGCAGAGGTCGGTCCTGGCAGCAGGCAAGGCTTATCCAGGAAACAAGGCAGAGGTCAGTCCAGGCAGCAGGCAAGGGTTATCCAGGAAACAAGGCAAGGTTAATAACAGCAAACAGGAATCGTCAATACAAGCCAAAGTTCAAGATCCAGTAATATCAATTAGTGAGTGCGCACCCAGCAACTAGCCAAAGCTATGCTTATCACAGGCAATGACTGGGAGCACTCTGCAGGTTTAAATACAACTTTCAACCAATCAGTGGCTGATCACACTCCACACAATCCAATCACACAGCGTTCAGCCTACCTAGGTGTCAGCTGACTATTGTTTACATTTGCGGAGGGCGTATTGCGTACGCGTCCTCCGCCTATCAACATGTGCGGTTTGTGTTTCAGCAGTGAGGTCATCAGCGGGGAACAAGCGAAGAGACCCGGAAGCGACGGATTCCGCCTGGGTCTCGGCGGAAACTTCAAGATCAGGCAAGTTCCTTATAGCACCCTATTATCTCTGGCTTTGTGATGGGACGTTCTTGTCAACAGCGAGCTGTGCCCAAGGTCCCCGCAACTGAGATCCCTATTAGAGCATATGGAGCCCCTCAGGACTATTTGTGAACGTATCTGATTGAGCTGAAAGACATCTGGACGTTTGACCATCATTGTTTAGTTAAGTATTTATTCATTAAATGATCTCTTTTACATCTACATGCTGTCTTTGAGTTATTTTTATGTGACCTGAAAAAGAACCTACGATAAATAAAGTGCCTGGGTGATAAATAGGTGCTTTGTTTACAGGTTTTGTGAATTCACATCACAATAAGTCAACGGCAATCCTGAAATGAAACCCCCGCCTCCGGCAATCGGAAACCGCCTGCCTCCGCCGACGTACAAACTTGTTCATGGATTAAATTGTGTTTTTATAAAAAAAAAGGAGAGAAATCAGAATCGGCTCCAAGCGCTTTGCCTTCCATCTGGTTCTCCGTTGAATAGTTTTGTTGGACCAGATCAGGGATCCTAGCCGCGGCTCCGGGCATGCAAAAAAGGAATCTCCGTTGCCAAGATCGGTAGTGACGGCACAGGCCAAGCAAGAATAATTATACCTCGGAGAATGCTGGTTTAATCCCTAAATCCTCTGTTTAGTGCAGGAAACATGCTAGGTCAATATTGGTCTGCGGCCGCCTCTTGAACAAGACCGCCGGGGATAAAGCGCTGGCGTAATTCACAGCACAGTAGAGTGGAGATGTTTAGATGATATTTGATCTACTTTTACCTTGGTAAACATTTGGTAATGTGTTTGTACCATCTGTGCATAGAAATCTATAACTAGCAAAGGTCCAGCTAAGCCAAGCTGGTGAATTTCTGTGCTGCTGTAATATCCGTCCTCTTCGGTAACACAGCTAGCATCCTGACCAGAGCAGGATCATCCACCAGGCAACATAGGAAGGTTCCTGGGGCCTACTAGGTGTCAAGGGACCCACCTAACACACCTTTTCTGACCTCTCTCCAATTACAACACAGTAACCAAGCAGCTCGGGGTGAACCAAAACCACAAGGCAAGCATAGGGGACAAAAAGAGCTCAAAAAGCCCTCCTACTAAAAAGCAATGCTTGGTGAAATTTGCCTTCTTAAAGAGAATCTGAAGCCATTATTAAATCTTGTTTTTACCTTCTATTTATCTTAAGCAGTATGAGTAGAGCTGAAACACTGCATTCTAGTGGCAGAACGAGGGCTTTATAAATCCCGGGGCAAACATCCACAACTTTAAATGTCGTGGATTTTGCTGCCCGGGGAGGCAGAGCTTTGTGCTGTAGCTCTGCCTCTACTGAAGTCAATCTGCATGCGGATCTCCGCCTCTCCTCGCCCCTCTCTGTGAAGGAAGAGTGTGAGAGGGGCGGGGAGAGGCGAACATCAGCTGCGATTGACAGCAGTGAAGCAGAGCTACAGCGCTAAGCTCTGCCTCTTTCAGGAAGCGATGCCCGCATTTTGCCCAGGGGCTTGGGGGGGGGGGGAGGTAATAAAACCTTGTTCTGCCGCGGGAATGCGGCGTTTCAGGTCTACTCATATTGCTTAAAGAAAACCTGTAACGAAAAAAAACTCCCCCTGGGGGGTACTTACCTCGGGTGGGGGAAGCCTCCGGATCCTATTAAGGCTTCCCCCGTCCTCCAACAGACCCAACAGAGATCAGCTATTTCCACCTATCTCCATGCGGAGAGCGCAACAGCGCCCCCGCTGGAGCCAGGAAAGGTAAATAAATCAGCGCTTGTCGAGGGAGGATTCTGGGACACTTCAGGGGAGCCAGCGCTGGATTGCCTGCAGCTACAGGGGAGGGGGAAGCCTCATTGGGACCCTGACTTCTACCTATGCCTACCTACCTATACTGGGACTTCTACCTATGCCTACCTACCTATACTGGAACTCCTACCTATGCCTAGCTAACTACTGGGACACCTGCCTATGCCTAGCTAACTACTGGGACACCTACCTATGCCTACCTACCTATACTGGGACTCCTACCTATGCCTAGCTAACTACTGGGACACCTACCTATGCCTACCTACCTATACTGGGACTCCTACCTATGCCTACCTACCTATACTGGGACTCCTACCTATGCCTAGCTAACTACTGGGACACCTACCTATGCCTACCTACCTATACTGGGACTCCTACCTATGCCTAGCTAACTACTGGGACACCTACCTATGCCTACCTACATACAAGAAGATAATAAGGTCGTTGCTTCATTGTGGACAGACCAAATTTGATCAGCTGGACAGTCACTGTTGTTCTATCATTGAGCTACCACAGCCCGGCGACCATATGGGCTTGAAAACCGCCACGGCCTTCACTCTCGCCATGGTGCGCACCAGTCCAGCATGGCCGTCACTACGCAAACAGCTGTTTGCAGTGTGTTACACAGTGAGTTTGGCGCGTCAGTGTGAAGCAGAACTCTAATTACACTCCCTGATTGATGTATACACATGCAAGATGTTTTTAAGAACTTTAGGCCTGCAATTTAGCATTCAATGTCATTTCTGCCCTTAAAACGCTGCTTTGCGTCACATCCAGATTTTTCCCCGGGACTTTGGGCATGTATCCCACTCCGCCATGCCCCCCTCCAGGTGTTAGACCCCTTGAAACATCTTTTCCATCACTTTTGTGGCCAGCATAATTTTTTCTATTTTTCAAAGTTCGCATCCCCATTGAAGTCTATTGCGGTTCGCGACATCTGAAAATCGGAGGTTCGCGACATCTCTATTTATAAGTTTGGAGTGTGAGGAGGTACAGGTGCTGGATCTCTGCAAACCTCAATCACTCACGTCTTCCACAGGACAGTGTGAAAAATGAAAGGAAAACAGTCATAGAAAAAAGTTCCCTTCAGGAGTGGGGTAATGAGGCTTCCCCTTTCCTCCTGTGCAGCCCTGATACAGCCCTGGCTCCCGTGATCACCAGCAGGTGGCAATGTTTACCTTTGGATCAAGCACAGGTGCAGCACCAGCCTCCCCGTCCCTAGAGCAAATATAGCAGAGCCCGATCAGGTACACTGTACTGTGTCGGAGCATGTGCCTTGCGCCTGTGCCGTACAGAAGACCCAATTGGGTTCTGCTATTTCTTCCGGAGTCCGATGTGGAAGCTGGTGCTGTGCCTGCACTGGATCCAGAGCCAGGACAAGGTCCTCCAGCACCCAAGGCTGAGACACCAAAGTGCGCCCCTCCACCCCTCCCACCCATCCCAGCCATCACACACTGATTACTATTAGAAGAGAGGCATCCCAGGGCCCCCAACACCTTAATCTCTAGTTATCTGGTTTGCAGTCACTGCCATGTATCCCCTTTTCTGATTTATCTCTGCTTCAAACACAATAGGGAATAATTGCTGAGTGAGTTGTGTGCCCCCTCCTACACTGCGCCCTGAGGCAGGAGCCTCTCTCGGGCTCCTCTGACTGGATCTCTAATCCGCCCTCCATGAACCTACAAACCCCAGCTGACCTGCACCGCAAGTGTGCTGGCTGGCCTCGCTGTCACTTCTCCCTTACTTCCCTTGCTCATCACAGATAGCTACAGGTGCCCTTAGTATTAGGTAGCCAGATTTACCCTCAATATTAAGTAGCTAGAGGTGCCCCCAAGCAGGGCAGCCATCAGGGGGGTACAACTGGCACTGCAGTGAGGGGCCCAGGGCTTCTGGGGGCCCTGGGCCACCCCAAAGCGCTGGAAGGGCCGCACGTACTGGCTGCGGGCCTGTGGCTCACTAACCAGCACACCGAGTTCCAGCACTGAGTGAAGAGTGACATCAGCGCTTAAACGTGGGGAGCAGATGAGTGAGCTGGCTACAGCGGACTTTCTATAATGGAGCACCACCTATATCTGGCTACCTATACCTGGGCTGGAACCACCTATACCTAGCTACCTATACTGGGGCACCACCTATAGCTGGCTACTTATACTGGGGGAATGTATACCTTGCTACCTATACTGGGGGCACCTATGCCTGGATACCTATACTGGGGGCACCTATGCCTGGCTAGGGCAGGGGGACGAGCTGAGACAGAAGGGGACAAGAGGTAACGGGGATAAAAGAGGCACAGGGAGAACAGAAGCAGACAAAAGAGAATCAGAATCAGAATCAGAATCACTTTATTTCGCCAAGTACAGCAGGACCTGTAATCGGAATTAGTTGTGGTTCACATGGCATAGGCAGGAGTATAAGACAATTTACAATGCGTACAATTTAAAATGCAGAATCAGTTCATATCGTCCATTTCACTGCTGTGCAAAATACAGCCCAGTAAATAATAATAATAATGATATTAGTAATAATAATAATAGGGGTGCAGGTAGTGGCCCCGAGTCTATCTGGATAGGCCAGGCAGGCAACAGTGGGGACCGGTTTGATCGATCCAGCTAGAGCGCAATGGTATGCGAGCCCGTCAGGGGGAGGTTGGAGTTCAGTAACCGGACAGCTTGAGGGAAGAAGGTATTCTTCCGCCTAGTGGTTTTGGATGGTATGGTCCTGTAGCGACGGCCCAGCGGGAGGAGCTTGAAGTAGTGGCTGCCTGGGTGAGAGGGGTCACGGGAGATCATGGTGGCCCTCTTCCTCATCCTGGCGGAGTGGAGGAGATCGAGACGTGGAAGAGGAGATCCGATGATCTTCTCCGCGTCCGTTATGACTCTCTGAAGTTTGTGTTTGTCGCTGGCCGTTGCGCCCGCGTACCAGACAATGACTGAGGAGCAGAGGATGGACTCAATGGTGGAAGTGTAGAAGCTGGTCAGCAGCTCCTTGGGCATGCCAAATCTCTTCAGTTGGCGCAGGAAGAACAGCCTCTGCTGAGATTTCTTCTGGATTTTGGTGGTGTTTAGCTCCCACTTCAGCTTGTTAGTAAGAGTTGTGCCGAGGAACCGAACAGATGTCACCTTAGAGACTTCCGTACCCCCAATGAGGACAGGTGGGAGGGGGGTAGGGTTTCGCCTGAAATCTACCACTAGTTCAACAGTCTTTGCTGCGTTGAGGACAAGGTCATTGTCTATGCACCAGTTGCATATTCTCTCGACTTCGCTGCGCTACTCCTGCTCCCCGTTTTTGCCAATAAGGCCGATGATAGTGGTGTCGTCTGCAAATTTGATGACTTTCACAGAGTCAGCGGATGAGATGCAGTTATTGGTATAGAGGGAGAACAGTAGAGGTGACAGAACGCAGCCTTGTGGAGCCCCCGTGTTGGTGGTTCGAACCCTGGAGAGGTGGTTGCCAAGCTTCACCTGTTGTGTTCTGTTAGTCAGGAAGTCATTGATCCATGCGCGAAGAGTAGGGTCAACTCCGAGCTGCGACAGGTTGGCGAGCAGGATGTCTGGGCAGATCGTGTTGAACGCTGAGCTAAAATCCAGGAACAGGATCCGAGCGTAGGAGGCAGGGCTGTCTAGATGCTCAGTGATGTAAGCCACGCTGGCATTGATGGCATCCTCCACGGATCTGTTTGCCCTATAAGCAAATTGGAGTGGGTCTAAAAGGGCGTCCGTGGACTTCTTCAGATGGGCAAGAACCAACCGCTCGAGGAGTTTCATGATGTTCGAGGTAAGGGCCACTGGTCGGAAGTTATTGTGCTCGGTACTGCCAGGTTTTTTTGGGACTGGTACAATTATAGACTTCTTAAAGCAGGAGGGGACTATACCATCCGTTAAGGACTGCTTAAATAAGTAGGTGAGCACAGGGGCGAGCTGATCGGCGCAGGATCGCAGACAGGTAGACGACACTCCATCTGGGCCGGAGGATTTCCTGGGGTTCAACTTATGGAGGTGCCGGAGTACCTCTGATTCCAGAACAGTGACAGGAGCCAGGGCGGCGAGTTCACCCGATGCTGTTTGGCCCGCGGGTTGGTTGTGATGATGCTCAAATCTGCAGTAGAACTCGTTGAGCTCCTCCGCCAGTTGAAGGCTCGGGGTCGCCATTTGGGGTACTGGTTTGAAGTTCGTGGCTGCTCTCAGACCCTTCCATACCTCCCGTGTGTTTGATGACTGAAGGCAGAGCCTCAGTCTGTCGGCGTAGGCCCGCTTTGCAGATCGCAGTTCTTTTTTCAGGGCATACCTGGCTTCTCTGAATTCTTCTGAGGAGCCAGACCTGTGCGCCTCCTCTTTGCGTTTCCGAAGTCGGCGAAGCCTATCGTTGAACCAGGGTTTGTTATTGGGGTAGACTCTGAAGGTCTTGGAGGGGATGCACGTTTCCTCGCAGAAGCTAATGTAGGAGGTGACATTCTCGGCCCATTCATCAAGGGTGGGTGCCTCCAGAGTCGACCAGTCGGTGGTTTCAAAGCACGCTTGGAGCTCCAGTTTGGCCTCTGCAGTCCATTTTTTCGTGGTTTTGACGATGGGCTTTGAGGTCTCCAGGAGCCTCCTGTAGGTGGGGATCAGGTGTATTGTGTTGTGGTCGGAGTTCCCCAGGGGGGCACCTTGGATGGCCTTGTAGGCATTCTTATGGACCGTGTAGCAGTGGTCCAGGGTGTTACTGTTCCTGGTGGGGCAGGTGATGTGCTGCCTGTAGCGGGGCAACTCGTGCCGGAGGTTCGCCTTATTAAAATCGCCCAGGATGATGAACAGGGCCTCCGGGAGGGCAGTTTCCCACCGCGAAATGCAGTCTCTGAGTTCATGCAGGGCAGTCTTGGGGCATGCGTCGGGAGGGATGTAGGCCCCAATAAGGACCAGGGAAGAGAATTCCCTCGGGGAGTACCGAGGCCTGCAGTTTATGGCAAAGAGCTCAACATCTGGGGTGCAGGCCTTGTGGAGAGTGATGATGTTGGAGCACCAGGAGGTGTTTATGTAAAAGCAGATTCCGCCGCCTCTCATTTTTCCAGAGAGGGCAGCGTCCCGGTCTGCTCTTAGGAGGATGTAGCCTGGAACATGCAGGGAATTGTCGGGGATGCTGTCGCACAGCCAGGTTTCGGTGAAACAGAGAACAGGGGTGTTCTTGCTGATCTGGAGTTTGCTGTCGAGTAGGAGGAGCAGCTCGTCCAGTTTGTTGGGGAGTGAGCAGACGTTTGTAAGTAGGATGGCAGAGACAGGGGAGCGTAAACCCTTCCTTTTGAGTCGGGCCTGGGCCCCCCCCCCCCCCCCTCCTTCCTCTGTGGCGGCATTTGCTCGGTGCTTGTTTGGTGGCGAGATATTCGATGTGTGCGGTGACAGCATTCCACAGGGAAGAGTTTGGAGAAGGCTTTGGACTGATCGGGGGTTCCCATTTGAGAAGGGCCTCTCTGGAAAGGGTGACAGTCCGTTCAGCGCCCATGGCACAAGCTAGATGGTGTGGAGCGGGCCGCCCGGCGCCGATAGATGATATGGATCAGGAGGCACAGATAGGTGGTATTTGGCGGGCAGCACAGCACAGACTGTAACACAAATAGATGGAATGGAGCAGGCCAAGGTGGGATGCTGGTTGGTGGGATCATATCATATGAGCGGTGCAGGACAGACCATAACAAGAGCAACGCGGCACAGTCCATCACATGAGCAAAGCAACACAGTCCATCGCATGAGCAATGCAAACAGTCCATCCCATGAGCACGCCGCACGGATCGTCACAAGGGCAATGCAACACAGTCTAACACATGAGCAATGCAGCACAGTCGATCACATGAGCAATGCAGCACAGTCCGTCACATGAGCAATGCAACACAGTCTAGCGCATGAGAAATGCAGATCATCACATGGGCAGTGTCATGAGGCTCCCAGCAACAAGCAGCAAGCACCCCACAAGTTTGGAGCAGGAAGGCATTGGGTAAAAAAAAAAAAACAGTAGTGCCTCACCTGATGGAGCTGTAGAGGGGGCTCAGTGTGCTGGTGGGGGCGCCAGATCGTCAGAGGTTGCAGCACCCCTCAGGTTTGGAGCAGGGAGGCAGTGGGTGGAGGACAGAAGTGCCACCCCTGTTGGTGCTATAATGGGGGCTCTGTGTGTTGGTGGGGAGGACGATATTTCGTGATGTCTGTGAGGGGCACATCGGCGGTGGAGGGAGCATGTGGAGACCACGTGGGCTGCGCCCGACGAGGCGGTGAGCAGCCTGCAGCAATGGCCCCTGGAGATCCTCCGTGCACTGCAGCAGCAGCAGCAGCGACCTTATCAGACGGCCGGGCAGGTGGCCTTTTTGCGGAGGCTGCGTGGGCAGCCCTGTGGACTTGAGGCGGCAGCAGCAGAGAGAGCAGCAGAGAGAGTGAGTCCCGGCCTGCGCTTGACCGGAGGCAGGCCAGGCCGAGCGGAGGAAACAGTCCGGGCAGAGTGGAGTACACCTAACCTCCTCGTCTCCTCCTTGTCCCGGAGGTCAGTTTGATGCTATGCGGGACGGGCCAGAGGGTGCAGGCCGGCCTCGTGGGTGGTCGGTGCAGCAGAGGGGGACGTACCTCGGGATGGAAGGGATCCGAGCAGCGGCAAGGAGAAGCGACAGGGAGCCAGGGCCCAAGGCAGCGCCCGGGGGCGAGGATGCAGCATCAGCCAGGAGTGTTGCTGGAGGCTCCTCAGTAGACGGAGCAGCGGCAGGCCTGTGGGAGCAATCCGGGGAGCATCGGCAGTCGGGGCCCAACAGAACGCCCGAGGCTGGGGTTGCAGCGCCTAAGATCCGGGGAGTAGCGGCCGGACAAGCAGACTGTGGACGGAGCCGCCGTGGAGGTGAGATGCGGGCTGGTCGGAGGGGGGACCTGAGCAGCAGGCTACGTCAGGTCGTCCGAAGCTGAAGTTGCAGCGGCAGCCGCCTGGATCCGGGCAGTCTGTGGACGGGACGGCTCCTGTGTGTCCGAAGGTGGAGTGCGGCAGGCGGGCAGGAGCGGAGACCAGAGCGGCAAGCGGGCGGTGTAGAGAGCTAAATTCTCTAAAGCTAAATTTAAGCTGAATTCTAAAACGCTAAAAAAAAAAAAACACTAAAAACTAAGAGAAAAAAATAAGAAAAACTAAGAGAAAACTGCCTAGATGTAGGAGCCATGTGACCGAGGCAACCTACGTGGGCGCCATCTTGGTCCTGAAGAAAAGAGAGGACAAAAGAGAACGGATAAAGGATAAGAATGGACTTACAAGTGAATATCTCATTTGTTAACCGGGGACTACCTGTATTTTGCTAGTATTTGGCTCCACCCACAACATGCCATGGTCATGCCCACTTTTTGCCGCATCACACACTTCGCGCACGGACACGGGGGTGGGGTGGCTAGTCAGCTGTGGAATGCAGAAAGCAGGGCTCTCTCATCAGGACTCTGCATAGGGAATGAGGGAGGCAGCACCCTCTCCATCATCAGGCGCCTGTAGGCGCATGCCTACACAGCCTTATGGTAAATAAGGAGAAAGTATTGGAAAGGGTTAATATGATAATATCAGACCGGTACCCGATGATATTCCGCGGTGAATGAACGCACACACGTACACGGATATAATTAATTCGCAGATACAGAAGTAAGGGAACAGCAGGCCCCTCTCCTACCAACGTCTCATTTTTGAGCATAATAATTAAACCGTCCTGAACACAATGTAGCGGCACAACCGTCGCCCGAAGATCATCTCATTACGCTGCCGCCGCCGTCACGTTCTCCAGGCCTGTTTATCAAAGTGCCTATTTAGCAAACAGACATTAGCCTCGGCGAGAACAGACCCGACCGCGTCCTGAAAACATTCGCGTGGAAAAATGGGGAACGGCGGCATTCAGCCCAGATCAATCACGGCGTCGGTCGGCGAACAGACAGAAAATGAAGGCTAAATGAGAGACAATTAGGTAATAATAGCGCGGAGCCTTCCTTGGAAGTGTATGGAGATGATAGCGGGGAAGGTAGCATTACCGCGCAAATGACGGTTATTACCGCCATAACTCAGGCTCGCAAAGGTAATGTCAGGATTTAAATCCCCCCAAAAGATTACTTTAGGAAAATTAGTTAGGTGGAAAGTCTTAATTCCGCCTCCCTCCACCCCCGCCTCGTCCCTGGAAAGTGTTCGCGGCTCGTCCTTCTACTGTAAACTTTTAATGAGTGGCGCCTCTGTCGTGTTGTACCGCGAACACACAAAGTCATTGGAAGTAAATATCCAGATATATCTCCCTGCCTAATGGGCTGTGAACCAGGAAGCCTATTGTTCTATTTTTAGCTTTGATGTAGTATAGGAGCAGCGGTCGAAATTTTGCAATTGGCAATTACGCATCGTAATCATAATGCGAAATTTCAGAGAAAATCATAACTAATTAACGCCGAAGGCGTCCCTCCTCGCCATTTTATGAGGCCCTTGAAAGCTTTAGAAGGGAACCTAAACTGAGAAGGATATCGATTTTTCCTTTTAAAATAATACCAGTTGCCTGACTCTCCTACTGATCCTGTGTCTATAATACTTTCAGCCACAGCCCCTCAACAAGCATGCAGCAGATAAGGTGCTCAGTCAGACTGGATTAGCTTTATGCTTGTTTCAGGTGTGTGATTCAGCCACTACTACAGCTGAAGAGATCAGCAGGACTGCCAAGCAATTGGTATTGTTTATAAGGAAAGATCCATATCCCTCTCAGTTAAGGTTCCCTTTTGGCAGGGGACACACTTTACAGAAACTCTAGCGTTGTGGAAAACGCAGCGTTTTTGCCTACAATGGTAGTCAATGGGCCGCATAAAAAAACGCATATACAAACCGCATATGCGTTTTGTAAGCGTTTTATAATATGTTTTTCAAAATGCTGGTTTTGTTGCATATTTTCCAAAAAGGCACATAATGAAAGTCAACAGTCACGCCATGTAATGCATTTTGTATGCATTTTCATGCGTTTTTATATGTGTTCTAAAAAAGAAAATGTCTTCTGATGTATTTCCGCTTCTTGTTGTCTTCCTAGTGATTTGCATACAACGCAATAAAAAAACGCATGAAAAAAGGCATACACGGCGAACCGCAAACACATTAAAATGCACGCAAAACGCAAGAAAAATGCATGTCCGGAAAAAAAGCAAAACGCAAACGGGCAAAAATGCACTAAAAACGCAAAACGCACATGACAGAAAATGCGACCTTTCACGCAATGACAGGTGGCAGGGTGCCAGCCTTTACATCAAACATGAAGTGAAAATAATCTATATATTTAAAATCGGATGTATGTATGTATGTATGTATGTATGTATGTATGTGTGTGTCTGTGTATGTGCCGCGATCACGTGAAAACGGCTTGACCGATTTGAACGAAACTTGGTACACAGATCCCTTACTACCTGGGATGATATGTTCTGGGGGTCTCGCGGCCCCCCTGCATATGTGGGCGGAGCTACAACCAGCAAATCAGATTTCACCCATTCAAGTCAATGGAAAAAATGTAAAAGGCTGTCATTCTCACAGTAATCAAGCCACAGTCCCCACACATGGCACAGTTGGTCACTGGTGACCGAGGTTACAAATCCAGGAAAAGTGGGAGGAGCATAAAACAGCCAATCAAATTTCAGCTGTTCATTTTAAATGGGAAAATGTAAACTGCAGCCATTCTTACACTGTTAATCGCAGGGTTCTCAAACTTGCCACAGTTGGTCACTGGGTGAATGTGATTAAGATTCAAGAAAGTGGGTGGAGCCTACAACAGCCAATCAAAATTCACCTATTGATTTTCAAGGGTAATATTTAAACTGCTGCTATTCTTACACTTTTAATAGCAGAGGCTTCAGACTTGCTACAGTCGGTCATTGGGTGACTGGGGTCCAAATTCACTAAAGGGGCGAGGCCACATGCAGCCAATCAGATTTCCTTGGTGGATAAACTGCTTCCATTCACACATTTTTGATGCCAGGAACCTGAAAGCTTACAAACTTGGTTTCTGTGTGACTGTGTGTCAAGGTTACATAAAGTGGGCGGAGCCAAAAACTGCTTTTACTGGGAAAATATAAACTGCAGTCATTCTTACACCGTTAATGGCAGGTTTCTTAAACTTTGCACAGTTGATCATTGGGTGACAGATTAAGATTTTGGAAGGTGGGTGGAGCCTACAACAGCCAATAAAAATTCACCTTTTGATTTTCAAAGGGAATATTTCATCTGCTACCATTCTCTTATACTGGTAAAAGCAGATGCCTCAAACCTGGTACAGTTGGTCACTGGGTAACTAGGGTCTAAATTCAGAAAGGGGGTGGAGCCACAAATAGAGAGATTTGTTTATTTTTCAATGGGAATATACAAAGTATTGATACCAAGGACCCCAAAGCTGATAAACTTGATAATTGAGTGACTGTATGTCAAGGTTTGAAAAAGTGGGCGGTGCCAACAACTTCATTTTTTACATTGCAGGGTTCCCAAACTTTACACAATTGGCCACTGGGTGACTGGGATGAATATTCAGAAATGTGGGTGGAGCCTACAACAGCCAATCAAAATGTACCTATTGATTTTCAAGGGGAATATTCACATTGCTACCATTCTTACACGGTTAGTGGCAGAGGCCTCAAACCTGATACAGTCAGTCATTGGGTGACTGGGGTCCAAATTCACTAAAGGGGTGGAGCCACAAACAGCCAATCAGATTTGTTAGATTGATTTCAGCCATCCTGTTATTGGCAGGGTTCTCAAACTTGACACAGTTGGCCACTGGGTTACTGGGACTAATATTCAGAAAAGTGGGTGGAGCCTACAGCAGCCAATCAAAATTCACCTTTTGATTTTCAAGGGGAATATTTACATTGCTGCCATTCATACCCTCTTAATGGCAGAGGCCTAACATCTGCTACAGTCAGTCACTGGGAGACTGGGGTTTAATTTGTTTAATTTCAATGGTAAAATGCAACTTATTGATGCCAAAGACCCCAAAGCTCATAAACTTGGTCATTAAGTGACTGTATGTCAAGATTAGAAATAGTGGGCGGAGCTAAAAACAACTAACTTTTTACATGGGGAAATGTAAACTGCAGCTTTTCTTACACTGTTAATGGCAGGGTTCTCAAACTGCACACAGTTGGTCACTGGGTGACTAGGATTAATATTCAGAAAAGTAGGTGGAGCCTACAAGAGCCAATCAAAATTCACCTATTGATTTTCAAGGGGAATATTGAAACTGCAGCCATTCTCACACTGTTAATAGCAGAGGCCTCAAATCTGCTACAGCCGGTCGTTAAGTGTTTGGGGTTCAAATTCAGTAAAGGGGCGGAGCCAAAAACAGCCAGATTTCTTTGCTGGATAAACTGCTTCCATTAGCAGAATTTTGATGCCTGGAACACAAAAGCTCACAAACTTGGTCATTGAGTGACTGTGTGTCAAGGTTACAAAAACTGGGTGGAGGGGGCGTGGCTGGCGCGCTGTGAAGATGGCCGCTTCTTAGCTCCGCCAGCGTGACCGACTGCTTTTGCTAACTTATAGCAGCTGCCCCGGCAACTCACCCGACTTCATTCCTCCACCGATAGCACCCTAACACCCCCGTGCCTTGATGGGTCGAAATTCACAGCCCTCCAGAGAGAGCTCGCCTATCCCTCCAGCATCCAAATCCAGGCGCCGCCGCAGCCCATCAAGTATGGCGTCCTCAGCTTCTTCCCACTCCGATGCGACAGTTGCTTCTCGCCCATCCACCCGTTCGAGAAAGTCTGGGCACAGATCCTCTGAAGCAGTGCTGGACTGGACCCCGAAGGACTCCTTGATGCTAGACCGTTTTAAAGCCCTGCTGCACAAAGAATTGGATGCGGCCATGATCAAACTCACCAGCCATCTTAAAAAAGAGATCAAGGACCTCACCTCCCGTACCGGAGACCTGGAGGACAAGCTGGATAAGAACACCACGATAGTAAATGCCCACGAAAAGGAGCTTGCGGAGGTCAAATCAGAGCTTGCTGAAACTAAACTAAGCCTGGAAGATTCGGAGAACCGCTCACGACGCGGTAATCTGCGGCTCCGGGGCCTCCCAGAATTCATCGAGGACCTTACCTCCACTGCAACAGCGCTGTTCCAGGAGCTGACCCCACAGATCCCAGTAGAACGCCTGGAGTTCGACAGGATTCACCGGGCCCTTGGCCCCAAACGGCCCGACGGCTCTCCCCGGGATGTGGTTATTAAATTTACCTACTATCGCTCTAAAGAAATAATCCTACAAGCGGCCCGGGAGAAGGAACCACTTACATTCCAGGGCCACTCCTACCAGATATTCGCAGATCTCGCCCCTGTGACTATCCAGAAACGAAGAGCAATGAAGTCCTACACTGCTGCTCTGCGAGCAAAGGACATTAAATACAAATGGGGATTCCCCTTCAAATTAATCTTCACGAGGTCCGGGAAAACCTACGCAGTGTCAACTCCCGAAGAAGCACAGGTCCTCTTTGAGCAGCTTCAACTCCTCTTGCCGGCGGACAACAACAGTGGACCCCGCTCTAATGAAGCCCCACGTAGATCCGCATCCTCGCAAGACTCCTGGCGCCGAGCACAACCAGCTCGGAATTCTCCAAACTCCAGGTCAAGCTCCCACAACGAGATCCCACCGTGAGGTCCCATCTCCTTGTCCTGATCCACTTTTCGACCATCGGGACTAATTTTTTTTCCCGGTTACCTGTCTCAAGCTCTGGGCTTTTAGTTCTTGAATGCACCGTTCTAGCCTTCAACAAAGGTATTATTATCTCACTGTTACTTATGCCGTTTATTGCCAGCCCTCTACAGAGATGAACAGGACCTACAAATGCTGTTTTCGACCCTGTTGGGTAAGACTTTGTTTCCCTTTATTACTTGACACTTAACGTTTATAACACCGTTATCTCCCCCTATCTTTGTATGGGTAACCCGCAATACACATTTGCACCTCTCCTCTTCCGCTTGAACGCACCAATTTGGTGCGCTTCTCCAATCCAAGATACTGTGCCACTACGGGCTTCTCATCTGGGATCAGTGAATAATGGCGCACAGTGCCTATGCATAGAAATGGCGCCGCATTAAAAAGATACGCTTATCGCTATTTATCGTTAGTACTGCATAATAATGGCGCACAGGAAAAAAAGAAGAAAAACGGCACACACTAACGTTATTTATCAATAGTGGCACACACTAACGTTATTTATCAATAGTGGCACACACTAACGTTATTTATCAATAGCGCCCTACATAAGCCAAACTGCAGAAGTTATTTAACTGCAAAATGATGAATGGATTTAATGTAACACTGTCAAGGTTAGGGTTAGGCACCACCAGGGGGGTCTTAGGGTTAGGCACCACCAGGGGGGTGGTTAGGGTTAGGCACCACCAGGGGGGTGGTTAGGGTTAGGCACCACTGGGGGAGGGTCTTAGGGTTAGGCACCACCAGGGGGGTGGTTAGGGTTAGGCACCACTGGGGGAGGGTCTTAGGGTTAGGCACCACCAGGGGGTGGTTAGGGTTAGGCACCACCAGGGGGGTGGTTAGGGTTAGGCACCACCAGGGGGGTGGTTAGGGTTAGGCACCACCAGGGGGGTGGTTAGGGTTAGGCACCACCAGGGGGGTGGTTAGGGTTAGGCACCACCAGGGGGGTGGTTAGGGTTAGGCACCACCAGGGGGTTTAGGGGTTAGGGATAGGTACAGAGAGGGTTCTGTGTGTTAACGCTAAATAACAATAAGGCTTTAACGCTAAATAACAATAAGGCTTTAACGCTAAATAACAATAAGGCTTTAACGTTAAATAGCGATAAGCGGCAAACGGATTAGCGGCAACACTGTGCGCCATTATTCACAGGCGCCATTTTCAGATGGATGCTTCTCATCTACCCAACACTGTATATGCTGGTTTACCCCGGTCTGCAAACCTCAAACTTTCTGGCCTCATAAGATACTCTCACAGCCAGTGTGTTTCCAAATGAGCACAGCGGACCATGCATAATCAGTGCAGCCTAAACTGCCATTATTGCTCCCTATTACTGCCTTGTTTAATACAGTATGCTGAATTTAACTGTTTAAGTTGCTTATCTGCTATATAACTGTTTTGATGTATGACCTCGACATCACTCCACTATATGCCTCCTTGCAAACATGTCTAACACTTCTCCCCTGGTTTCCCCTCCCCCCTTAACCTGTCCCTCAAACGCCTATACCCCAGGGCCGCCTAGCACAGCCTTCCGTCACTGGGCACTCCCATCCCTCTCCCCTTAACCATCCCCCTTTCCTTTCTCTCCTCCTCCACTCACCTATCCTTTTGCCGCCTATACCCCAAGGCCGCCTCCTGCGACCTTCCGTCACTGGGCACTCCTATCCCTCTTCCCTTAACCATCCCCCCCCTTCCTCTCTCTCTCCTTCTCCCCTCGCCTATCCTCTTACCGCCCACACCCCAGGGCTGACTAGTGTGGCCCTCCGTCACTGGGCACTCCCATCCCTCCTCCCTTACATTCCTCCCCTTCCCCCTAACCCTATTACATGGTCGCACCTAAGAGGTTGATCCGTAACACTGCCTGGGCTCAATTCCCCTCATTAAATACAATCCCTAAATCATTGCCTCAGGGAAGCGGATGGTCTACATGCCCCCGGATGCTACGTAAACCCCATCTCTATACGCTTAACGCATTCTAATCTATTGGTTCCTTAATCAGGATGCTGTCCTTCATTCCCATTAGACGGAACCACCGTGCTGCCCATTCTCAAATTCTACAGTTGAGCCCCCTCAAAGCCTCTGTAAGGGCGCACCATGCTATATTAGCACACTCATTACAGCTGTGGCCCCCGGCAGGCAGGCGGACCCTCCACAATACAATCCCCTCAACATTCCATTGGCTTCACTGATCGCACCCTCATGCAAGGTAAATAATGCTTAATCCCCCAACAGTTAACCCTAACTTTCGTCAAGAGAGTGTTTCTCGTTTTTGCTTCACTCATATCACTGTTATTATAAATGCACTTAGACCTGAAGCAATCCGCCGAAGGCCCACTGTCTGGTTGGATACGCCCACCCAAAATCTTCCCTAACCTTAGACTAGGGATTGCTTAAAATGAACAAACATGGCTCCTCCATTATGTGCCATATACAGCTTAACACATGATTTTTCTATTGACTGCAAGATCCCATCCGCAACCCACCGCTACCAGACAGTGGGTAAGTCCTTATTCTCATAATGTGTAAATATTGCTCCGGGCAACGTAGACTGTTTCTTTAGGCAAGTCTCTATACACACGATGTCACGAGGTAATCAAGCAGACTTGTTATTGTTAGGGTAGTGTGTCAACTTATATGCAATTAGTTACTCTTTCCCCCCTCTTTTTTTTTTTTTTTTTTTTCTCTTTCCCTCCCTCTCTCTCCTGGCGAAAAGTCGCTAGGCAGCTACAGCTCTCTCCTCTCCCACTTTCCATTAGCCAGCAGAGCAGTCGGTCAACTCATGTCTCCCCATGTACTCACTGGAGTTCCCTGCCACCCGGAACTCAACTCTCACTGAGCCTGTTCTGTTTCTGACCCGCTCCTGGTCAGACCTTCTGACACTTAGGGTCCTAGGACCCCGCTCTACCCTCATGTTATCTCTCCTCCTCCCTTTCTCCTGCCTCCTCACTTCTTTCTTCTCTCTTTCTCTCTCTCTGTGGGCCTCCCGTCCTGTGGCCTCTCATCTGCTCTACCTCTCCTATACCAGACCTCCATGACTTCACAAACTTTCAAAAAATTTTCACATAACGTCCAGGGATTTGGATCCCCCCATAAACGCTCCAAAGCTTTTACTTACTATAAAACCTGTCAAGCAGACGTGATATGCCTGCAGGAAACTAGGCTAGACCAACCCTCCTGCCCCAAATATTTAAGTAGGCACTTTCCCACAGCCTACTTTGCTTGTGCCCGCACTAAAGTCAGAGGAGTCCTTATTGCCTTTAAAAAACATTTTCCATTCGTCTGCACTAAGCAGATTGCGGACCCCACAGGCCGGTACCTCATCCTAACTGGTTCCATTTATGACAGAGAAATAACTTTTGCCTCTTATTATGCTCCCAATGCCCACCAATCAAATTTCTACTCGCATTTTCTTCAGGTCCTCACGCAACACGGTGCCGGACAAATTATTATGGCTGGGGATACTAATGTCACTCTTAATCCTAAACTAGATAGACAGAGGAGCGCTGCCTCTAGTTCTTAGCTTCCTTTGTCTTCTCCGCTGCTACCATGTCTATTGCCGCCAATTGGAAAAAGCCCTCCGTTAGTATTAATGAGGTAAAGTCTAGACTTAATTCCTTCATGACTAACAAAAAACTAACCAGTATCTTAAAAGATTCCCATGAAAAATTCAAACGAACCTGGGACCCCTGGATTCAGCTCGAACACTCATCAATGGATGGTCTTCTGATAACGAGGCTATAGCACGGGACTACCCCCTCTTCTCTTCTCTCTCTTTTCTCTTCTTCCTTTCCTTCTTCTTCTATTGCCTCCCTTCTCGCTTCCTCCCCCATCTGCAGAGCCAACATACACAACCCCTCTGGCGTCTGGTCTATCGCTGGACGACGAGCCCCGGAGGCCTCAGGTAACTCTGGCTATAGGCCGGACTCGTTCCCCTAAATATCAGTAGAACATGTCTCAGATAGTTGGGTTTAACCCTCTGGGTCACATATTGCATTATCTTCGGCAATTCCCACCCTATTGAGAAATGATGTTATTGTTATTGTACCCCCCTCTCATGTTCTTGTAAACTCTGTACTGTGTCATTTGACAATTCCCTGTCTTGTTTAAAAATTTAAAAACCTAATAAAAACTTTGAAACACAAAAACTGGGTGGAGTTAAAAACTGAATTTTCTGGGAAATTGTAAACTGCAGCCTTTCTTCACGGTTAATGGCAGGGTTCTCAAACTTAGCATTGCTGGTTACCGGGTGACAGGGATTAATATTCAGAAAAGTGGGTGGAGCCTAAAAATGCCAATCAAAAATCACATGTCACTTTTCAAGGAGAATATTAAAATTGCTGCAAGCCTCAAACCTGGTACAGTTGGTCATTGGGTCACTGAGGTTCAAATTCAGAAAAGGGAAATTCCAATAAAAAATATTGAAAACCCCCAAAAAAAATTCCAATAAAAAATATTGAAAACCAAATTCAGAAAAGGGGACAGAGCCACAAACAGTGAATCAGATTTGTTTCATTTCTTGGGAAAATACAAAATATTGATGCCAAGGACCCCAAAGTTCACAAATATGGTCATTGAGTGACTGTGTGTTCAGGTTACAAAAAGTGGTCGGAGCCCAAAACTAATTTCATTGGGAAAGTGTAAACTGCAGCCCTTCTTACACTGTTTATTTCAGGATTCCCAAACTTTGCCCAGATGGTCACTGGGTGACTGAGATTAATATTCAGGGAAGTGGGTGGAGCCTATAATAGCCAATCAAAATTCACCTGTTGATTTTCAAGAGGAATATTTAAATCGCTGCCATTTATACACTGGTAATAGCAGAGGCCTCACACCTGCTACAGTTGGTCATTGGGTGACTGGGGTTCAAATGCTGGAGAGGGGCGGAGCCACAAACAGCCAATCTGATTTGTTTAATTTCTATGGGAATATACAAATTATTGATGCCAAGGACTCCAAAGCTCACAAACTTGGTCATTGAGTGTTTGTGCGTTAGGGTTAGAAAGTGGGCGGAGCCAACACCAGTCAAATACATACACGGGCAATGCCGGGTCATCAGTGGGTGGAGCCAAATACAAATTTCCCTGGGAAAATGTAAACTGCAGCCATTCTTACACTGTTAATGGCAGGGTTCTCAAACTTTGCACAGTTGGTCACTGGGTGACTGGGATTAATATTCAGAAAAGTGGGTGGAGCCTACAAAAGTGAATTAAACTTCACCTGTTCCTTTTCAAGGGGAATATTTAATTGCTGCCATTCTTGAACTGTTAATGGCACAGGCCTCAAACCTGGTACAGTTGGTCACTGGGTGACTGGGGTTCAAATACAGAAAAGGGGGTGGAGCCACACACAGCCAATCAGATTTGTTTCATTTCAATGCAGATTATTGATACCAAAGACCGCAAAGCTCACAAACTTGGTCAGTGAGTAATTGTGTTAAGGTTAGAAAAAGTAGGCGGAGCCAACACCAGCCATATACATACCCGGGCAACGCCGGGCAATCAGCTAGTTCTCTATAATAAAACCCCTGTGTCCCTGCGTGTGCCATCCCTGTGTAGCTGGTCCGTGCTTTTTGATACTGTGCATGTGCGCAGCACGGACCCAGCTACACAGGGACAGGAGGACGGGGCCAGGGAGCCGGGCGGGCAGCGTGTGAGCGGGCGGTTGGGCGTGCGGTGGGTGCGCATGGCGGTGGGTGGCGGGCGCGTGTGCGGCGAGAAACACGGACCTAGAGCCCGTTTTTAAACGGGATTAGGTTTGCTAGTCTTATGATCTAATGGGGTTGATTCACTAACAAAAATAGCGCTAGTAACCTCCTGTTACTAAAGTGTGCCGTAAATGTAAGACTCTGCCCGCTATGCGCGCTAGTGTCCATGTAGCGCGCGCAATTACCCTCAGTGACAGGAGCGCACGCTGTGCAGCGGGGAGTGCAGCACAGTGAGCGCTAGTAACTTGCGCCCGCTATTTTCCTATAATGGGCGCTGCACATATCCCGCCCTGAGTCCCTTCGGGTCCAGTCACTTTAAAGGAAACCTGTAACTTTAAAAGTTCCTCTGGGGGGGTACTCACCTCGGGTGGGGGAAGCCTCCAGATCCTATTGAGGCTTCCCCCGTCCTCCTGTGTCCCATGGCGGTCTCGCTGTGCCCCTCCGAACAGCGGGGATGTAAATATTTACCTTCCCGGCTCCAGCGCAGGTGCAGTATCGGCTCTCCGCTCGGATATTGGCGGAAATAGCCGATCACTGTCAGGCCGCTCTACTGCACAGGCACAAGTCTCTTACGCCTGTGCAGTAGAGCGGACCCATCAGAGATCGGCTATTTCCGTCTATTTCCATGCTGAGAGCTGCAACAGCGCCACCTGCCGGAGCCAGGGAAGGTAAATATAGCAAGCCTTGTCAGGCTTGTCGGGGGAGGATTGTGGGTCACTTCGGGGGAGCCAGCGCTGGACTGCCTGCAGCTACAGGGGAGGGGGAAGCATCATTGGGACCCTGAGGCTTCCCCCTCCCGAGGTAAGTACCTCCCAGGGGATGTCATTTTCAGTACAGGGTCTCTTTAAAGGATGTGATCCCCTCACTCTGATTGGACCAATAGGCTGCCTAGGGCAGAGTAAACCACTGCGAAAAGAACCCAGTGTTTGCAAGAATTGTGGGCAAATAATCACAAACTCAAAGCCAGTAAGGGCTCGCTCACACTAAGGGCGTTTTTGGCCTTGTTTCAAGCGCAGGCAATGTTTAAAATCGCCCACAAAACGCTTGTCAATGAATCTCTATGAGAAGGTTCATATCAGCGAGGTTCGTGCGCTGTGCTTTTATGAAGGTGGTGCCTGTACCACTTTTGGGCCTGTAACGATTGTAGAATTATCTCCGTGGTCAGCGCACAAGATGTGCGCTGACACTGCGGAAGTCCTCCACAAGCGTATAAAACGACAGAACCCAGCTTTGGTGCAAGTACACCTGTAGAGGGGAATTCCCACCAGCAGATGGAGCTGTGGAGTGCAGAGGAATAAACCTTCTGCACTGCCACAGATGCCAGTTAGGAATTGTACGAAGGGAAGCAATACAGGGCAAGATAGCCCCCAGTGAAAGAGAGTGAGCACAGGGACAGAATGTATGTGTGTCCACCAATCTAGTGGCCACCCAGCGACGGTGAACACACAACAGCGGAAACCAAGTGGGAACGCAATCGCAAGAGTGGCGATTGCCAACAGTGACACAAGACAGAGTAGAGACAGAGCACAAGTGTAGCGAGAAAGACACAGCAAACAACAATGATCAGAACGGCAAGGAAAATAACAAACGCACTCGCTAAGGGTGGTCGCCACACGAAAATCGCAACAGCGACAAACCACGCTAGTGGCGCGGTCTCCGCACAAAAAGGGCAACAGAGACAAAACGCGCCAACCCTAACTAACCAATCTAACACGAACATGAATAGAGAACGCGAGCGCTTGCTAAACGGTTACTTCACCGAGCCTACAGCAAGCGTTCGTTCTAGACAAGACAGACAGAAGGAGTAACCAGTAGCAACTGCAGCTGTGGCCTACACTCCCAGACAGAGTACAGAATTAACCACCACCACTACCGCTAGGGCGAATGTGATCCCAACAGACAGAACGATTTCCTGTCGACCACCACTGGCGACAAGACAATCGCAAACGAAAGACAGAACGATTCGCTACCGCCAACTGCTGGCGACAGCGCAATCGCAAGAAAAAGACATGACAGAATAGGCAGTACAAATATACACAATCCTGACTGCACTAAATAGGAATGCAAGGAGCACTCCCAAAGGGTATCTACTTTAAGCTAGCAATAATAGCCAACAATGAGCAGAGGGCTGAGACTCCAGGCAAGTAACAGGAACAAACCATCATGACCAGCAGGGAATTCTGGGAGCAAAAGGTATTTATACTGCAAGCCATCAAAGGAAGCAGCTAAACAATTTGCATGACAAGTGTATGCAAATTCCTCACCAGCAGAGCAAAGCTGAAACTTACAGAGTGAAGACAGGTCTCTTTTCCAGAGACCTGCAGCACTCAGACCTAAAAAATGGTCAAAAAGCTGTCTGCCTGTGCAGACAGCAGAGCAGATCATTACAGGGCCGTTTTTGCCTCAGTGGAAGATATAGGAAAAACAAAAACTCCTCACAAAATCGCTTTTTGCAGCGATTGCATGAGAGTTTTTAAGAATAAATATTTTGTATTTACTCTTTTATGGCTCAAAGACTTCACTTCCTGACTTGCGTCAGGGAGTGAATTACAAAACCACTCTGGAAAAACACTTAGGACCCGTTTCCACTAGTGCGGTGCGATTCTGTTGCGGAAAACGCGAAAACGAATTCGCATGCGATTGTATGCGAATTTTAACACGAAAACACATAAAAATTTGCATCTGTTTGTAAGTATGCGAATTTAACCATGTCAGTGCCTGTGTGCTTTTACATTGATTTTAAGCAAAAATGTAGGCAAATTCGCATGGAAAATTTAAATACATTACAGGCGAATCACACACTAGCCTTGCGGTGTGCGAATTCTGATGGCTCGGTTGTGTAGATTTTTTCTGCACGGTCCACCGCACAGTATTTCTGACAAGTGGAAACAGGCCCATTGATTTACATTGGTTATGCGAATAGTGGAAGCGGGCCCTCAGAAAAGCGCTTTTACTAGAAATGTGGCGAGCAGTAGAGCGCCGGGAGGCGGGGAAACGCACAAAAATGCAAAACGCTTGTGTTTGCGTTTTCGATTTTAGGTGTGAATGAGGCCTCTGACTGGAAACGAATCAGAACTGCTTAAAGTGGAGCTGAACTCTTACACAGGACAGAAGCAGAATATTGAGAAATGCACCCTGCATGTATTTAAGTATTTAGAGAGTTTAGCCTGTCTAACCCCCCTCATCTGTGACTAATCAAAAGTTGTAATTTGATATCTCAGCTGTGTCAGCTGGCTGCCATGGCAGAGCAGCTAATTTGTAAACACAGTCTTTTAACCTGTGAAAGCAAGAAGTAGACACACTGCAGATTTATTGCAGGATTTGTATCAATTGTAACAAAGATTATTATTATTATTTTTTATTTATAAAGCGCCAACCTATTCCGTGGCGCTGTACAAAGTAGGAAAACAAACAAGGCGTACGTAATGATACAGACAATGATATACCTCAAATATAGACACTGGTACAAAATACAAAACTGGTGGTTACAATAGCAGATTTAACCTGATGAATAAAATGTATAACAGGGTGCGAGCTATTAACCTCCTTGCCGGTTCAATTCCTCCGGCAAGGAGGCAGCGCAGAAGGTTTTTGTTAATTTTATTTTTTTTAAAATCATGTAGCGAGCCTAGGGCTCGCTACATGATAGCCGCTGAGCAGCGGCATCCCCCCACCCACTCCGATCGCCTTCGACGATCAGAGTCAGCAGGAAATCACGTTCAAAACGGGATTTCCTGCAGGGCTTCCCCGGTCGCCATGGCGACGGGGCAGGATGACGTCACCGACGTCATGGACGTCGGGACGTCATAAGGAATCCCGATCCGCCCCTCAGCGCTGCCTGGCACTGATTGGCCAGGCAGCGCAGGGGTCTAGGGCAGGGTGGGCGGCTTGGCGCGGCGAATCGGCGGGTGGCGGCGGCGATCGCGTACTACACGCAGCTAGTAAAGTGCTAGCTGCGTGTAGGGAAAAAAAATTGCAAATCAGCCCAGCGGGCCTGAGAAATCCTCCTGCACAGGTTACCCCGAGCTGAGCTCGGGATAACTGGCAAGGAGGTTAAATGAATAACATTCCAAGACACAAACGGGTGAGAGAGCCCTGCCCTTGCGAGCTTACAATCTAAAGGAATGGGGGAAACGAGAGATGGGATATATATTTTTTTCTTTAAAGGTTATTATGCTGTTGCTTATCTTTTAGAGCAGAGATGAAGTTCTGAGTACAGGTCCTCTTTAAGCCTGTGTGTAACATTCTATACATTCTGCCTGTAAATTAAACAAAGCTGCACTCCACACACGCTGATCCGATATCTAAATATACGCTTTAAGTGCTGCGGTTGGCTAATTTTATCTCTGTCGTTGAGATCTGTGCTCATTCAGCTTGACTTGCCCTAATAACACCTACAGTATCTCTTAACCCTTGTGGCTCCTGCGGGGGCTCCCTGAGGCCTGTCGCCACGGGCCGCTCCGCACTCCTGGTGGGCGCCCAAGGGGTTAAAATGACAATGACTGTAATAATGGTCCAGTGACTTCACTGAGCGCTAAGTGACTTCCTGGCCAGCTGTGCCATTATACCTAATTACCATGTAGATCCTTTGAAAACGACATAAATACCATTTGAACTTTTTCAGTTGCTCTTTTATATGGATGGAAATTTCCACGGGGTGGAGGGTGCAGACAGTAGTAGATGTCACTAGCCAGGCTCTGTCCTAGCATGAGTCCGGAATGCAGTGCCCTGGACAGAGTGCTACAGGTTTTTGGTTAGAGGGGTTTGTCCCTATATGTCCCCCAGTTTTGTTTTGTTTGTTTTTTTCTTTTTACCTTTGTCACAGTGTCAGCTGGATTGTGGGTTTTTTCAAGCTACAGTAACAAGTTTATCTCAGCATGCTAATAACAGAAAGCTTCCTATCTCAGATAAGATAAGGCCACTATGATCAGAAGGTCATTAACCTCCTGAGCGTTACGCCGCTCAAGAGGGTTTGCAGCCGAGAGTCCCCCAGTAGAATTTTAACAGATTGCATGGCTGTAATAGCTTCAGCTAGCACTAGGCTAGCTAGTAGTGGTGGCCGGCATCCCCCGATTACTGTTGATCCCCCTGATCGCCTGCTAAATACATTACCCAGCCTGGATCCAGCAATCAGCGCCACGTCCCCGGACAGCTCCGCTCTTCACTATGGGGAGGATCGAACATGACGTCATGACGTCATGACGTCGGCGACGTCATGCGCAGACCCGATCCTCCCCATAGAGAGGACCGGAGATGTGCAGAGAGGCTGCGCGATCGCTGGATCCAGGGGGGGTAAAGTATTTAGCGGGCGAGGACACATTTAGTGGGAGCGAGGACACAACCGTGCAGGCGCAGTGGTTTTCAGACAATAAAGTCTGAAATTCCAGAAGTGACCCCGGAGGCAGGGCCAGAGCATTTGTGAGTGGCTGTGCGGGCACAGGATGTCTGCGGGGGGCCATTAGAAGCCCCGGGTAACTTCAACCCATTTTCCCCTGACCCCTCCTACAGTGTCCCTTTAAAGGAAACCTGACTCCTGAGACGAAGGAATAAATATTTTTTACACATACCTGGGATACCAGTACTGTAGAATTAAAGCACACCTGAATAGGAACAAAAAGTTGATTTTTACTTACCTTCTTCCAGCCCCCGGTAGTCTTTCAGGCCCCTCTGTGTCCCTTCCACTGTGCTGCTGCCCCCTTCCGAGAGATCTGCGACTAGAATTCCAGTCGCAGGCTACTGCACAGTCACGGTCCCATCTGCGCACCTCCTCCATTGCACTCAAGCCACCCGGAGCCTTCTGCACATGCGCGGTCCCATCTGCGCACCTCCTCCATTGCACTCAAGTCACAAGGAGCCTTCTGCACATGCGCGGTCCCGTCTGCGCACCTCCTCCATTGCACTCAAGTCACCAGGAGCCTTCTGCACATGCGTGGTCCCGTCTGCGCACCTCCTCCATTGCACTCAAGCCACCAGGAGCCTTCTGCACATGCGCGGTCCCGTCTGCGCACCTCCTCCATTGCACTCAAGCCACCAGGAGCCTTCTGCACATGCACGATACAATTCTTTTGAGAGTGCACACGCAGAACATGGCTAATGGGAGCGTGATCAAGGAAGTCCACGGAAGGGATTGCGCATGTAGTATCCAACTAGAGTTCCATTTGCAGATCTTTTTGGAGGGGCAGCAGCTCATATGAGGGGGCTCAGAGGATACCGAACTTAGAGTTAGACATCAAAAGGATGGGTTGGTTAGGGCTAGGCATTGGCAAGGGGAAAGATCGATTAGGGTTAGGCATCAGTGAGGGGCTTGGTTAGGGTAGGGATCGGGAGGAACGGCTCATTCTAATATTCTACTATCGGAATTACCAAGTGATTTATAGTAGAATATCAATAAATTACTGATATTTTACTTGTGGCTAGAGATGGGCCGAAGTATTGGCCAGGCGAATAATTCACCGCGAAGATCGCAGATTCGCATTCACCACCACAGGCGAATACATGGTGGATTCCGTTCGCCCCCTATACATCATCATTGAGCTAAACTTTGACCCCTGACCTCACAGTCAGCAGACACATGGCAGCCAATCAGCTAGCACTCCTTCTTGGACCCCCCACACCCCACTAAAATTGCCAGGATGGCAGCCATATCGGATTAATTCTGTGGCTGCAGTGTTAGTGAGAGCAGGGAAAGAGCTGCTGCACATAGGGAAACTGTTAGCTAGGTCTCTATTCTGTGTCCTCGGTGCAGATTCTTGCTGCTACCACATTGTCCTAAACAGCTAAGCCCTTCTTAGGGATGATACATTGTTTTTCTTGCAACTGTATTTTTTGTCTGTGGCCAGTGCCAGTGCACAAGTTAGCTGTTGGAGACAGGTCTGCTGGTCCTAGTAGTGCACCGACCATAACCCAATAAACCTTCACACCACTACTGGCATCTAGTATGCACTGGCCCCTGTGTAAAACCTCAGTGATCCTAGTAGTGCACTGGCCATAACCCAGTAATCCTTCACACCACAACTGGCATCTAGTATCCACTGGCCACTATGTAAAACCTCAGTGCTGTAGGAGACAGGTCTGCTGGTCCTAGTAGTGCACCAACCACAACCTAGTAATCCTTCACCACTACTGGCATCTGGTATTCACTACTGCCCCCTGTATAAGGCCTCAATGCAGAATCAGTTTTTTTTTTGGTCACTTAACTGTCATTGAACTACCTCAGCTTGACCATAGAGGCTGAAATACCACGATTGCCTGCACCTCCGCCAACGTGCGCACAAGGATGGTGGCCAATACACACCACTATACAAAGATTGCCGTGTAGAGGACTAACATTTATGTCCTGGAGGTGTCAACTAGTAAAAACAAAAGATATGCTCACCTTTGCGGTTGTTTGCGGTGCTTTAAACGCGGCGTTTCATCTGTCAATGTGAAGCGGGCGTAACTACCTGATGGACGTGTACACACCCCGGATATTTTAAAGCACTTTACTTCCACTAATTTAGGAATGTACTGTGATTTCTGCTCTTTAGCGAATAAAACACGACTCTGTGTCAACTCCATAATTTTTGGTGGGAATTTTTCCATGGATTCCCCTCCAGCATACCACGGTCCAAATGTTAGGCCCCTTGAAACAACTTTTCCATCACTTCTGTGGCCAGAAACAGTCCTTGTACGTTTTAAAATTCTCCTGCAATTGAAGTCTATGGAGATTTGCAAATTTTTGCGGAGTTTCGCATTCGAAATTTGTGAACCCAAAATTAGTTATTCAGCCCATTACTATTTGTGGCAATCTCTGGTTCCCAAATTCCCTTGACACCCATTTTAAATGTACGCATTAGTCTGTGGTTCAACTGTATTATTTGTCTAGATTGAGGCCCAGTGCACACCAAAAACCTCTAGTAAATCTGAAAAAAATCTAGAGGTTTTTCAAGCAGATTTCAGAGCGATTCCTAGGCATGTTTAGAGACGTTTTCTAAACATGCCTGGCGTTTTTTGGAGCGTTATTGTGTAGCAGATTACAAATATTGTTACAGAAAAGCTGTTACAGCTTCTGTAAGAAAAACGCCTGGAAAACCGCTCTGATCTAGCATTTTTCAGAGTAGTTTTCCACTTTCCTATGCTTTAACATTGAGGCAGAAATGCCTCAGAAATCTACAAAATGCTGCAGCCCCCGAGTTTGCGTTTGTGGAAAAAACGAGCCGCTCTGGTGTGCACCACCCCATTCACTTTCTGTAGCCAAGCGGTTTCCCCCTGCAAGCGTTTAAAAAAACGCTTCAGAACCGCTCTGGTGTGCACCAGCCCTGAATTTCATTAGATTTTTTTAATTTAGGCTTGTAATTTGCACTTGAGTTTTGTCTAGATTAAAAATACTATTTGTTCAAAACCATCTACTGAATTTAATTCAACCCACAAAGAACTTCTAATGAAGAAAAATGTTGTATTTAACTTCAATTTCCCAAATCTGTGCTATATATATGTAGGAACACACAGATTTTGTGGAATTCTGACTTGCATCTAAATTTAGCAATTTCGGGTTGAAAGACACGATTCGTAATTCACAAATCATGGAGTTTGCAACTTTTAAATTCCAAATTAATTTGGTGTCGCAATTGCTCGTTTTTGTTTTGAATTTTCATATTAATTTCCCTTGAGCACGATCAGTAGACGTTGTTTACTCTTATTTTCCCATGAATAACAAAAAATGTCTACTGAGCAAGCATGTCGGACGTGAATGGGAAAATTCTAAGCGAAATTGCGAAAAGAATCTAAGCAGAGTTTTAATTTCTTGTGGACATATTTTGTGCAAAGTATGGTTATATGTATATGCACAATAAATTACAATTTCACATTTTTATTATTCAAACTAGAAATTTGGAATTCATTTGGAATTCTAAGCAAAATTTTTGAATATCTCTCTGAAGACCAGAGAGGCCTCCCAGTCTTCAGCCCGTCCTATCCTTCCCGTGCCGTCCTCAGTTGAAGTTCTGTGACCGGCTGTGTCTACAGTATTCCTCAGGCTGCTTTCATAAGTACGCGGGTATTGCTCGGAAAGATCTGTGACTGAAACTCCATTCATGGGCTACTGCACATTAGAGATGTTGCAAACATAGAATTTTCAATTCACGAACAGCATGCGTGAACATCCGCAAATGTGGTGTATCTGGTGAACTGCCATAGACTTCAATGTACAGGCAAATTTTAAAACCTACAAGGACTGTTTCTGGCCACAAAAGTGATGGAATACTTGTTTCAAGGGGTCTAACACCTGGAGGGGGGGGGGGGGGGGCATGCCAGAGGGGAATCCATGCCAGAGAAGGATTCATGCCAAAAGTCCCACCAAAAATTACGGAGTTGATGCAAAGTCGGGTTTTAATCCCTAAAGGGCAGAAATCACATTATAAACAGCTCTGGGTGTCAGTGGGCTGTGGGGGTCACACACACACAAAAAAAACCACAGGAGACCGATGTGCTAGCCCTCAAAAGGGCTGTTTAAGCGGCTTTCACAGCAAGTGAGGAACAAGAACACAGGCCTAGCTAGTGCTTTTCGTACCTATCTGCAGCAAGTCTGACCCTGCTCTCACTAACAGTCAGCAGAGAATTAATCCAATATGGTCACCGAACACGCCAAATGTTTGTTGTTCGCCACGAATGCGAACAGCGGATGTTAGCAGAATACTGCTCGCCGGCGAACAGTTCGGACCATCCCTACTGCACATGCTCGGTCCCATCTGCGCACTGCCTCCATCACACTCAAGTTAACAGGAGTGGCCTGCACTTGTGCAATACAATTCTTTTGAGAATGCCCATACAGAACACTACCGGTGATAGGAGCGTGATCAAGGAGGTGTGCGCAGGAGATTGCATAAGTAATATGCCGCTTGAGTTCTATTTGTAGATCTTTCGGATGTGGCACAACAGAGGTGGCATGGAGGAAACAGAAAGACTGGAAAGACTTCCAGGGGCTAAAAGAAGCCCCAAGTAAGTAACAATCTACTTTTTTGGTCCAATTCTGGCGTGCTTTCAGTTGTTGGTAGAAGGTACTTGGAGGTGTCTTCAAGAATGAGGCGCCTTTCCTGATGAAGATTCCCATTAGTCAGTGCATAGAGCAACCCAGTCAACAGATACAAAACTGCTTTACTTGGACAAATCCCTAAATCTTCACACACAAGTCCAGGCCCAAGCATGCTCAGTACGGAGGCACTTATCTTTGGAACTTCTCAAGGACACAAACACTGGTCCACATGACAGCCCAGGGGCCCCAGGTCTCTCTTACTCACTGGGGCCCCCAAACCACCATGCGACACCTAGAGCGAAGTGTGGGCAAGCCCTGGACCTCTCACCTCCAGGGAACTCACCCCACCACCTCTAAACTGAATGCCAACTGTAAACAAACACAATTGCTAACTTCCAGCTAGAGCAATATCCTGCCTCTATCTGGCCAGCAGACGCCAGTCAGCCAATCAGGTGTACTGTCATACACCCTTTGCCTGCTGTACCAAATCTAGCAGGAATTACATAAATTAGCATTCAGGTGGGAGGCTTCGGTTGGATGCAATCGTGAATTGCATCGTTTACAGGAATGCCCCGTGTAGGCACATCTCCCACACGGTCCCCTCCCTAACCACCCACCTGTCAACCGCATCCTAGAAGCTGCAAAAAAGAAATTTAAAATCACAAACACTGGTCCACATGACAGCCCAGGGGCCCCAGGTCTCTCTCACTCGCTGGGGCCCACAATGAATGCTAATTTATGTAATTCCTGCTAGATTTGGTACAGCAGGCTAAGGGTGTATGACAGTGCACCTGATTGGCTGACTGGCGTCTGCTGGCCAGATAGCGGCAGGATATTGCTCTAGCTGGAAGTTAGCAATTGTTTGTTGCAGTTGGCATTCAGTTTAGAGGTGGTGGGGTGAGTTCCCTGGAGGTGAGAGGTCCAGGGCTTGCCCACACTTCCCTCTAGGTGTCGCATGGTGGTTTGGGGGCCCCAGTGAGTGAGAGAGACCTGGGGCCCCTGGGCTGTCATGTGGACCAGTGTTTGTGATTTTAAATTTATTTTTTGCAGCTTCTAGGATGCAGTTGACAGGTGAGTGGTTAGGGAGGGGACCGTGTGGGAGATGTGCCTACACGGGGCATCCCTGTAAACGATGCAATTCACGATTGCATCCAACCGAAGCCTCCCACCTGAATGCTAATCTATGTAATTCCTGCTAGGTATGGTACAGCAGGCAAAGGGTGTATGACAGTGCACCTGATTGGCTGACTGGCGTCTGCTGGCCGGATAGAGGCAGGATATTGCTCTAGCTGGAAGTTAGCAATTGTGTTTGTTTGCAGTTGAACTTCTCAAGGACTCAAGTAGTTCCAAAGGCTGTCCAAGGAATATCGGGGACAGCTCTGGAACAATAGGATGGGCCGAGGACTGGGAAGGCTCTATGGTATCCAGAGGCTTCTCTCTACTTATGTATGTATCAAACCTGAAGTCAGTTTCCTCACTTCAAGCTTACTTTATGGTTGCTGTAGGTGTGGGAGAATGTAGATTTTTTAAAAATTTTACTTTAAAAAATGGTGGAAAAAAAGGCGTCATTCTGAGATGAGCAATAAGCCTTAAAGCAAATCTGAATGGAAAATAAACTTATGAAGTAATTCATTTTATGTGCAGTACAGATAATAAAGAGAACACTAGTAGCAAAGAAAAGAGTCTCCTATTGTTTTCCAGGACAGGAAGCGTTAAAAAAAAAAAATCTTCTCTGGGCTATTCGACTAACTCGGTCAAACTCAGTCCCGTTTTCTGAAGAGCTTAAACGGCCAAGAACAGTGAGAGACAGCTTAAGATAAGGTTTTACTGAAGGGAAGTTCAATTATTATTTCTGCTTTGTTTTATAGCTTACAGGGAACCAGAGACGAAGCACCCTCATGTAGTTTACCATATATATCAGTGGGTACATTAGAGAAAACACCTACCCTGCTCTCTGCTTCATCCTTCACTGCTTAGCCTGCTTGTTCACAGCCCTGATAAAATCCCCGACTGAGCATTCAGTCTGGCTTTGCTCAGGAATATTTATAGCTCAGTCTGTGTTCTCTCATGTCTTTTCAAGCCCAAGCCTGCCCCCTGCTGGCTCTGCTCAGGAATCATTATAGCTGAGTCATTATAGCAAAGCCAGACTGAATGCTCAGTCAGGGATTTTATCAGGGCTGATAAGAAGCAGGCTGAGCAGTGCTGAATGAAACAGAAAGCAAGATAGGTGTTTTCTCTAATGTTTCCACTGATCTATATGGTAAATTACATGAGGGTGCTTCGTCTCTGGTTCACTAGACAGAGTGTGGTTTTAAAACTGAAACTGTGACAGTATGATGCAATGTTATAAATAAAGCTACATAACTGAAAATAAAAAAGATACTCTTTTCTATGCTACTAATGTTCTATTTCTTAGCTGTACTTCACATACAATTCATTATATCATGAGCTTATTTTCACTTCAGATTTGCTTTAACGCCTGGGTGAAGCAAGTTACAACTTCTCGTCTGCTCTTATTTATTGCATTAAACAACTCCTATTGAACAACTAAAATCATTCACCAAATGAGTCAGATGAAAAGTATGGAATGAATATTGAGGAGAGAGGAGTTCTTTCTGGCACGGTGAGCTAATATTCTCCCGACGCTATTGTGTAATTAAAACATGCTAATTACTATTTGATGAGTTAAACAATCGTCAGTCGTTAACACTGGTGATTGTTGTAATTAAATCAGGCCCATGTTTGTCTTGTGCGGATCCGAGACAGTCGCAGGAGTCAGACGGTGCTTAGTGAGTCTTCCCCAAAAACAGTCCACAAAAATATAGGAGGCCCTTATAGAATCTTCTTGAAAGAGATAGAACTTTACTTCGGTTGTTGTTCTGGGGCCCCTCCAATAAAAAAAAAAAATGCCCGTTCACAATGTCACAATAATGAAATTAGAATTTGTTTTTATAAAGAGACTCTGTACTAAAAAAAAAAGCATCCCCTGGGAGGTACTTACCTCAGGTGGGGGAAGTCTCAGGGTCCCAATGAGGCTTCCCCCATCCCTGTAGCTGCAGGCAATCCAGCGCTGGCCCCCCCGAAGCGTCCCGGAATCCTCCCCGACAAGCCACATTTATTTACCTTCCCTGGCTCCAGCGGGGGTGCTGTTGCGGCTCTCAGCACGGAGATAGGTGGAAATAGTCGATCTCTGTCGGGTTCATTCTACTACACAGACGCTGGAGACTTGCGCCTGCGCAGTAGAGCGGCCCGACAGCGATCGGCTAGTTCCGCCTATCTTCAAGCGGAGAGCCCATACTGCGCCTGCGCTGGAGCCGGGAAGGTAAATATTTACATCCCCGCTGTTCGGAGGGGCACAGCGAGACCGCCGTGGGACACAGGAGGACGGGGGAAGCCTCAATAGGATCCGGAGGCTTCCCCCACCCGAGGTGAGTACCCCCCAGAGGAACTTTTTTAGTTTCAGGTTTTCTTTAAGGGAAGGGGAGCTGACCAATACATGAATATACAGGTAGTCCCCGGTTAATGAACGAGATAGGGACTGTAGGTTCGTTCTTTTCCTAAATCTGTTCTTAAGTCGGAACTCTGTGCCATCTCTGCCCCCTGTGCATCCTCTGTGCCCCCCCCCCCCCCCCATGCCTCCAGTCAGTGTCCCCCCTCTTTGTCACCTCTGCCCTCTGTACCTGCTTATACAAGTTTAAAGGGACCTTGAGCACTCATTAAAAATGAAATAGCAACTTTCCTGGGGCTTCCTCCATCCTACCTTAGGCCTCCTGGCTCCTCTCCCGGCATCCTCCTGGCTCCTTTCCCGGCCTAAAGTCGTCAGGCCTGCTTCCCGCTTTGTCACTTTGCAACATCACGCCGGCCAGCTACGAGTCTCCCCGCCGGCGTGAGAGTGCAGCGCATGCATGGTTCTCTAATTTTGAACTGCCCAAGTGCAGGACTCTCACGGCGGCCAGCGTGATTACTCGTAGCCAGCTGGCATGATGTCACAAAGTGACAAAGCAGGAAGCAGGCCTGACGACTTTAGGCCGGGAGAGGAGCCAGGAGGATGCTGGGGGACCTTGCGGCCTACGGTGGGCTGGAGGAAGCCCCAGGTAAGTCGCTTTTTCATTTTTAATGAGTGCTCGGGGTCCCTTTAAAAGCCATTATTTCTTAGAAATTCTTAAAATAGATTTTCTCAAAACTACAAGTCCAATTTGAAAATAAAATGTTTGACTTGTTCACCCAGAACTACAGAATCCATGCTGTTCGTATTGGCGGGTCGTTCGTAAGTCGGGGACTACCAGTAATACTCTTTCCTATCATGACTTTACATAAAGCTCATACTGCAAATCTCTGTTCCTTTGACTGACAATTCTCCCCCAAAAAGTGTTTCTGAGGTAATTCATGTTATGTACAACTTAAGAAGTATGGTGATTGTCCGTGGTTTTCACAAAATGTTCAAAAATCTGGAAGACTTGAGAGACCAGGAGACCAAAGGTGGGATATCGTTAGTATAGGCTGGTATATTGTGGTAGAAAAGTTTACAATGCAAGCTATATATGACAGTGCAGTGTTTAGTACAGAGTTCAGCGGGGAGGAAGGCTGGCAATGCATACACCATTTTAGGCAGGAGGAAAAAAGAGTAAATTAAGAAATGACATCAGGATTGGCTTCAGTCAGAGGCAGTAAAGATGGCAAATGCCTGGAACAGTTTTTTCTTTATTTTGTTATATAAAATGCACTGAAATGAAACCGTCGACAGTACAATACATAGGTTATGTAAGTATAACAAGTACCGGTATTTATCTACTTATATATGTTTTTTTTTCCTGGGATAGTATGGCTGTCCCTGCTGCTTTCATGAATTTAGCTGTACGTTACCCATTAAAAAAGGGCACATTTTTGGTTATTTTTATTTTTACTTACAGTACCGTTTATAATTGCATATAAGCCGACCTGCGGATAAGCCAAGGTTCCCACGTTTCCCTCAGAAACCAGGAAAAAGTGATCGACTCGCTTATAAGCCCCCTCCCCAGTATAGCCCTCTCACAGTAGCCAGATGTGCCCTCAGTACAAGTCAGCCCCTCTACACATAGCCAGATGTGCCCCAAGGATGATAAAGCTATGTCTCAAGGTACCACTAGATGGCATCATAGATATGAGACACAGTGATTGCCACACAGGAAGAATCCCAGATCACTGAACAGCTGATTGCATGTTCTGCTCCACAAGCCAGGGGACACAGGTGGTCTTGAGCAGCACACTCTGTACACCATGTTGCAGGGGATGGAGGGCACGGACACAGCAGGGAGCCAGCTGGCAAGAGCAGGATCACTAGTGCAAAATCCTTATGCTCCTCTGCCAGTAACAAAACCTCCTCCACTATCCATTCTGCCCCACTGACTCGCATATAAGCCAAGGGGGTAACTTTTCAGCACATTTTTTGTGTTGAAAAATTAGGCTTATAATCGAGTCTGTAAGGTATGTATTTCTCTGTACAATTTTTCTCACTTTTAATTAAATTCAGGATAGGTTTATGTTAAACTTTTTTAAAAGTTGATCAGTCTCAAATTAATTTATCATTTTGAGTGTAGTCTTCCCCTCCTCCGCTTTGATGGACCAGAAAGAATAAGACGGACACCTCGCCACTGGTGATAGTTTGCCGCCTCGCATGATCTATTATACAAAGCATAAAAAACAACAAAGAGAACTTTAGACTGTAAGGCAAATAATACATTTGATAAATTATCTGCAATAAAAAAAAGTTTGCATAGAACCAATCAAAAGCTCACCTTAGAAGAGTGTGCGAATTTTAAGACTTGACAAGAGCCTGTCACAAGTATCCCGTGGGTATCAAATAATTCTTGTGTAACCACTCCTGTCTCCGCTGTCTTCTGAACAATCACATCACCTGTCATTCCTGGTGACACTTCCAATCTTCTGCTCTCCAACTTGGACCATTAAAGAATACCTCACAACTTTCCAGAACTTTTATACAATGTGACATATTGTTAGCGGCCTGCTGAGGACCTGTCAGCCCAGGAATCAGAATGAGCCCATCACATTTTTACAGTATAAAAAAACCCAATTAAGTTGGTCTCTTGCGGCAAATTTAACCTAAACCAGAGATAATAGACGTGATTCGAAGTTGAAATGAAAAGTTATATATATATATACTGTATACACTGAAAAATGGCCAAATCTTTCAGTCCCCATTTTTTAGCGTTTGAGCAGCAATGGAGTATTGGAAAAGGAACATAGCATGGAAAGACACAATAGGACTTCTGTAGACAGTCAATGTATTGTAAAATGGAACTGGGCTGTTAAGCAGTTGGCTTATAGCTGAGAACACACAGTGAGAAACAGGAACCAGTACAATACAATTATGAAGATTGTAATTAGTAGAACAGAAGAGAGGTGCCCTTAGAAAGTGTGGTAGTGGTGGACTTAGCTCCCCATTGAAGACTCAAATTGTCTGGTTTAGATGAAAGCTTTATTGCATACTCCACAAAAATGCAACGCATTTCGCAGGTCTGTAACCTATGTGTGTCATCACACCAGCCGGCGTGTGAGAGTCCTGCGACCTCACCTTCAAGATGTCACCAGGAGACAGAAGGAGGGACAAAGGTCTACAGAAGGAGGCAAAAACACCCATGGGGCATGACTTTCGGGCGGGGCTTTATCTAGGCATGGCACCCCCCCAGGACCAATGGCACTTCAGGCAGTGGCCTGGAATGCCTATGCCTAAAAACACCCCTGGCCATACTACACATACAATTCATTATCACAAGTTTATTTTCACTTCAGGTTTACTTTAAAGGGACCCTGAGCTCAGGTTAAAAACAGAATTTGGACTTACCTGGGGCTTCCTCCAGCCCACCATAGCCCGCGAGGTCCCCCCGCATCCTCCTGGCTCCTCTCCCATTCCCATTGGTGGCTCCGTTAATCAGCGACTTGAGCCTGAAGTTGCCCATGCGTGACACCCCACTGCACGCACTATGTGTCATCGCACCAGCCGGCGTGCGAGAGTCCTGCGCATGCACGGCTCTCTAAGACTGAACTGCGCATGCGCAGGACTCTCATGCTGGCTGGCATGATGACATATCGTGCACGGCGGGGGGGGGGGGGGGGGCATGCACGGGCAAACATACAATTTTTTGTACTTTTTTGTATTTTCTATATTTATTGCTATTCAAACGACATCTCATAATCTCAAGTGTGGAGGGGTTTTTTTGCATCGAGGATTATTAAGAGAAGTTTTGCTATACAAATTGGTTTCTTGATTATTATGGTCAAGGTATATCCTTTGGTTACATGAAGGTAGTAAAAGGTGTGGTGGAACACCATTGAAGACAGATATGGAGGTTGCCATATTTATTTCCTTTGAAATAATAACAGTTTCCTGGCTGTCCTTTTCGGAAGCAGGAAATTTGAGCGCATGAGGCAGGTGGACAAAAAGGGCGCCGCCATTCACTCCCATAATAAATATCGTTTAATGGGCGCCCAACAGGAAAAAAGGGCGCCGGAGAAAAATAACGTTTTAAAAGCGGCGCCCGGAGACTTTTAATGTTTTATAACTGCTTCTCATGATTAAACATTATTTAATGATTTATAATTTTTTACACATTATTTTTACACGAAAAACCGCACAATATTTTTTAAAACGTTATTAATGCTTATCATAGGGGGTCTTAGGTTTAGGCACCACCAGGGGGGTCTTAGGTTTAGGCACCACCAGGGGGGTCTTAGGTTTAGGCACCACCAGGGGGGTCTTAGGTTTAGGCACCACCAGGGGGATCTTAGGTTTAGGCACCACCAGGGGGGTCTTAGGTTTAGGCACCACCAGGGGGGTCTTAGGTTTAGGCACCACCAGGGTGTCTAGGGGTTAGGGGTAGGTACAGTGAGGGTTCTGTATGAGAGTAGGGTTAGGTATAGCTTTAGTAACATTCTTATTAATGTTTTATAAAACGTTATTATACATTTCACTTTTTAAACAGGGAAGATTAACGTTTTTACAATTGCCGATTTCATACACATTATTTAATGATTTATAACTTTATAAAACATTATTTTTAAACGAAATATAGCACAATTTTTTTTTACGTTATTCATGCTTATCGTTTAAAACCGTGCACCCTTTTTTCCCGGCGCCCTTTTTTAACGTACGCGTCCTTTTCCTCTAATACTTTTAGCCATAGCCCCTGAACAAGCATGCAGCAGATCAGGTGTTCCTGACATTATTGTCAGATCTGACAAGATTAGCTGCATGCTTGTTTCTGGTGTTATCTAGACACTGCTGCAACCGAATAGATCAGCAGGGCTGCCAGGCAACTGGTATTATTTACAAGAAAATAAATATGGCAGCCTCCATAGATATACCGGATGGAGCTGGAGGAAGTCCCAGGTATGTATAAAATCTTTTTATTTTTCAGCTCTGGTACTGGTACACTTTAAATATTATTTTAAAAAAAAAAGCAATTTTATTCATTACATTTGTTTTTCACTACAGGTTCCTTTTTAACTCATCTACTTATTACAACTGTTGTTAATAATATTTATTAACAATTGTTAATAATATTTATAAAGTGTTGGCCTATTAAGCCGTCCTGCACATTATTTAACTTCAGAATCATGCACGGATACATCGTTCGCGGCACTCCAGCGGCGTAGCAGTTAAACTATACGTTATTTAACACGCCGCACACATTACTTACGGAGGTGACACTTATCTAATTCCTCGAGCTCAGAGCCATTTGCGTCCCGGTTACAGTTTGTCAGGTTACGTGTATGTTAAAACCCTCCATTGTGCGCTTTGTGAAAACATTCATCTCAAGAACCGCGCTCCATTCTGTACGGCTTAAACGCACGGGGTTACCGTGGTTACCGGTGATTGGTGCTTGATAAAACATTACCGGGCTTTGTGTTGCGTTTATTAAGCGTTTAGCTGTCTCTCCTGCCAGAGGTGAGTAACGCAGCCCTAATGGAAGCGCAATTTCTTTGTGTTCATTGTCAGACGAGGCTTGGGGGGGATCAGCTGCTGCTGATGTCATTCCAGGCTTTCACGCGGATCGCTGTGACAAACAGGACTAATAATGCCGCACATTTATAAAAAAAAATAAAAATAAAGAAAGGAAAGGGGGGAAAATGGTGCGCACGCTTTGTTCCCGAGCTTCTTCTCCTATCAGCGCACCGTCGTTTGTAAAAAGCCGCATTACCAGCTCCGCGGGCCATCTCGCAGCGAGGACGTGGAATGTGATCTGATGGAAAATAATGGTGTCATTAGCACGCTGCATTTCTCCCGAGGATAGCGAGGCTTTTTATTCCATGTCGGTGAAGTCAGGCAACAGTGCTAAAGGGAAACTCCGGCTGTATGAACAAATATTTAAAGCGGATCCGAGGTGAAAAACTAACTATAATAACAAGTAACTTGTCTATATATCTTATCTAAAGTTTAGATAGTTTACACAGCAAATCTAGCTGCAAACAGCTTCAACAGTTTATGATTATTTCTTCCTGTGATACAATGAGGGCAGCCATGTTCTGTTTGTCACGTTACACACAGGCAAGCTGATAGCATCTCCAGCCCTCAGCCTGTGAAATATTCACTCCTCCCTCCTCCCCTCTGCCTCTGAAATCTCTGGCTAGTAACACATCCTCCTTCTGCCCAGACTGAGCTCCCATAAGCCCTTGCTACATGGGACTAAGTACCAAGGCTCTCTAAAAAAAGCTGTGGGAGAGGCTTGTTTAGTTTATAGGGAATTTGAGTATTAAAACAAAACCAAAAAAGTATTTGGCTTGAGGAATGCCCTATAAAGTATATGAAAGGAACAAAATTATGCAATGAGTAAAAGTTTATCTCGGAACCACTTTAAAATGTACCCGAGGCGGTCTAAAAGAAGAAGGCGCAGTGCCGGAAGGGGGCGTAGTGCAAGAGCGTGGAGCAGCGGGCACCCTGATACAAAACCCTAGGAAGAAGTGGGCGCAAAGCTGGAGGAAGGGAGCCCTACTCCTCCCTCTCCTTGGGTCCTGTCTGTGTCCTCTTCCTTGTTCCACCCCCCCCCCCCCCCACACACACACACACACTACATTGCAGAGTTTCAGTGCAGCTAGCAGAGGTTACAGTGGACACTCACCTTCTCTTCTAGAGGTCCACATCATGCCTGTCTTCTCTGTGCTGCTGATTGCACTCCATGACTCTTGAGCATGAGTGACACTGCAGACAGAGAAGGCATGCAGGATGTGGGCCTCTAGCGCACAGAGCCCGGAGGAGATGAGGGAGGGCAGATGGGCATCAGCCCCCCCTCCCAATGCCACTGGAGGCCGGAGATCATCTGGCCATCCATACCTGGTGGGACATCTGGGAGCCAAATACTAGCAAAATACAGGTAGTGCTCATTTATCAAATGAGATGGGGACTTGTAGGTCCGTTCTTATCCTTTATCCGTTCTGTTTTGTCCCCCTCTTTTCTTCCTGTGCCTCTTTTGTCCCCCTCGGTCTCGCCTCAGTTTTTGCCTCTTTTGTGTCCCTCTGTGTGACCTCAAGTTCCTGTCTCATCTATTTTCTCCCTGTGCCTCTTTTGTCCCCGTGTTACCTTGTGTCCCCTTCTGTTTCAACTCGTCCCCCCTAGCCAGGTATAGGTGCCCCCAGTAAAGGTACCCCCAGTATAAGTAGCCAGCTATAGGTGGTGCCCCAGTATAGGTAGCCTGGTGTAGCTGGTGCCCCAGTATTGGTATTCAACTATAGGTGGTGCCCCGGTATATGTAGCCTGGTATAGCTGCCCCCAGTATAGGTAGCCTGGTATGGGTGGTGCACCAGAATAGGTTAGCCAGGTACAGGTGCCCCCAGTAAAGATAGAAATCTATAGGCGCCCCAGTATAAGTAGCCAAGTATAGGTGGTGCCCCAGTATAGGTAGCCAGATATAGGTGGTGCCCCAGTATAGGTGGTTCCAGACCCAGTATAGGTAGCAAAGTATAGGTGGTGGCCCAGTATAGGTAGCCTGTAGCCAGATGTAGGTGGTGCCCCAGTATAGAAAGTCCGCTGTAGCGGGTTCACTCATCTGCTCCCCTTGTTCAAGCACTGATGTCACTCTTCTCTCAGTGCTGGAACTCGGTGTGCTGGTTAGTGAGCCGCCAAAACATGCGGCCCTTCTAGTGCTTCGGGGGGGTCAGGGCCCCCAAAAGCCCTGGGCCCCTCACTGCAGTGTCAGTTGCAAATCCCCCCCCCCCCCCGATGGCTGCCCTGTCTGGAAGTGTTTGCCAAGGTGTTCCAGTTCAAAGGGTGCAGTAGTGTTCCATTCTGTGGTGGGCCCCGACTCCTGGGCAGCATGCGGCAGTTCTGGTCAAGATAATATACTATAGCTATATTGAGGGGACACCTGTCTACCTATACTGGAGGGGGGGGGGGATGCATCATATGGTAGGCTGACCAGGCGTCCTCTTTTGCCCGGACAGGTCCACTTTTTCCGACCTGTCAGGGCCGTCCGCCCGGGGTTTTGAAATGTCCGGGAAGCAGGTGAAGAGAGCCGAACACGAGTTGAGCAGCAGAAGAGCCACTTGAAGAGAGTCAGTGAGCCGAGAGGCAGAAGAGAGTCAGTGAGCCAAGCGGCAGAAGAGCCACTTGAAGAGAGTCAGTGAGCCGAGCGGCAGAAGAGCCGCTTGAAGAGAGTCAGTGAGCCGAGCGGCTGAAGAGCCGCTTCAAGAGAGTCAGTGAGCCGAGCGGCAGAGAGGCCGCTTGAAGAGAGAGAGAGACGAACACGAGCCGGCTCTTTGGGAGCCGAGCGGCCAAGCGCAAGCCAGAAGAGCCGATGCTTTAAAGAGCTGGAATTCCCATCACCAGACTGAGACTCAGACTGAGACTCAGTCTACTAGTGATGGGAATTCTGGCTCTTAAGCATCGGCTCTTCTGGCTCGGCTCCCAAAGAGCCGGCTCAATGCGAGGACTCCATAGCGCTCTGTTAAAAGCAGAGCTGGACGTTGCGAGTGCCCATGAGTTTGTACGTGGCCCCGCCCCCTCCTCTGGCGGCAGGGCCGGATTTGTACTTTACACCACCCAAGGCCCACTACCAGCAGCTGCCCCAGGAGCGACGGCATCCTATACCCCCCCCCCCCAACATGGCAGGGATTGTAGGCTCCTCTGAGGGCAGTTAGTGATTAGTAATGGTAGGGATTAGACTCTGTAAGCTCCTTGGCGAGCGGCACATTTGGTGAGTGACAGGCAGCTTAGAGATCACTGTAAGTGCCCATTCACTGCCCCTGCATCCCCGAGTGCCATATCCGGCTGTTTGTAGCTGTACAATGCTATGTGCAAACTCTGTGTAGCAAGATGAATGTTTGGCACGCTAACTGCTACTGCCTCCCTGCTGCCCACAGCCCGCCCCTTGCTTTCACGGTGCCCTAGGCCATGGCCTATGCGGCCTTGCCTGAAATCCGGCCATGTCTGGCGGGCTCCCGTATGACGTCTCCCGGTTGGAGGTGAAAGCAGCAGAGTACCTGCTCCGTGCGCTGTGTGCTGTCATGGCCTGGAAGTCAGGGGGAGCCACTCGGAGCTGGTCGGCAACCTGTTCAGTGAGTGTGTGAGGGAGGGGTGACAGTAGCACGTATCTGCTCACATAACTGTTATATCATCTCAGTCTAGTAGGGAAATCTGCTGCCAATCACATAGCATTTGTGGGGAAATCTGCTGCCAATCTCATAGCATTTGTGGGGAAATCTGCTACAACTCTCATTGCATTTGTGGGGAAATCTGCTGCCAATAAGATTGCATTTATGGGGAAATCTGCTGCCAATCTCATTGCATTTGTGGGGAAATATGCTGCCAATCTCATTGCATTTGTGGGAAAATGTGCTGCCAATCTCATAGCATTTGTCTGTAAATGTGCTGCCAATCTGATTTCATTTGTGGGGAAATCTGTTGCCGATCTCATAGCATTTGTGGGGAAATCTGCTGCCAATCTCCTAGCATTTGTGGGGAAATCTGCTGCCAATCTCATAGCATTTGTGGGAAAATATGCTGCCAATCTGATTCCATTTGTGGGGAAATATGCTGTCAATCTCATTGCGTTTGTAGAGAAATATGCTGCTAATCTGATTCCATTTGTGGGGAAATCTGTTGCCAATCTTATTGCATTTTGTGGGGAGAACTTCTGCGAATCTGATTGCATTTTGTGGTCGGCCGGCCGGCCCTCCACCATGTGGTCTTGGACAGCACACTGCTAAGGTCTTGTATATTTGGCCCCACCCATGACCACGCCCGCATGCTGTTGTGATCGTCCTGTTTTTTGGAAATCAAAATATGGTCACCCTAGCATATGGCTAACTCATACTGGGGGCTACCTCTGGCTACAACATCAGAAAAATAACATGTTTGAGCCTATAGGGGGAGATGTCTACATCCTCGCCCTGGGACCGATTTAGCTTCCTTGTGTAGGATCACTAAAGATGCTGGTGCCATAAAGACAAGTCATGAAGCAGAAAGTCTATCATTCTAGCTGCTTTCTTTAATTATTAACAGCATATTTCTGCCTTCCCGAAGCTTTATAACCCTTCATCATCAGCATATATATTAATTCTGCTAATCGAAGTTGTGTTGTCATAGCGGATAATTACTTTACTGGTAAATAGAGGGAATGATATTTTAATGAACACGTTCGTTTACCATGAACCTTATCCATCTGTTCCACAACTATTTCCAAATGCAGACAGAAGACATTTCACGGCCGCGTCATAAAATATGGAAGATGGCGCAGACGCCGGGGCATTTGTAATCCTTAGCCAAAGCGCCGCACATCTGTTGTGTTCAAACAGCATGGCGAAGAGATGCTCTCCGCGCACACAAATGACTCCATACATGTCTGCTGGAGATGAGCGATGACCGAGGGATCTGTGGTCTGCTGGAGATGAGCGATGGCCGAGGGATCTGTGGTCTGCTGGGGATGAGCGATGACCGAGGGATCTGTGGTCTGCTGGAGATGAGCGATGACCGAGGGATCTGTGGTCTGCTGGAGATGAGCGATGGCCGAGGGATCTGTGGTCTGCTGGAGATGAGCGATGACCGAGGGATCTGTGGTCTGCTGGAGATGAGCGATGGCCGAGGGATCTGTGGTCTGCTGGAGATGAGCGATGGCCGAGGGATCTGTGGTCTGCTGGGGAATTCTCAAACACAACATCATTCACGGCAAACGTCAAACAGCCAACAGGAAGCAGCTCTTCTTTTTTCTCCTCCCTTCTTTCCTTCCTTCCTTCATGCTTTCCTCCTCACTTCCTGTCTTCATTCCTTCCTTCCTCTTTTCCTTCTCCCTTATTCCTTCCTTTTCCTCCTTATCCCTTCTTCCTTCCTTCTCCCTTATTCCTTCCTTTTCCCTTCCTTCCCTCCTTCCTTTCTTCCTTCCTTCCTTCCTTCCTTTCCTGCCTTTCTATTCTTTCTTGCTTCATTTCTCCCTTTACTCCTTCTCTCTCTTTTCATCCATACTTCCTTCTTTCGATTTCTCTGCTTCCTTTATGGTGATATTTCTTCTTCCTTACAGCATCTGCTGTCCTTTTTATTATTCTTCTATTCTCCCCTCCACTTTCCCACCATCTTATATCTCCCCTCCCCCTTTTTCCTTTTCTTCTATCCTCATGTCCTCTTCTCTGACTTCTTCTGTTCCTTCCTATCCTATTCCGGAACCCTTTATTCTCTCCTTCTGTTGCTAGGAATTCTTCTATTTTCTTCTTCTCTTATCCACCTTTTTATTTTCTCACCTGCTTTTTCCTGCTCTCCGCTTTCTTCTTCGATTCTCTCCTGTTCTCCAGCTGCTTCTATTCTCTCCACCCTTCTTTGACTTTTTCTCTTCTCTCCTCCCTTCTTTGACTTGTTCTATTCCCTCCTTCCTTCCCCTGACTTGAGATGTTGCGAACGGTTCCCGAACCGGCGAACATCTGTGTCTCTATGTGCCCTGTACTACTTCCGGGTCGCTATGACCTGGAGTAGTACGCCTGCGCTGGCCTGGCGGTGCGCATCCTAGATCGTGCTCCTGTTGCCGGGCACTTTCTGTGCATGTGCGTGACGTCATGAGTGACGTCCCGCTCATGCACAAAGAGTGCCCGCCAACAGGAGCGCGATCTAGGATGCGCACCGCCAGGCCAGCGCAGGCGTATTAATCCAGGTCATAGCGACCCGGCCGGAAGTAGTACAGGGCACAGAGAGATTCGCCCGGCGAACGGTTCGGGCCATCTCTACTCCTGACTCCTATTCTTTGCTCCTCTTCCCCACCTTCTATGTTTACCTTCCTTTCTCAGTCGTCTCTTATTCTCACCTCTCTTTATCCATCTTTTTCCATTCTGGCTTCCCACTCTATGGCCCTTATGTAATTCACTTTTTTCACCTGAGTTTTCTCTAGTCTAGGTGATATTTTCACTACTAAATACCATGCCTTTTACTACACCAGCAAGCAAATACAAATAATAATTTAGACAGTACTTTTTCACCTACTTTGTGGTACTTTTTTTCCATTGCAAAGTGCTTAAAAGTTAATTGAACATGAAAAATGATCTCCTAGGAGAAAACGCAGGAGAAAAAGTGAAGTGCACACGGCCCAATGTCTTCTTCTATTGTGTTTATCCCATCTTTTTCTAGGATATCCTTTCCTGCCTTTTCTAACTTCTGTGCAGGGATGCTCGGATGTGCCTCCTCCACGAATTCGGAAATCCGCGTGGTTGCAAAAAAAAAATCCGCATTCGGCCCCGCCGCATGCGGATTTGCGGTCGCGTCCACGCAACCACGCGGATTTTTTTCCGTGAATGGCGTAATCACGCGCGGATTCACGCCCGGAGGCGGATTTTCTTTTAACGTTAATAACAAAGCCCCCATACATGCTACAGTCCCCCAAATAGCATGGATTATCGAGGTGATAAGGGGCAACATAACTTCAACATAAAAAATTCCCCCCAAAAAATTTTTTCTAGAGAAAATGGATTTTAAAGTGAAATCAACACTTTAAATGGGGCTATTAATTGGTAATAAGTGGTTTTAAAAAGGGATATACGCGTTAAGCAGTCAAAGAGGTGAAGGCGAGTTCCAATGGCACTTGGCGGCGAAGGTACCGCTGGAGGAGGATGAGTGGCTGACGGCAAAAAGGCTCCAGAGAGGTTTTTGTAATTTTTTTTTTTTTTTTTTGCAGCAATTAGCAATGACATCGCAGCAGAGTTGTCAGTGGACACGGGCAGTGTGAACGCAGAGTGCAGTGGTGGTAGCGACTGAGTCAGGAGAAGGACTATGCGGGTGGTCAGTTCAGCAGCACAGAAGGACCACGGCAACATACTGGTGGTAGTAGTAGCAGCACAGCGTCATAGTGCTGGCCAAAAAATTAAATGCACCCGGTGACCCGGGCAGTGTGAACGCAGAGTGTAGTAGCGACTTGGTCAGGAGGACAAAGCGGGCGGTCAGTTCAGCAGCAGCAGCACAGTAGTAGTAGCACAGCGTCATAGTGCTGGCCAAAAAATTAAATGCACCCGGCGACCCGGGCAGTGTGAACGCAGAGTGTAGTAGCGACTGAGTCAGGAGGACAAAGCGGGCGGTCAGTTCAGCAGCAGCAGCACAGTAGTAGTAGCACAGCGTCATAGTGCTGGCCAAAAAATTAAATGCACCCGGCGACCCGGGCAGTGTGAACGCAGAGTGTAGTAGCGACTGAGTCAGGAGGACAAAGCGGGCAGTCAGTTCAGCAGCAGCAGCACAGTAGTAGTAGCACAGCGTCATAGTGCTGGCCAAAAAATTAAATGCACCCGGCGACCCGGGCAGTGTGAACGCAGAGTGTAGTAGCGACTGAGTCAGGAGGACAAAGCGGGCGGTCAGTTCAGCAGCAGCAGCACAGTAGAAGTAGCACAGCGTCATAGTGCTGGCCAAAAAATTAAATGCACCCGGCGACCCGGGCAGTGTGAACGCAGAGTGTAGTAGCGACTGAGTCAGGAGGACAAAGCGGGCGGTCAGTTCAGCAGCAGCAGCACAGTAGTAGTAGCACAGCGTCATAGTGCTGGCCAAAAAATTAAATGCACCCGGCGACCTGGGCAGTGTGAACGCAGAGTGTAGTAGCGACTGAGTCAGGAGGACAAAGCGGGCGGTCAGTTCAGCAGCAGCAGCACAGTAGAAGTAGCACAGCATCATAGTGCTGGCCAAAAAATTAAATGCACCCGGCGACCCGGGCAGTGTGAACGCAGAGTGTAGTAGCGACTGAGTCAGGAGGACAAAGCGGGCGGTCAGTTCAGCAGCAGCAGCACAGTAGTAGTAGCACAGCGTCATAGTGCTGGCCAAAAAATTAAATGCACCCGGTGACCCGGGCAGTGTGAACGCAGAGTGTAGTAGCGACTGAGTCAGGAGGACAAAGCGGGCGGTCAGTTCAGCAGCAGCAGCACAGTAGAAGTAGCACAGCGTCATAGTGCTGGCCAAAAAATTAAATGCACCCGGTGACCCGGGCAGTGTGAACGCAGAGTGTAGTAGCGACTGAGTCAGGAGGACAAAGCGGGCGGTCAGTTCAGCAGCTCAGAAGGAGGACCATGGCAACTTACTGGTAGTAGTACCATAACACCAAAAAATTAACCAAGGTAGGCACTAGGCAGGTAGTAAATGTCTTTATAAAGGCAGGCATAGTTAACAACAGCACATGCAGCAGCCACTTCATGTCCCCCTGTGACAATAGGGGCCAGGAACTCACCTTCCACCCAAGCCTGGTTGATTTTCAGGAAGGTGAGTTTGTCCACAGAGGCGTGGGAGAGCCGAGAGCGCTTCTCTGTGACCACGCCACCGGCCGCACTAAAGCATCTCTCTGAGAGGACACTGGAAGGAGGGCAGGATAGGAGTTCCAGGGCGTACTGGGAAAGCTCGCTCCAGATGTCCAGTCTCTTGACCCAGTACTCCAAGGGGTCCACGGGGCTGTCGGTGTCATTGAGCCCGCTGGATGACCCCATATAGTCAGACACCATGGTGGTCAGTCGTTGCTTGTGCTGGTTGGTGGTGGATGCTGTGGCGGGCACCTCTGTTCTGGGCTGCTGCACTGCATACAGGCTCTTGCTTAGGCTCTTCAGGTCTCCGGGTCGCCAGTTGCTGCTGTTGCTGCTGGTGGTTGTTGTTGTGCTGCTAGTGGCAATGGCAGGCACCTCTTGCTGGCTTGGCAGAGCAGTTACAGTGGGGGTGGAATGCTGGGGGAATGCTTCCAGTAGTCTGCGCACAAGGGCCTCCTTCAACTCCCTTGTGCGTTGCTCGGTGGTGGATGGCGTCATTAAGTCTCCCAGCTTCCCCTTCAGACGGGGATCAAGCATCAAGGTAATCCAGATGTCCTCCCTTGAACGCATCTGGATCACCCGGGGGTCCCTGCGAAGGCAGCGCAACATGTGCACAGCCATGGGAAACAAGTGGGCCCTGCCAGCAAGATCTTCCTCGTCCTCGCCATTGTCCCATAACGCATGCCTGTCCTCTTCCTGTGCCATGTCGTTGTCCTCCTCAAACCGCCATCCACGTACAACGCCTGCTGCACTCTGCTCCTCCTCCTCCTCCTCATTCAGGTTAGGGACCTCCAACTCTTCCACTACCTGCTGTGAGCCCTCCTCTGAGCTGGACTGTGCTGCCATCTGCTCCTGTTCTTCCAACTGCCTCAGGGCTTCATCCCCACGCTCAATTAAATTGTCCATTGCCTGCTCCAGTAGACAAACCAAGGGCACCCACTGGCACACAGAGGCCCGCTCCTCACTGACCATCTTGGTTGCCTCCAGGAAGGGACTCAGCACCAGGCATACTTGCTGCATCAGTGTCCACTGAGTGGCAGTAATCATGGGGACTTGCTGGTTGCTGGGGACACTTGGGTCTAGCATGTAGGCCCTAAGAGCCAGCCTGTGCTGACACAGCCGCTCCAACATGGCCAGAGTCGAATTCCAGCGAACTGGCATGTCGATGATCATCCGGTGTTGTGGCCTTCCATACTGCTGCTGTAAGGTGGACAAGAGTGCAGAGGCAGTGGCTGACAGGCGGAAAAAGCGTACCACCGCCCGGGCATCCTGCAGCAGCTCGCTCATCCCCTGGTAGGTGCGCAAGAAGCGCTGCACCACAAGATTGAGCACGTGGGCCAAGCAGGGGATGTGCTGGAGGTTTCCCTGCTGCACTGCTGCCACCAGGTTGGCCCCGTTATCGGCTGCCACATACCCCACTTCCAGGCCTCTGGGGGTCAGCCACCTCCGCTCCTGCTTCCTGAGGGCGGCCAGGACGTTGGTGGCCGTAAGCCTCTCCTTCCCCAGGGTCACCAATTTTAAAAGGGCTTGGCAGTGCCGAGGCTTGGCGCTGCTGCTGCCGAGGCGGGCTTGCTTTCCGGGTGCTGAGGGAGTGTCGTGACAGGACCCTTCTGCATCCCCCCTGATCCCGCGTGGTGGCACCACTAGCTGGGCTGATGCGCTCTTGTCCTCCCTCCCTTCCATCAGTGTCACCCAGTGGGCCGTAAAGGACAGGTAGCGACCTGTCCCAAATCTGCTACTCCACGAGTCCATGGTCACGTGGACCCGCTTGCCCACAGAGTAGTCCAGGGAACGGGCCACGTTTTCCACCGCAAACTTGTGGAGTGCTGGGATCGCGCTCCTGCTGAAATAGTGGCGACTGGGGACTTGCCACTCGGGGATGCCAAATTGAAGCAGCGTCCGCATGGCGCTCCCCTCCTGCACCAGGGAGTAGGGAAGCAGCTGTGATGCCATGGCCCGGGCCAGCAAGCCATTTAGTTTGCGGATCCGCCTGTGGCTTGGAGGCAGAGGCTTGGTCAGACCCTGAAAGGTGTCGCTCAGCAGGGTCTGACGACGCTGGGATGCAGGGGAGGCAGAGGAGAGAGACGAACACTGGCTGCCAGCCTCAATGTCTGTGTCCTGAGCAGCCGAGGTGGAAGAGCGCTTGCGTGCTACTACTGCTGCTGCTGTGGGGGATTCACGACCCTGAGGGAGGAAGGATGCTGCTGCGCTGGTGGGCCTTCTGCTCTCAGGAACCCCTGCCAGCAGTGCCTGCTTCCTCTTAAAGTCCGCATACTCGCGGCAGTGGCGGCTTCTCAGGTGGCCCTGGAGGGATGAGGTACCCATCTTGCTCAGACTTTTCCCACGGCTCAATCTTTTGCTGCATAACCTGCACACCGCATACCTTTTGTCATCAGTACATTCCTCAAAGCAATCCCACACTGGTGACTTTAATTTACTGCGGCCCCCACTAGCAGAGGGTGCAGCGGAGCAATGTGTGGTAGTAGTTGCCGGGGGTTGCATGGTGGTGGTGCCGGCTGAAGCAGTGTCCTGTCTACTTCCTCCACGCCCACTGCTGCCGATGCCCCTGCCCCTGCCTGACATATGGCGATATCCTTGCCTAGGCCGAGGTGACTCGTCATCCTGCTCTGACCATTCTTCCACGGACTCAGCAGGCTGCACATAGTTAGGGTCCACAACGTCATCATCAGCAGCATCATCATAATCCAGCTCTTCCTCTGACTCCCCCGCCTCCTCTTCTGTCCCTACATCCCCAGACACAGACCCCTCTTCTTCATCACCAGAACTCAACAACGCTTGTGATTGTGGCCCGATCTCAATCTCTGCCACATCAGTCCCCAGTAAGTCCTGTGCTTCTTGCATCAGCAGGTTCCCAGATGCCGGACTGAGGGACAGAACGCTGTCATCCTGGGAGGGCTGCTGACCAGTGGGTGCTGGGGTGGATGTCACAACAAGCGTGGGATGTTGGCTGCTGCTGCTACTGCTTGGAGTGGTGCTCACAGTAGAGGTCTGGGAGGAAGTCATGATGTCCATGAGTACGTCAGGTTCCATTTGCTCAACCACCACACGGGGACCAGAAACTTTAAAATATTTGGACAATGGCGTCCGCTGACTCGGCCCAGGCTTTGCTGCCCCCTTTTCTGCTGCATCACGACCACGTACAGCTGGGCGTCCTCTCCCTGGACGTGGAGCAGTCCCAGAAGTGGCTGAGGCAATTGAACTCCCTTTCCTCTCACCCCGCGAAACCCTGCCAGACATGTTGCTATTAATGAATCACTGGATGCAGTGGGCACAGTACAAGGTCACTGAAGGATGCAGTGGGCACAGCACAAGGTCACTGAAGGATGCAGTGGCCACAGTACAAGGTCACTGAAGGATGCAGTGGGCACAGCAGTGGGCACTGGATATACAACTAGGTCACTGAAGGATGCAGTGGCCACAGTACAAGGTCACTGAAGGATGCAGTGGGCACTGGATATACAACTAGGTCACTGAAGGATGCAGTGGGCACAGTACAAGGTCACTGAAGGATGCAGTGGGCACAGCAGTGGGCACTGGATATACAACTAGGTCACTGAAGGATGCAGTGGGCACAGTACAAGGTCACTGAAGGATGCAGTGGGCACAGTACAAGGTCACTGAAGGATGCAGTGGGCACAGTACAAGGTCACTGAAGGATGCAGTGGGCACAGCAGTGGGCACTGGATATACAACTAGGTCACTGAAGGATGCAGTGGCCACAGTACAAGGTCACTGAAGGATGCAGTGGGCACAGCAGTGGGCACTGGATATACAACTAGGTCACTGAAGGATGCAATGGGCACAGTACAAGGTCACTGAAGGATGCAGTGGGCACAGTACAAGGTCACTGAAGGATGCAGTGGCCACAGTACAAGGTCACTGAAGGATGCAGTGGGCACAGCAGTGGGCACTGGATATACAACTAGGTCACTGAAGGATGCAGTGGCCACAGTACAAGGTCACTGAAGGATGCAGTGGGCACAGCAGTGGGCACTGGATTTACAACTAGGTCACTGAAGGATGCAGTGGCCACAGTACAAGGTCACTGAAGGATGCAGTGGGCACAGCAGTGGGCACTGGATATACAACTAGGTCACTGAAGGATGCAGTGGGCACACAAGGATGTCACACTGTGTAATGAGATGCTCATATGCCAGCGAGCGAGCAGTGGGCACTGGGCACGGCACAAGGTCACTGACAGAATGAATGAACAGCGCTGGCAGAGAGTGGCGGCGCCGGCGGTGTGACTGGCTGCCTGCAAATAGTACAAGTGTATAACTGTCACTGGAATATACAAGTGAACACTGCAGCTGCACTAACCTGCCTGCCTGTACTCTACACACAGATAATCCCCACTCCCACTACACTGCAGCACTGAACCTGCCTGCACAGCACTACACACAGTTAAATAATCACTAGACTCCCACACTCCCACTACACTACACTGACTACAACTAACTACAGCAATCACTCACTGACTAGCTAATTGTGTACAGTATAAGAGCAGTGTTAGCAAAAAAACCGCTTTGTTTTTAACACAATAAATGCACTTGCTCAAACAGCAATGGCCTGGAGATAATCCTCTCAGCACCACAGTCTAGTAGCAAGGACAGAGCTTTTCCATCATGGCCGCCGCTTTATATTCAGGAGGGGAGGGCATAGCTCCCCTCCTGTGATTGGTTGCTAGGGCCTGGCTGGGGCACTCTGATTGGCCTGCAATGTGTCACTTCCGCATAGTTTGACGCATTTCCGCAAACCACGACTTCAGCCCCGGGTTTCACGAGCGTGAATGCGGATTTCTGTCCGCATTCACGCGAAGCCAAAGTAGATTTTCGTGGTTGAAAATCTATTCACGGATTTTCGTGTCCGAGGCGGAATGCGTCAAAATGGTCGTGAATCCACGCGTAAGCGTGATCACGACCTGGCGGTGAGCACCACTGCTTCTGTGTTGTGTTCTGTTCTCTACTTTCACTCTCCATCTAATGATATTCTCTTCTGTCTTCTTCTATTAGCTACTCAGTTGTCTGACATTCTATTCTCTATTCTATAACCTTTTCTATTCAGTCTTCTCTTCCTGGCCCAGATGCAATTCACAGTTTCTTTCTCCTCAGTTTTCTCCTAGGTGATATTTTTACACCTTGTCATAAAATGCCCTTTAAACCCCAGCAAGCAAATACATACTCAAAATAATTTTAATAGTACTTTTTAACCAATTTTAAGTACTTTTTTGCATTGTAAAGCGAATATTTTCATTTTCTTCTAGACTAAAACTAAGGAGAAAAAATGAATTGGGTGTCTTATCTTTCTCTCTTCCTGCTCTCCAAATAATTATATTCTCTCCTCTGTTCACCTTATTTTTTTCCTCCAATCTATGCCTTCTTCTGTTCTCTCCTCGCCCCTCTGACGTCTCCTACTTCCTCCTCCCCTTCTCCAACTTCTTCTGTTCTCAACTCCCCTCCTCTGACGTCTCCTACTTCCTCCTCCCCTTCTCCAACTTCTTCTGTTCTCAACTCCCCTCCTCTAACGTCTCTTACTTCCTCCTCCCCTTCTCCAACTTCTTCTGTTCTCTCCTCACCCCTCTGACGTCTTCTATTCCCTCCTCCCCTTCTCCAACTTTTTCTGTTCTCAACTCCCGTCCTCTGACGTCTTCTATTCCCTCCTCCCCTCCTCTGACATCTTCTGTTCTCTCCTCCCCTCCTCTGACGTCTTCTATTCCCTTCTCCCCTCCTCTGATGTCTTCTATTCCCTCCTCCCCTCCTCTGACATCTTCTGTTCTCTCCTCCCCTCCTCTGACGTCTTCTATTCACTCCTCACCTTTTTAAACTTTATCTGTTCATACCTTTCTTTGTCTTATTCTTTTTCTCTCTTCTTGCTCATCAACTCATTCCATTATCGTTTCCGTACTTCCACCTTCTTTTATTGGTTCATCCATTCTCCACCTTCTGTTTTCTCCTCGGCCTTCTTCTATTTACTCCACCCCTTCTCTACCATCTTCTTTTCTCCTCCTCTCCATATTTTTCTCTCCATTCTTTGTATCCTCCTTCCAAACTTCTCTCTCTGTATCTAAAGTTGAAGAAAACTATCCATAAATGTTTTGCACTTTTGCAGAGAAAAAAAATGAATCCAACACAAACCCCAACAAATGAGTACTCCATTCAGAAAATCACTTTTCATGCATCACTAACCAGTTTTAGATCAGCATACAATCAGAAAATGTGTGTGTGTATTAATATGATGGTATGTAATGCTGTTCGGTCGAGGATGTTATTCTTCACTTGGCTGTGATTTCACTTTCGTTTTTTAATTATGGAAAATTATATTATTCAGAAATACAAACCCTTTAAATGACCGAACTCTGTAAATTGCAGAGAGACCCAGAAAAATAAATAGAAGAAAAGCCAAGACTTCAAGATGGCCAGACATGGCAGGGTTTATTTATACCGTATATATTACATCCATCCCACTGCATTTACCTTAAAATAACTCTGGCTCGGAAAGCCAGTAACATATGCCCACCCCGTCCACAGACACAAAGGGCAACGAGCGCCAGATGCTATTTTAAACATGCCAAGAGATACTGAAACGGCAATACAAGAGGGAGAAACCATCACACGTCATAGAGATCTGTAGCGGATACAAGATTATTCCACGTTTATAATCAGCTACGGTTCTGCCGAGAATCAATCCTTCGATAATGCCGGCATGCCAACGTAAAGTGGACCATTTAGTGCTCTGGTTACTGAGCACTTTGATGTGAAATACCCACCAGCAGACATGGCTAGATGGATTGTGGGCCACCGCCAACCAACGATTGTTTCCCCCGATCCTTCAGGCTGAATCATCAATCGTCGTTAGTGGCGGTTAAAATGAAAAATCGCGGTATAACCCGGTGCAAGTCAATGAGGGATCGCAACGATCCTCAACGACTTAATCGGACATGTTGATCGTTCAAAAATTAAAGATCACCATTAACCACTTCTCTACAACAGGTTTTTTCCCTTTCAAAAGCTCTTCCCATTTATTAAGTAATAACTTTATCGCTAATTATCACACTGAAATGATCTATACATTATTTTTTTGTGAGACAAAGTAGGCTTTCTTTGGGCAGTACTTTATGCTAAGAATTATATTATTTTATATGCATTTGACAGGGAAGAAGAAGAAAAAAAATGAAAAAAAATCACCATTTCTCAGCTTTCAGCCATTGTAGTTTAAAAATAAAATGTGCTATTGTAGATAAAACAGACACATTTTATTTGCCCATTTGTCCCAGTTATTACAATGTATTATATTGTGTCCTTTGTACAATGTATGGCGATAATATATTTTTTTAAGTTAGGGGTGAAGGAGTTAAAAAAATAATGGAAATGTATTTAATATGCTAAATGGTGTATTTGGAAGTAGTTTTACTTTTTGGCCACAAGGTGGTGCTATACTAAGTCAGTTTCCTAAAAATTGAAAACATAACCAAGTGTTTACATGTGTTTATAGGTGTTTATAAACAAGGACGTAGAAAAGCGTGGCAGAAATTGCTAAGTGGTTAAATTATGTTGTGCTATATCGTGAAAAAATAGTTCGCGAAAAATCGTTTAGTGGCTATGGGCCTTAAGGTCCATGTTAAAGGGTACCTTAACTGAAAAATTATTAAAAATAAACATAGGATGCACCTGTAAAGGAACAATGTATACTTAGCTCGCCATTGGAGTCATTCAAAAGTCCACTGATTTCATCTGCCAACTACCCCTTATAGTTCCGACTAGATCTCATCTCGACCTTCAGGCTTCTCCTGCTCGCACACCTACTCCTCCATGGGCTTGACCTCCTCCTCTTGATTGTACTGTGCATGTGCGCACGTTACTGACCTTCCTGGATGAGCTCTGTGGACTGCCCCATGACAAGGGCCCTAGGCTCTGACCTGGAAGCTATTAGTCAAGACATATAACATTTATTTTGTGCTTTTCTCCTGGTGGACTCAAAGCACTTGAGGTGCAGCCACTAGAGTGTGATCTGAAGGCAGTAGCAGTGTTAGGGAATCTAGCCTAAGGACTCCTTACTGAATAGGTGCTGGCTTATTGGACAGGAACAGCCGAGATTCGAACCCATGTCTCCTGTGTCAGAGGCAGAGCCCTTACAATTACAGTATTGAGACCATTGTAAACAAGAAGGATGTAGTTTGCTAGCTTCCCTGCAGAACAAACTGTGCATCGGACAGGAGAAAGGGTTTGTAGGGAAGAATTATAATATGCCAGATGTAAGTATAGCACTACTATGTTTGTTTATGTTGATTTTTTTTTTCTTCAGGTTTGTTTCAGGTTCCTGGGAAGAGGGGGTGGGGCTAACAGTGATTATATTTAATAAAAAAATTGCAGTCTTATTCTGTAAAAATCTGTCTTAATTCTAGGTGTGCTGTTATTGCTGCAGCTGTGCATCCAGGACCTGTATACCGAAGCCATTGGTTTGCCATGGTCTGCCCACACTGGTGAACTACCCAACCTCCAATTGGTGGAGAGGTTTTAATTCGTTTCTTTAAATAAATCAATGAAAAGATGAAACTTAGAGGTCTACTGTATGAATTTCAAACATTTGCTTTATTAATTATTCACCAGAATATATTGACATTCTACATGTCAGGGGAGAGGAGTATCCAGTCTGTCGCAAGTACACAGAGGAGCCAAATAAAAATAGCAGGGTAACATTTAAAAACAATAAAAAATTAATGGGGTGGTGGGGGGGGGGGGGTGTTCTCCAATATACCACCTATTTATGGGGAAGATCAAAAATATACAGTATTTATCAAAGTATTCTAGCTGAATAGTGGCTGGATAGTCAGTGTACTGGTTAATGCAGAAGGTGAACAGAGGTGCCAACAGGATAAAATATGCTAAAATTTCTAAACATGCTTAAAAATTACAGAGGCGCTTGGCGTTATCACGACATTACACTGTTAGATACTCCTTCTTGTTATTATTATTTACCTGCAAACAGGGCAGGTGCTACCATAGAGGCAAAGGGGGCAATTGCCCCAGGGCTTGTAGGGGCCCCCAGAGGCTACAAGAGGAAAAAAATTTCAAATCGCCCTTATGGTTTTTGAGAAAATCGATTTTAAAGTTTCAAAGGAAAAAAAATACACGTTTAAAAACCTGCCGACTTTAATGGTTAATAGCAAATCCGCCTTAAATGCTAGAATCCCTAAATTTGCAGGATATGTTAAGGAGATCATTTGGGAATAAGAGGAAAAAAACAATTTTTCAAAAAGACCTTTTAGTTTTTGTGAAAATCGATTTTAAAGTTTTGAAGGAAAAAAGTATACTTTTAAATGTGGTAAATGTCACTTTTAGTAGCAAACCTAACGGTAGTTTAATTTTACATGCATCAAAAGAAAGAGCAATAAATTTCCTGACGGGGTTTCCAGGGGGTCTATACGCAGCCGCAGTGCTTTGGCCAGGCATCGCTATACAGCCGCAATATGGCTGCATGAAGATCCCTGGCATTTTTTCCTATTTTCCCAATTTTTTTTTTAATGTTCAGAGTGTGGGAATTTTTTAAAAAAAAATTATGTGGGGTCCCCCCTCCTGAAACTTTTTAACCCCTTGTCCCCCATGCAGGCTGGGGTAGCCAGAATGTGGAGCTCCGACCGATTGGGGCTTCACACCCTGACTATACCAGCTGCAAAAAAGGTCCCTTAATGCCGATTTCTGTTTCGGGGTATCTGTTGGGGGGGCCCCGCAGGTTTATTTTGCCCTGGGGCCCCATTGTTGCTTAAACCGGCCCTGCCTGCAAAACACGTTGCTTTGTTGTTCTGGAGTATGTGAATAAATGTAATCTTTTTAAAAACTGACAGTTTCATGTCTGCTTCGGGGAGGTAAGTCTACCACTGCCTCACTAGCATTTTTAGAGATTTTAGCATATTTTATCCTATTGGCGCCTCTGTTCACCTTCTGCGATACCAGTGCCCACTCCTGGTGGAGGGGTGATATACCCTTATCTTTTCCGATCTACTGAGAACGACATCTTAATCCTGAGTAGGGACAGGTCTAATCTCCCCACCTGCTTCTACAGTTGTTGCCTGAGGGGGGTAACCCTTGTTTGTCAGTATTATTGTTTACTTACTTTCATTTTTCAATTTCCAATACATACTACACTATATTGGGCTCTCGGCGTTCTCTTCTTTTTGGATAGTGTACTGGTTAACGTCTCTACCTTTCACATGAGAAAGCAGGGTTGGAATCCTGGCTAGGGTCAGTACCTATTCAGTAGGAGTTTAAGGCAAGACTCCCTAACACTGCAGGGTGACCTCTTAAGCGCTCCCCTAGTGGCTGCAGCTCTCGAGCTCTTTGAGCCCAACAGGAGAAAAGTGCTATACAAATGTTCAGATTATTATAAGATTATTGAATAAGAAAGACAAAGTGCCAAGAAAAAAGATGATATACTAATTACAATGCTCGGACCACATAATGAAGGTCCCTAATTAAAGGAACCCTGAGAAGTAGCAAAAAGTAAAAAATTAACTTACCTGGGACTTCTTCTAGGGTCCCGGCATCCTCCTGGCTCCTCTATGGGTCCCGCTGGTGGCATCGTTACCGGCGACACTCGGGCTGAGTGTCGGGCCAAAACTTCCTAGATTGGAACGCTGCGCGTCATCACACCGGCTGCTACGCGGCATCACGGCGGCTGCTGCGCGGCATCACGGCGGCTGGCGTGACAGCGCTGTGCATGCGTGGTTCAGAAGTAGAAAACCGCACATGCACAGCACTGTCACGCCGTGATGACGTGGAGCATCCTGATCAAGCGTTCTGATAAAGTGTTGGCCCGACACTTAGCCTGAGTGTCGCCGGTAATGATGCCAGCAGCGGGACCCAAAGAGGGGCCAGGAGGACTGGCTTGAGACGGCATTTGAACCCTGGTCAAAAGCTCGAACACTACATCAAAGGCATGAATTCCACTTTTCTGGTTTTTTTTTTCACTTTTTTCACTTTGGATATATGATAATCTGGATAATTAACACCTTTCACAGATATACATGCTTCATGCGAAGGTTTTAAAGTGGACCTGAACTCTTGCACAGGACAGAAGGAAAACAGAGAGAAATGCCCCCTGTATGTATTTAGGGAGTTTTGCCTGTCTAATTCCCCCTCATCTGTGACTAACCACAAGTTGTAATTTGATCTCGCAGCTGTGTCAGCTTGCTGCTAATTTGTAAGTACAGGATTAATTTTTTTTTTCTCTAAAGGTTGTTATGCTGTTGCTTAACGTTTAGAGCAGAAAGGAAGTTCTGAGTTCAGGTCCGCTTTACACTAAACTAATGTTTCTATCTCATCTAATAAAGCCCGGGGGCCGTCGTGTGCTCCTGAGCATTGTAATATATTGATGTTTAGGCCTGCAAAGCTCTCCTATTCCCCGCTAGAGTCCCTACCTACACTACATTAGTTAATTCATTTAAGACAATTATTTCTGCTAGGTTAAGTAAGCTATTAGTCACTGCCAAGGGAATTATTTTTTAATAATATCTTCATGCACTCAACTAAAAAATGCTTTTTTAAGAAACCCACTAACCATCCTAAGTAGCTTGTAAAACTAACGAGATGGATGCCCGAGTCCTGCAATTAGATACAAAAGTTCATATTCTGCGACGGGCTGCTGATCGAAGCCGAAGCTAAACAGCGTGAAGAGCGGCGATCGATCCCGTCGCGTACGCCACTGAGAAACGCAACGCAGGTCACTGCTTCATAGTGCGCCGCCCGTGATACATAATTACCATTCTGGGCTTTCCTGTTTATTCAGCAGCTAGAGGTGGCAGCGCTTCCCAACACAGGCTGCATCTGAATGAGTAAAAGCAAAAGTGTGCAGAGCCTAATTATAGGCAGGATACACAACTTGCATTCAAAACAGATGCACCACATTAACATGAATGGAGGATGTTAGCTTCCTAAAACAGTTTGCATGCAGAGTCTTCTGAACTTGACCCTTCCGCTATCCTTCTGGAAGGGACCCTGTTTCCTGTTTGGTGACCTCAATGACAGGTCGTTTTGGGAGTAACATAAGGCCTCGTTCACACTTCATGCGTTGTTGTGCGTTTTTCAACAACGCGTGAGGTGTGCGTTTAGTAAAGGTACATAAAAATTAATGATTTTCTATGTGCCTCGTTCACATAGCTGCGTTTCAAACGTACGCGTTGTTTGAAACGCATAGCTTCATGCATTACTGTGCGTTGCGCGCACAAACGCATGCTAATGCAAGTCAATGTACGTGCAGTAAAAACGCATGACAAGCATTTTTCCTGCGTTTCGGGAATCGCGTTTCTTGACGGAAGTGTAGTGAATTTCTGGCGTATGGACAAAACGCATGAGGACCAAAAGACGCACAGAAACGCATTACAAAAAGGAGTACAAACGCATGCAAACGCATGCGTTTTTCATATGCGTTTTCTCCCTGCATTCTATGCGTTTTCCACACGCACACAATGTGAACGAGGCCAAACAGAATTAATGAATGTCCACATAATACTGTGTGGAATTTTTGTTTTTGTTTCATTTTTGTTAATAAAGTTAGGTAATCACAAAAAAAAGGGTTGCTTTTACAGAATCCCTAATATAGTCTTACTCGGAAATACTCTGTAGTATTGGACCAATCAGAGATTAGAAAACTACCGCAGAAATTGGAAAACCACAGAAATTTTAAACCAATCCTCCGAAAAACTCGTTTATACCCGAGTCTTGTGATTGGTCTAAAATTACCGCAGAAATCGATTACCGCAGAAATACTCAGCATTCTCTGATGGGTCCGATTCCGAGGTCTGCGATTGGTCTAAAATGTCCGAGTTGCGGTAATGCGGCATTCCAATGGATTTCCGATTTCCAAGTGCTGATTAGATCTGCGGAAAGCCAATTTTCAATCGGATATCGGCACTCTGACAGATTTTTCTGACCACCCCTACAGCCTACAGGAGGTGCAGAGATTTCAGCACTTACGTCATCTGAAAAGGGGAAAAAGTTTCTGAAAATTTGTAAAAGGTTAAAGGCCGGTAAAAAATAGTCCGATTGTAGCGGGGTGGAAGCGATAGTGTAAATGGATCCTATTTTAAAGAGGAACTCCAGTGAAAATAATGTAATAAAAAAAGTGCGTCATTTTTACAATAATTATGTATAAATGATTCCGTCATTGTTTGCCCATTGTAAAATCTTTTAAATCCCTGATTTACATTCTGACATTTATCACATGGTGACATTTTTACTGTTGGCAGGTGATGTAGCTGCTGCTTGCTTTTTTGGCAGTTTGAAACAGCTGTAAACAGATATTTCCCACAATGCAACAAGGTTCTAAGACAGGAAACTGCCAGGAGTACCACGGTCCTCAGTTTGTTGTGGGAGGGGTTTCACCACAATATCAGTCATACAGCGCCCCCTGATGGTCTGTTTGTGAAAAGGAATAGATTTCTCATGTAAAAGGGGTATCAGCTACTGACTGGGATAAAGTTCAATTCTTGGTCGGAGTTTCTCTTTAAGCATAAGATTCATTACACTTGCAGTTGCCACTTTAAAAAAACAGAGCAGTGCAGGAATTGGATCGGAGTGCACATTCCTAAAAGGTGCGCTCTTTCCAGACGCCGCAGGCGCTGTCAATGCTATCAGAATCAGTGTAGGTTTATGGGAACGGACAAGGTTTAGGCTGTTTACCCCCTTCCGTTACTGTTCTACTAACTCCCACCAGGCCCAGCCCTAGACTTTTTGCCGCCTGAGGCAATTTTCAGTGAAATCGCCGCCGCCCCCCCAAGCCGTTGTTGTGGGGGGCCGCCCGAGCTGGAGGGGATAGCGGGCAGGAAGGGGGTATTGGGCCTAGCGGCGGGGAGGGGGGTCGGACCCCCCCCTCCCTCGCCTGGGTCCCCCGTCCTCCGCTCCCCTCCAGCTTTAAAAAGGTCCGTGCTGTGGCTGCAGCTATTCGTAAGAGGCAATGGGCGGGGATAACTCACCTCTTCCTCGTTCCAGGCCAGCGTGCGCTCCACTGACGTCACTTCCTGCGGCGTAGCAGGAAGTGACGTCGTGCGCTCCACTGACGTCACTTCCTGCGGCGTAGCAGGAAGTGACGTCAGTGGAGCGCACGCTGGCCTGGAACGAGGAAGAGGTGAGTAATCTCCGCCCGTTGCCTCTTACGAATAGCTGCAGCCACAGCACGGACCTTTTTAAAGCTGGAGGGGAGCGGAGGACGGGGGACCCAGGCGAGGGAGGGGGGGTCCGACCCCCCTCCCCGCCGCTAGGCCCAATACCCCCTTCCTGCCCGCTATCCCCTCCAGCTCGGGCGGCCCCCCACACACATGGACGGGCGGGTGCCGCCCCCCAGAAGTGCCGCCTGAGGCAAACGTTTCACCCCGCCTCATGGGCGGGCCGGCCCTGACTCCCACGGCCAGGAGTGTTCTGCGCAGGTGCAGAACTCTCCCGGCCAGCAGAGCTCGATGGGGCACACACGTGCAGATGGGCCTTGCATTCGCAGTATACCCTGACTTGTAAATTACCAGGCCGCATACCGAAGGATCTAGGTGTGCAGGAGGACAGCGAGGGACTGATTAGCCTGAAGGGGGCTGGAGGAAGCCCCAGGTATGTATAAAACTTTTTTTCCCTTATCTCAGGTTTACTTTAAAGACCCTAGTCATGAATGTCAAACAAAAACATGCCAAAGCTGGTCTACTGCGAAACATAAAGTCATGTCATATGCTCCAGTGGCAAATCCAAGATTTTCGAGGGGTAATACCTGAAAGTCTCCCTATGCCACACACAATTAAATAATATGGCAGGACATCATGCTGAGAAAACATGATGCAATTTCTCATCCGATTGATGGGATCAGATGATTATTTGCAACATATCCAATTTGCTTCCAACCAACAACAGGATCAATCAGGAACAGTTTGGATACAGATACTAATGAGGACAGCTGACATTTGTAATGATGCAGGGATTGAAACCTTCTGCAAGATCCTGACTTCCTTCTTTACTAGCACACAGCGGGGCACAGGGCTGTGCACATACCTGTCTCTGTGCTCTGTCCTCAGAGCTGTCTCATGCTCTGTACACACGCTGATGCTCCAAACTCTGTACACACGCTGCTGCTCCATGCTCTGTACACATGCTGCTGCTCCATGCTCTGTACACACGCTGCTGCTCCATGCTCTGTACACACACTGCTGCTCCATGCTCTGTACACACACTGCTGCTTCATGCTCTGTACACACACTGCTGCTTCATGCTCTGTACACACGCTGCTGCTCCATGCTCTGTACACACACTGCTGCTCCATGCTCTATACACACGATGCTGCTCCATGCTCTGTACACACGCTGCTGCTCCATGCTCTGTACACACTCTACTGCTCCATGCTCTGTACACACACTGCTGCTCCATGCTCTGTACACACACTGCTGCTCCATACTCTGTAAACACACTGCTGCTCCATGCTCTATACACACACTGCTGCTCCATGCTCTATACACACGATGCTGCTCCATGCTCTGTACACACACTACTGCTCCATGCTCTGTACACTCACTGCTGCTCAATACTCTGTACATACACTGCTGCTCCATGCTCTGTACGCGTGTTTCTGCTCCATGCTCTGTACACACACTGCTGCTCCATACTCTGTACACACGCTGCTGCTCCATGCTCTGTACACACACTGCTGCTCCATGCTCTGTACACGCGCTGCTGCTCCATGCTCTGTACACATGCTGCTGCTCCATGCTCTGTACACACACTGCTGCTCCATGCTCTGTACACACTCTGCTGCTCTATGCTCTGTACACACACTGCTGCTCCATGCTCTGTACACACACTGCTGCTCTATGCTCTGTACACACACTGCTGCTCCATGCTCTGTACACACACTGCTGCTCCATGCTCTGTACACACTCTGCTGCTCCATACTCTGTACACACACTGCTGCTCCATGCTTTGTACACACACTGCTGCTCCACATTCTGTAAACACTCTGCTGCTCCATGCTCTGTACACATGCTGCTGCTCCATGCTCGGTACACACACTGCTGCTCCATGCTCTGTACACACACTGCTGCTCCATGCTCTGTACACACTCTGCTGCTCCATGCTCCGTACACACACTGCTGCTCCATGCTCCGTACACACGCTGCTGCTCCATGCTATGTACACATGCTGCATTGGCCCATATCTGGAGTGGGGATTCTGGGTACCAGTAATGACACTACTATTAAAGCTTAAAGCAGAACTGAAAACTCTGTATAAACTAAGAGTTTCACTTACCTGGGGCTTCTGCCAGCCCCCTGCAGCCGACCTGTTACCACGCAGCCACTCACTAATCCTCTGGTCCCACGCCGTGGCTCATTCTCACTTCGTGCAGTTTGTGGGAACTGCGTCTGCACATCCCTGGCTGTGCGCCTCCTCCTTCACGTTCCCGTAGCCGGGCAAGTACTACGCAGGCGCAATAAGGATTTCCTCATACTGCGCTTGCGCAGGGTGCTCCTGGCTACAGGAAAGCATACTAGGACACTCATGGCCAGGGCGCAATGGAAGTCGACTTAGAAGTTTGCTGCGGCGGGGGAAGGGAGGATCAGTCCAGGATTGCGAGGGCATAGGTCAGCTGCAGGGGGCTGGCAGAAGCCCCAGGTAAATAAAAGTATTATTTTTTACAGAGTTTTCAGTTCCGCTTTAAATATTTTGATAACATAATAAGAAGACTGGAATCTTTGGGCAAATGCTTAATGCTTGGAAAAACTGAGAGCAAAAGAAAAAATAGGATGACAGAGGCAAAGATGGATAGACAGCCTGTGTGAAGCTTTGAACATGCCTATGCAACAGCTGAAAGAAGCAGTGCCTGTGATTGACAGAGACATCTGGTGTGCAGAAGTACATATGGCCACCAAGAGTTAAAGCCCACTAAACGAATGAAGAGGAAAATGGTTTCCAAGCATTCCTTGTTATTAAATAGCAAAAAAATATTATTTAGTTGTGTTGATACATTAATACAGGACATTTGGAGTAGATTCCGGTTTTACCCGAACACAGAAAGTGACACTAGCGAGGAAAAAGAGGCCAAAACGCCTACATTGGCGACTCACTGAGCGATCCCTGCCTGCCTCTCCCCCTAACGCTCTCAGCAGCTCAGTCAGCTCTTAATTGATGACGACAAAACAGAATAAAATGTATTTATAAGATGTCCTGACAATGGGGCGCAGATTGCAGGGATAAATTGGGCAAAAAAGATCTGTTTTGTAGACAAAGCAAACATTTCATTATCTCGCTGGCATCAGCAGCCGAGAAACACTGATCATTACTTACAAGTGCTGACTGCTAATTTATAGCAATTAGAAAAGACTTTTGCTTTTTGTGTGTATTTGTGTTATTTTTTTTTGGAAGGTCACGAGCGAGGCAATGCAGGAAAGTAAATCTGCAGAACTTTATTTTATAGTCCTTAGATTATCTCATTTTTCAAGCGTGATTCAGTGACAGTTAATCAGAAGATTCTGAGGTCCTTAAAGTGGATCCGAGTTGAACTTTTACTGATTGCATAATTGTGTTCCTTACCTATTGTTTATAGGGCATTCCTCAAGCCAAATACTTTTTTGTTTTAATACTGTAATTCCCTATAAACTAAACAAGCCTCGCCCACAGCCTTTCAGAGAGCCTTGGCATTTTCAGATAGTAGCAAGGGCTCATGGGAGCTCAGTCTGGGCAGGAGGAGGGGGAGGTATTCCTAGCCAGAGATTTCAGAGGCAGAGGGGAGGAGGGAGATTTAGGCTGAGTGCTGAAGATACAGATAAGCCTGCCTCTGTGCAGGGCTGGATTTCTGGCAAGGCCACATAGGCCATGGCCTAGGGCACCAGAAATTTGGGGGCGGCTCATTGAGGGGAAGTAAAGCTGTTCTATGCAGCCATTCCTATCTACAAGGACAGCTTTAACCTTTGAACTCTCTGTCCTGTACTTGTGTCGTCCCTACAAGACCTGTAAGCTCTATCCTGCAGGTATACTTCAGCCTCACTCTCATGGTGACTCAATGCGTTCATCATTAACAAGATGGCAAGCATAAAAGTTCTTAAGGAAAACATAACTTATAATCTATACGCGTATTACTGAAATGGTTATTGTCTGTGACATCCAATGATGGAAAGTAAGTAGAATTCTCGGGCACATGGAGATAACAACCATATGTATAGTTGGCCTTGGGCGGTAAAAAGTACAAATCCGGCCCTGCCTCTGTGTAATGTTTACAAACAATATGGCTGCTGTCGTATCGCAGGAAGAAATAATCATATTCTATTGAAGCTGTTTGCAGCTAGATATGCTGTGTAAACTTTAGATAAGATATATAGACAAGTTACTTGTTATAGTTAGTTTTTCATCTCAGATCCGTTTTAAAGGGAATGTCTGAGCTGCATTAAAAAATGACATTTACTTACCCGGTGCTTCCTCCAGGCCCTGGCAGCTGCTATGTCCCTTGGCCCAGCTCCGCTCTCAGCTGCTGGCTCCCGGTCCCCGACGGTGCAGAGGCCGACCTCGCCAGGTCATCCTCCACTGCGCCTGCGCGAGCGCCACTATCAATCAAGTCCACGTGGTGTGAAGTGTAGTGCGCAGGCCCGGTAGTTCTGCGCAGCGGCTGCTAGGGGCTGGAGGAATCCCGGGTAAGTAGATGCCCTTTTTTATGCAGCTCGGATATTCTACTTAAAGCAACCCTGATGCAAAAACAAACTTAGGATATAATAAATATGTGTAGTACGGATAACAAATAGAACATTAGTAGTGAAGAAAAGAGTCTCATATTTTTATTTTCAGTTATATTGCTTTTTTTTTATAACATTGCATCAATCATTCCGTCATTTCTGTAGTTTCCAAACGACACTCTGGCCCAGGGGCGTAACTAGAAATCACTGGGCCCCCCTGCAGCTGCATCCCTTGCAGGGTCTATTGTTACGCCCCTGCTCTGGCCCATAGACAAAGAATGTTTTCTCCTGAGTTTTCTCCTAGGAGGCACATTTTTATGTTCGTATTAAAATACGTTTTCAGCACTTTGCACTTAAAGGGGACCTGAAGTGAGTAAAATTATTTAAAATAAACACATGACGTAGCTGCAAATGAATATTACATACTAACCTCACCCTCCGTTCCTCTCAGAGGCTCACCATTTTCTTCTTGCAGTGATCCCTTCCAGTTCTGACAATAATTTGTCAGGACTGAAATATACCAGTTGCTGTCAGTTATATATCAGCTGCTGTCAGTTACAACTGAATGTGCAAGGTAATGTCCATGCTTCCCTATGGCTCAAGTGGGTGATATTACAGTTTAGCAATGTGCTGACCAGGAAGCTGTTATGGGGTAATGACCATTGTCACAATGGAGGATGGAGAATTCCCTTGATCACAGCGGACAAGCAGGACACAGGAGAGGAGAAAGAGATTGAGGAGTAGACTACACAGGAGGTAAGTATGACCTGTGTATGGTTATTTTGACTTTTTATTTTCAGTTCAGGTTCTCTTTAAAAAAAAAGTAACAAAAAGTAGGTGAAAAGCACTGACACAATTATTTTGAGTATTTTCTTGCTTACTGGTGGTTTAAAGAGTATTTTATTGGGAAGGTGAGAAAATATCACATAGGAGAAAACTCAGGAGACAAAGTGAAACGCATACGGGCCACTCTGGCTTTTAAGCTATAAAACAAAGCAGAAATAATGACCCTCTGAACTTTCCTGCAGTAAAACCTTATCTCAAGCTGTCTCTCGCTGTTTCTTGGATGTTTAAGTGTTTCAGATAACAGGACTGTAGTCAACCCAGTGGGTCAGAGAGCTCAGAGAAGCTCCTTTGCATAGATAACACTTCCTGTACTGGAAAACATAAATGTTCTATTTCATAGCCAGGGCTAGTTCAAGTAACAATTGGGCCCTAGGGCAAAATTAGCCTGGGGGCCCCCAAACAGACACCCCCCGACCAACTAAAAAGCGTCATTAGAGGCCCTTTGTTGCAACCAAATTTCCCTCATGGGCCCCTGAGCTGGCTACTGACCCTCCCCAATCACCTCCCAACTTAACACACTCTGCAGAGTCCCTGGGGAGCAACAGTTAAGATGGGGGAGGGACACCTTGGGGGCCCCTACAGGCTCTGGGGCCCTGGGGCAATTGCCCATTTTTTCCTATGGTAGCTCCGGCCCTGTTCATAGCTGTACTACACATGCAATTCATTATCTCATAAGTTTTTCTTTTTTGCTTCAAGAATGCTTTAAAGAGAAACTCCAACCTAGAATTGAACTTTATCCCAATCAGTAGCTGATACCCCCTTTTACATGAGAAATATAATGCTTTTCACAAACAGACCATCAGGGGGCGCTGTATGACTGATTTTGTGCTGAAACCCCTCCCACAAGAAGCTCTGAGTACCGCGGTACTCTGGGCAAACTGCCACAATGTAACAAGGTTCACAGACAGGAATTAGCTGTTTACAGCTGTCTCCAACAGCCAAAACAGCTAGGAGCAGCTACATCACCTGCCCACAGTAAAAATGTCACCATGTAATACATGTCAGAATGTAAATCAGGGAGAGGAAAGATTTTACAATGAGCAAACACTGACTAAATCATTTATACATAATTATGGTAAAAAATGAAGCACTTTTTTTATTACATTATTTTCACTGGAGTTCCTCTTTAAGAGAAGAAATCGACCGGCTCTCGACCTGGATGAAGCAATTATAGTTCAGTTTATTAGTGGTATCATAGCCACAACACAGCATAACATTTTGTCATGCAGGCCTTTGTCAAGTGCTGACAAAGGCCTGCGTGGCGAAACGTTGTGCTATGTTGTGGCTATGATTAACTGAACTATAATTAACGAATTAACCGAACTATAATTGCTAAATCCAGGTTGAGAGCCGGTCAATTTCTTCTCTTCTGTGAACACTTTTTTTTTAAAATCCTTTTTATTATTTTTTAAACAAACCACAAACAACAAACAGTCAGTTGACAGTAAATAAGAACAGCAGTACAATAGAAATATTGTAATACTACAACATGGGAGAATAGTTTCACAAGCATATAAATGACATCGAAACCGAGACAATAATACAAAGAGTAGTATAGACTGATCTAAATACAGATGACAATAATATATCATACCAATCAGGCAATGATTTAAAGGGGAGCAACCGAATTGACAAAATATACTAATATTCCTTCAGGCTTCTTCCCCACTAAGACGTTACGTTAGATGCTACGTTAAGGTCGCATAACGTGCCCCCAACGCAACGCATAGTGGGGTAGAAGCTGGATGTCAGATCGAGCTGCGTTATGCTCTTCATGCGTCCTGTGATGCCGTGATGCGTACTCTTGGACGCATGCGGCATCACGTGGTCCCGCCAGCCAATCGCCACACAGAGCGGCGCTCCAGGAAGTAAACACCGCACGTCACTGAGTGCAGTGAATATTAATTAGCCATGTGGCTGGCCGCGGAGGAGGAGGGGAGACCTCCTCCTCCAACATTACCGAGCATGTGCAAACAGTCTAACGCTGCTTAGCCGCGTATAACGCACAGCATGCAGCACTTTGTTTGAACGTGCTGCGTTACAATGTAACGCAACGTGGGCACTGTGAACAGCCCATTGATTTTTCATTGCTGTGCGGTGGGCTGTGTTGCAGGCTGCACTACCGTGCGCCTGTAACGCCCCACTGTGAAAGCAGCCTTAGATTAAAAAGGACAAGAGATATAAAGTGTGAGATTATAGCGAATACACAATATTCATATTTACATCCCAATTGACAATAGCTGATTGATCGTTGTTTACCCAGACATCCCACACCTTGGAAAATGTAGATGCAGACTTGCAGAGCCCTTTGCTAACCATGTTAAACGATTTAGTGGTAAGGCAGAATTTATTAATTGTTTCCAAAGAACCAGGGAAGGCTCAGAGCGTTTCTTCCATTCTAAAGCAATAGACTTTCTAGCATAAAAGAAAATAATAATCTTACTAATAGTTTTTTACTATTGCTCAGAGATAGATCACCCACCACTCCCAGAAGACAATACTTATACGAGAAGGCCACGTTCAAACTGAGTTCCACCTCCATGAATTGTAGAATTGTATTCCATTTCCAAAAGGATTTAATATTGCCACAGTCCCATGTCATATGCTTAAAGGGACACTTAAGTCAAACAAAAAAAAATGAGTTTCACTCACCTAGGGCTTCCAATAGCCCCCTGTAGCTGTCCGGTGCCCTCGCCGTCTCCCTCCAATCCTCCTGGCCCCGCCAGCAGCCACTTCCTGTTTCGGTGACAGGAGCTGACAGGCTGGGGACGCGAGTGATTCTTCGCATTCCCAGACACATTAGCACCCTCTATGCTGCTATATGGTATATGATATATGCTATAGCAGCATAGATGGCGCTATTGTGGTCAGGAACGCAAAGAATCACTCGCGTCCCCAGCCTGTCAGCTCCTGTCACCGAAACAGGAAGTGGCTGCCGGCGGGGCCAGGAGGATCGGAGGGAGATGGCGAGGGCACCGGACAGCTGCAGGGGGCTATTTAACCTCCCTGGCGGTAAGCCCGAACTGAGTTCGGGCTATGCCGCCGGGAGGCACCGCTCAGGCCCCGCTGGGCCGATTTGCATAATTTTTTTTTTGTTACACGCAGCTAGCACTTTGCTAGCTGTGTGTAACCTCCGATCGCCGCCGCTACCCGCCGATCCGCCGCTATACGCGTCGCCGCAGCCGCCCCCCCCCCCCCCCGCAGACCCCGTGCGCTGCCTGGCCAATCAGTGCCAGGCAGCGCCATGGGGTGGATCGGATTCCCCTTTGACGTCACGACGTCGATGACGTTGGTGACGTCATCCCGCCCCGTCGCCATGGCGACGGGGGAAGCCCTCCAAGAGATCCCGTTCTTTGAACGGGATCTCTTGATCTCCGATCGCCTTCGGCGATCGGAGGGGCTGGGGGGATGCCGCTCGGCAGCGGCTATCATGTAGCGAGACATTGTCTCGCTACATGATAAAGAAAAAAAAAAAAGAAAAAAAAAACGTATTTGCTGCCCCCTGGCGGATTTTAATAAACCGCCAGGGAGGTTAAACCCCCAGGTGAGTAAAACTCATTTTTTTTGTTTGACTTAAGTGTCCCTTTAAAAGTGGCTGGACTATGTCCACACCTCCAGCAGGCATCACTAGAGTCTCTGGCAAATTTACAAATTTTACCAGGAGTCTCTACTGTGTACACTGAGTGGCACCTCTGGCCACTTGGCTATCAGCATGTCCAATCGATTTTGCAACTTATGGGATCCATGTGCAGGCTAGCTGACTCTTTGGTACTGGAATATTTAAAGTGTAAATAAAAAGTAAATATAAAGTGTAAAGAATAAAAATCTACTCAGCAGCACTGGAAAGCCTGGTGTTTCTTTAACAGCTTCACAGCATCAGAACTTTGTTTTTCTTACCCAAGCCTCAATTTTAGCTGCACAGAAGAAAACTGCCCGGGCATTTTTCCCCCGATGCTGTGCAAAGCATGATGGGATTTCTGATGTTGTTCTCGTTCTGCTGTTTAGGCGCAATTTTTTTTTTTTTTTTTAATTTGAGATTTGAAGCCTAGCGCGTGCAGCTGGGAGTGGTGATCAGGACACAGGACATTTGGAACTATGTCTCATGCTCCCTGTCACCTCCAACCATGGCTGCGCCATGAAAAAGATGGCTTCCCCATGAAAAAGATGGCTTCCCCCGTGAAATCACAAACATTTGCCTGCTCTTTTAAAACAGCGTGGGTAATATATTATATTACCTATCTATTTTTATTAACATAACTAATGTAACTTAATGACAGTATGTTTGTTTAGGCTGAAGTTCCCCTTTAAGAGAAGTTTGAGCAGTCGGACAGCCTTGACTTTTGTAGGCTGTGCCTCTCAGTACAGTATAGGCAGCCTCAATTTTTGGTCATAAGTTTATCAACCAAACATTTTGGGGGAATCGATTCCCAGCAGATTCAATCAGAGAAAGAACCAAAATGAAGAAAATCAATAATGTATGGGCACCTTAAAGAGACACTGAAGCGAAAAAAATATATGATATAGTGAATTGGTTGTGTACTATGAATAATTACTAGAAGTTTAGCAGCAAAGAAAATATCCTCATATTTTTATTTTCAGGTATATAGTGTTTTTTCTGACATTGCATCATTCTATAATATGTGCAGATTACACAACACTCAGCATTCAAAATGATTCTTTCAGAGCAGTCTGTGAACTAATGACCTCTCCTCTGGCAGAGAAAAAGTAATTAGTTCACTTACAGTTGAGATAATAAAAGTCAGATAACAGCCCTCTCCACGATTTTGAAAGTCGTAGAGATTAATGGCTTTTTTGCATAGAGATAACAACTAGAGCTTCTTAACTCTTACTGTACTGGAAACAATTAGACTGATATATCTGATCTTAATGTTTTATTTCTTAGCTGTGCTACACATACAAATCATAATATCATCATTTTTTTTTCGCTTCAGTGTCTCTTTAAGAGTCAGACAAAACCATCATGGCCACCACAGGTCTACATCACCTTAGAGCGATGTGTACTAACGAGACAACACAACGTCGCTGATAAATAATAGTAATAATAGTAACAATAACGCAGCCTGACTCAAGTACAGGAAAGTTCTTTTCAGCGAGTTACGTAAAGAAACACGACGATCAGACGGAAGAGAAATTACAGGGTAACGGCTAGAAATATTCATCGTTCTTTATAACGTCGCTGTCTTTTCCCCCCGACACCCCCCACCACCCCACTGAAGACCTGACATCCATTGCTGACAGTTTAATTATCGGGGTAATGTGATGGATGAAAGAGCGCACTCGGAGACTCCCACTCACTAAACACTTGCGTGCAAATGCAGCTGCAAAAATGCCAGAGTTAAGCAAACCCTAGTTGATAATTTTCTCCTTTTTTCTTGTCCTCTCTCCCTCTCTCTCTGTATCAAACCCAATACCTTTCCGTTCTATTATCTGCTAGACAACAACTCGAACAAAGAGCAGCAATTTAGCTCCGGTTCCCTACCTGCTGCGTTCCCCGCCGCTGTTTAGAAGATCGGAAAACAAAGTTTCGCACAAGTGGATAAATAAGGTCAGCGGAGTTATTAAGGGTAACAGGGCTTGTAGGTCTGTAATTAAAGAATGACTTTAGTTTCTAGTGAAGAGAATAGAACAGCGCTGAAACAGACAATTAAACAGGATAAAAGAAAAATGATGTAAAACAAGTCTGTAGATTAGACACCCAGTTATTTTGTTTTTATTATTGTTAATATGTAAGAAGGCCTATAGATAGTCAAACGCAAAACACCTGAAAATACAATTCAATTCAATATACACACTCCTTAGGGGAGGGGTGGGGGCACAAAGATAAACACAAATCAAATGTATTATTATTATGTTTTTACAGTAAATAGCAATGACGTCTTCCCCAACACTTTATAGAGTACATAGTCATGTCACTGACTGTCCTCAGAGGAGCTCACAATCTAATCCTACCATGTTATAGTCTGATGTCCTACCATATTATTATTATGTATTTATAGAGCACTGACATATTCTGCAGCACTTTACAGAGTACATAGTCATGTCACTGACTGTCCTCAGAGGAGCTCACACTCTAATCTCTACCATAGTCATAGTCTAATGTCCTTCCATATTATTATTATGTATTTATATAGCACTGACATCTTCTGCAGCGCATTACAGAGTACATAGCCATGTCACTGACTGTCCTCAGAGGAGCTCACACTCTAATCTCTACCATAGTCATAGTCTAATGTCCTACAACAACAATACTATGTATTTATATAGCAGTTACAGTACATCTTCTGCAGCACGTTACAGAGTACATAGCTATGTCACTGACTGTCCTCAGAGGGGTTCATAATCTAATCTCTGCTATATTAATTTGTCTATTGCAGTCCAGAGTTAATTTCGAGGGAGGCCAATTTATCTGTGTGTTTTTGGGCTGTGGGAGGAAACGAGAGCAGAGCGCCCGGAGGACACCCACGTGTATACAGCTTACTGAGGTTTGGGAAGACATATGAACACTATCCTAAAACAGCAAGTGAAAGATAACTGTTGAAAATAAGTCAATAGTGTATGTTGTGTTGTTCATGGCCAATGGCAACTTCAGTATGGTCCACATTCAGGGCTGGATTTCTGAGAAGGCCACAAAGGCCATGCCCTTGTGTGTAAAGGGCAGGAGGACTTGGGGAGATATTAATAGGCCACATGTCAAATTGAATTAAATAATCTCTCCTCGCCTGAAAATGCCCTGCATTGCTGCACACTCAGCCATAATTCCAGAGCAATCCTGCATCTACCTTACTTCCTCCTGGTGTGCTCTGCTGCATCTGCTATCGCCTGATGATCCCAGGACGTACAAGCTTCAATGATTAGTGCCAGGATTGTAGAGCAATGTTCTTACTTACAGAACTCCTGTAAGTAAGAAGTTTTTCTGCACAGCACACATTCCTGGGAATATCAACTCCACCTCAGCACTCCAGCTGTCAGATAGTGTAGCAGGTCAGCTGCTGTTCATGATCTAAGCCCTCCATTCCCCCACCTACACACACACACGCACACATACACACACACACGCACTCTCTGTCTCTCAAAAATGTTAAAGAAAACCTGAAATGAGAAAACGTTCCCCAGTGGGGTACTCACCTGGGGAGGGGGAAGCCTCCGGATCCTATTAAGGCTTCCCCCATCCTCCTCCGACCCACGGTGGTCTCGCTGTGCCCCTCCGAGCAGCGGGGATGTAAATATTTACCTCCCGGGCTCCAGCGCAGGCGCAGTATCGGCTCTCCGCTCGGAGATAGGCGGAAATAGCTGATCGCTGTCGGCCTTCTCTACTGCGCAAGCGCATGTCGCCTGGGCAGTGAAGCAAACCAGACAGAGATTGGCTATTTTCGCCTACCTCCGTGCTGAGAGCTGCAACAGCGCCCCCGCTGGAGCCGGGAAAGTAAATAAATCAGTGCTTGTCGGGCTTGTCGAGGGAGGATTGCCGGAGACATCGGGGAGCCAGCGCTGGACTGCCTGCAGCTACAGGGGAGGGAGAAGCCTCATTGGGATCCTAAGGCTTCCCCCTTCCCGAGGTGAGTACCCCCCAGAGGACGTTGTTTTCAGTACAGGGTCTATTTAATCAGATTTTCTTTTTCCCTAAAAAAATGTATGGCAGCAGCCTCTATGCTCAAGCTGGCTAATTTTAAAGGTAGCAGAAAAGTATTGTGTCATGTTGGCTATCAGTAAAGGATTTGAGTCTGAAGTAGGCTGAAGAAGGCTGATTAGCGACTTATGCATATGCCCTTTCCAGTTCAGTGTTGTACTTCCTGCTGGGCAGGAAGTATGTCACTGGGATTCCCGTTAGTCCGCGCATCCATGCTGCGCCCCCGACGTTCACACTTACCTCAGTCAGTGCCCATTGACTTGCATTGCTGAATGATCCGTTCAGTAGGTACTGTTTATATGGTCACGCGCTGCCGACTTTGCCACTGCATCACGGTGATTTGGATACTTCTGTTGTGCCACATCACATTGCGTCCACTATGTGAGTATCCATAGACTTGCATGTCCCTTGTGAAGCATTGCGTCAAGTCTGCCAAGGGGCCTCAAGTTAGTCAATGAATGGTAAGAAGTTTTGAATCAGGATGATACCATTTATTGGCTAACTTAAAAGAATAAGAAAAAGCTTTCCGCTACTCAGCCTTCTTCAGACTTAAATCCTGTACGCTGACAAGTTGTCAACTGTTGTTTTTCCCGTTTACATAAGCAGTTCTTTTATGAACACTGTTTGTATTGGCAGCACCATCATTGTTTAGTAGATCTGCACTCAGGGGTGTTATAATAGCCCCTATGACCCTGGGGGATAAGTAGCCCCACACCTGTGGTCACTTGCAGAGCAGTGGCAGTGGCACTTGCTACTTTACTTGCTTCCAGTGGTGGCAAGACAGGTCCTCACTCCTCTCTTCAGTGTAGTTGTGCTCAGTGCAGCCTCTTCTTGCAACTCCTGATCATGTGACATGCAGAGGCGGGAGCCGCATGGAAAAAGGCTGTATGACAGGGAGCCACCCTAAAGAGAGACGTGAGGACCTGTCCTGCCGCTGGAAACAGTTAAAAGTATCAGGAACTGCTGCTGCTCTGCTATATCTGGGGAGATTGGGCACTTGAAAAAGGCCCACAGGCTGAAACGTTGTGCATTTTATGCTATGGCACTTTAAATAAAGAAAAGTTATAATTGCTGAAATCCAGGGTGCGAGGTCATTCTTGCTCTTTGGGGGAGGGGCAGAGCACAGCACACACATGGTACTTAACACTGCACTAGTGGTGCGGGGATTAGGTGGGGTGGCCTGCAGGGGTATTTTTTGGAGGGTGGTTGGCTTGTAGGGTTTCACTGTAGGGCCCAGTACCGGTATATTCCCTGGCTGCACCTTCAAGTTACGCAGTTATGGGCCCCCTGATTGTATCGCTTGTTTTGGTTTTGGTTATCTGCTTTTATACACTCAACCTAATAAAATTAGATTTGTATATTTTCCCCAGCAGAGAATGGTGATGATGGTGTATCGAGAGCCATGCCTGGAGTGAGGCTCTGCCGCCGCTCTTATCTACGCTTTATTTCGTAAAGACAAGTCCAGAATCAGCAAGCCTTCTAACGTTAATGAAACACTTTTCACACTTATTATTGCCGATGTCTTTGTCATTCCGATCTGTTAAATGCACACTTTTACCTTGCGTGAAACAGACGTCGGTCCTGCTCCTGCATGTTCTGCTTCTCAGCCGTCATCAGAGGTCTCACAAACTGCAGGTTTTGTCATTCAATACATGGAAGCAATTTATCTGGAGTTTTTCTTTGCTTTAAATATTTAAAGTCCTTCGATGTCGACGCTGGAAGTCTGTCACTTCCCATACAACAGATCAGTTCTGCAGATCTCGTAGAGTCACATCCCTGAAACAAGCATGCAGGAAATCCAGTCAAACTTCAGTCAGAAAAACTTGATCTGCATGCTTCTTCAGGGTCTATAGCTAAAAGTATTATGGTTGCCCATGCATCACTCGATTTTGTGGGCTGATCGACCTTATCAATCCAATAATATTATTGGATCGAAGGAAAATCAGTGCTACAACATAGCCACTCGATTTCCAGCTAAAATTGGTCAAAGGATCAATCAGGAGTGCTGTAAAATCATGGTTGCAAGGGTTCAGTTGGATGCATGGTGGCTACGGACAGGCTTTTGTTATTGCGACGGCTGGCGCTGGCAAATCCTTCCACCTGTGGTTTCTGTCGTCACCGCAGGTGCCTGTACCAGGTGACACCAGGTGTATGATGTAGCGACTTTACATGCATCAGTGTCACATGGACCAGGTGCTCACGGTGGCAAGTGACAAGTGAAAGGTGATCCGTCTTCAAGACAGTCAAGACATTTGAATTGTTTAAAAAGTAATTAATATGGCAGCCTCCATATCCCTCTCACTCCAGGTTCCCTTTAAGTGTATTAAGTGAAAAAGGACCAATCAATTTAAACCTGAGTTTTTGATAAAAACGTGCATCAACTCAGAAGAATTTGCATATCTGTGCTCATCCCTAATAGTTACTGACTGCTTAGAAAGAGAGAGTGAACATTGTAAGACCTTGTTCACATTAGGAATTGCCAGCACAGTTGCAAGCGCTGAGCGATTTTCCCAGCACTTACTGAGCGATATCCGATTTTTTAGATGCCCTTTTTAAGTGCTTTTGTGAGGCGATTTGAGCTTTTCTTCCTGCAGACAAACAGGAAGTGAACTCTTTGACCTGGAACTGAAAAGCTGCAATTAACTTTCGGAAGAAAAGCGCCCAGAAAATCACTTTTCGAAGTCCTTTTTCAATCGCTTAGCCATTTTCCTGTACCTTCTATTGAACCCCAAATGCTGCAGGACCCACGTTTGCAATTAGAAAGAAAGCTCATCGCTCATGTGAGAACACACACATTGAGAAACATTGCTCAGGAATTTTTAAACCATTATTTATTAGTTATTTATAACCAAACTTCCTAACAGTGTAATAGGCTAAAAGTTGTTTTTTTTATAGTAATACATATACACAGTGGAGATACTGGTTTCTTGGCATTTGGAAACAACTTTTATTTCCCACAGTGCAACACGGTCAACAGAAAGGAAACTGTCAGGACCATGGTTATGACATCACACTGTGGGAGGGGTTTCACCATAACATCAGCCATACAGACCTCTCTGATGTTCTATTCAAGAAAAGGTAAAGATTTTTTATGTAAAAGGGGGTATCAGCTACTGGTTGGGATGAAGTTCAATCTTCGGTTACAGTTCCTCTTTAAATTGATAGAAATCAATGGATTTCTATATTCCGTCAACTGGAGAATGTTAGAGTTCCCAGCGTCTACAGCGTCCTACACAGGATTATAAATATCCCAAATTGGATTTATTTTGGGAAGTTGGGAATATGAAGCCTTATTTCACCTTCTGGAGATGGAAATGCTGCTGGTGTGTGTGGGATGCGATCGCGGTGCCTTCGTATGCGTAGAATGACAATGAGGGGCGAGATTCCAATCTTAGCTAAAACCCTCTTTCATAACCTCGCTGGATGAGTCACCCGTTCCTGCCGGAATCGTGGTCCCCCTCCTGTGCCTAGGCACACATCTCCGCAGGTCACGGGAAACGGATCCAGCGCTCCCCTCTCTCTCTCTCTCTCTCTCTCTCCGCACCCCCAACATAAACATTTACAATAGTATCGATGGGAGGTGACATATTTAAAGCTATTAAGACATAATACCACAATCATCTTCAACGCATCAAAAGTATTTTTTAAAGTAAACCTGAACTTTTGCACAGAAAAGAAGAGAGAAATGCATTCTGTATGTATTTAGAGAGTTTAGTCTAATTCCCCCTCATCTGTGACTAATCACCACCGTAATGTGATCTCATAGCAGTGTCAGCTCAGGAATCTCCTCTGCTATGGTAGAGCAGCTAATTTGTAAACACAAGACGTTAACAATATGTCTGCTCCCATGAAAGCAGGAAGTAGCCAGCCCCGTTTCTAGAGGCTTACCAGCTGTGCAACCGCTCTGAGCACTGTGAGGGAGGGCGAAGTGATGGAGGGGGAGCAGCGGCCCCGCTGGGACTCAGCCGCGAGGAGTGGAGCCCGACTTCTCACTCCCTCTCCCCGAGGCCCCCCTCCCTGCTTACCCCTCTTTGCAGAGTAAGCGCAGCGGGAAGCCTCATATGGGCAATTCACCTCCCTTCCTGCTCCAAGCACTGCTTGTTTGCCGTTGGTCTCCTCTGTCTGCATAGCCGCGTACACACTCTCTACTTCCTGCTAATCAGTTAGTAGGTTAGGTTAGTAGTTGGGGCCCCCTTTACAGTTATGAGCCCCCCTGTGATTGCAGAGTCTGCTAGATATGCCCCTTTTGCAAGATCTGGGGGTAGTGTTGGGCGAACATCTAGATGTTCGGGTTCGGGCCGAACAGGCCGAACATGGCCGCGATGTTCGGGTGTTCGACCCGAACTCCGAACATAATGGAAGTCAATGGGGACCCGAACTTTTGTGCTTTGTAAAGCCTCCTTACATGCTACATACCCTAAATTTACAGGGTATGTGCACCTTGGGAGTGGGTACAAGAGGAAAAAAAAAATTAGCAAAAAGAGGTTATAGTTTTTGAGAAAATCGATTTTAAAGTTTCAAAGGGAAAACTGTCTTTTAAATGCGGGAAATGTCTGTTTTCTTTGCACAGGTAACATGCTTTTTGTCGGCATGCAGTCATAAATGTAATACATATAAGAGGTTCCAGGAAAAGGGACCGGTAACGCTAACCCAGCAGCAGCACACGTGATGGAACAGGAGGAGGGTGGCACAGGAGGAGAAGGCCACGCTTTGTGAGACACAACAACCCAGGCCTTGCATGAGGACAAGAAGCGTGCGGATAGCATGCTTTGTACCGCCATGCAGTCATAAATGTAATAAAGATAAGTGGTTCAATAAACAGGGACCACGCGGCAACGCTAACCCAGCAGCAGCAGACGTGATGGAACAGGAGGAGGCGCAGGAGGAGAAGGCCACGCTTTGTGAGACACAACAACCCAGGCCTTGCATGAGGACAAGAAGCGTGCGGATAGCATGCTTTGTACCGCCATGCAGTCATAAATGTAATAAAGATAAGAGGTTCCATAAACAGGGAACGGCAACGCTAACCCAGCAGCAGCAGCAGCACACGTGATGGAACAGGAGCAGGTGCAGGAGGAGAAGGCCATGCTTTTTGAGACACAACAACCCAGGCCTTGCATGAGGACAAAAAGCGTGCGGATATAGCAGCAATGCTTTTTGCCGCCATGCAGTCATAAATGTAATACAGATGAGAGGTTCAATAAACAGGGACCGGAAACGCTACACCATCCCAGATGTTCATTGGTCATGTTACTTGGTTGGGGTCCTGGAGTGTTGCGTAGTCGTTTCCAATCCAGGATTGATTCATTTTAATTTGAGTCAGACGGTCTGCATTTTCTGTGGAGAGGCGGATACGCCGATCTGTGACGATGCCTCCGGCAGCACTGAAACAGCGTTCCGACATAACGCTGGCTGCCGGGCAAGCCAGCACCTCTATTGCGTACATTGCCAGTTCGTGCCAGGTGTCTAGCTTCGATACCCAATAGTTGAAGGGTGCAGATGGATTGTTCGACACAGCTACGTCATCTGACATGTAGTCCTTGACCATCTTCTCCAGGCGATCGGTGTTGGAGGTGGATCTGCACGCTTCCTGTTCAGTGGGCTGCTGCTGCATGGGTGTCAGAAAATTTTCCCACTCCAAGGACACTGCCGATACCATTCCCTTTTGGGCACTAGCTGCGGCTTGCGTTGTTTGCTGCCCTCCTGGTCATCCTGGGTTTGCGGAAGTCAGTCTGTCGGCGTAGAACTGGCTAGAGGAGGGGGAGGATGTCAATCTCCTCTCTAAAGTCTCCACAAGGGCCTGCTGGTATTCTTCCATTTTGACCTGTCTGACTCTTTCTTCAAGCAGTTTTGGAACATTGTGTTTGTACCGTGGATCCAGAAGGGTATAAACCCAGTAATTGGTGTTGTCCAGAATGCGCACAATGCGTGGGTCGCGTTCAATGCAGTCTAGCATGAATTGAGCCATGTGTGCAAGAGTCCTACCAGAATCCTCATCATCCTCTTGTGAGCGTTGTGATAGTTGTTGTGATGCATCATAGTCGTCACCTTCCTCCTGTTCTGCTTCTGCTGACCATTCGCGCTGAATTGTGGAAGTCCAACGTGCACCGCTCTGGCCCTCGTCAATGGTGGCATGAAATTCCTGCTCCAACTCCAGCTGTTCCTCCTCCTCTTCTTCGTCATAGCTGCTGGGGCCAGCGTTCCCTGAGGCGGATGGCCTGATGTTGGTACCATCACGCTGATCGTTTTCTCCTTCAGATTCCCCCAGTTGCATCATGACAGCTGTTTCCTTGATTTTCAACATTGACCTCTTCAGTAAACACAGCAGTGGTATGGTAATGCTGACTGAAGAGTTGTCACTGCTCACAAGCAACGTGGATTGCTCAAAATTTTGGAGGACTTGGCAGAGGTCCAACATGTTGGCCCAATCGGATCCACAGAAGCTTGGCAGCTGTCCGGATGCGCCTCGGTACTGCGCCGTCATGTACTGGACCACTGCACTCTTCTGCTCACAAAAGCGTGCTAGCATGTGCAGCGTAGAATTCCAGCGCGTAGGGACATCACACAGCAAGCGATGGTGGGGGAGATTGAAGCGCTCCTGCATCTTGGCGAGTGCCCCCGAAGCAGTACTGGAATTTCTACAATGTTTGGCCACTCGACGCACCTTCAACAGCAGATCGGCCACGCCTGGGTATGTCCTCAGGAACCGCTGAACTACTAGGTTCATCACGTGCGCCAGGCAAGGGATGTGTGTCAGCTTAGCCAACCTTAAAGCGCGAATGAGATTACTCCCATTATCACACACAACCATGCCCGGTTTCAAGTCCAGCGGTGCCAGCCACAAATCCGTCTGTTCCTTTATTCCCTTCCAAATTTCCTCCCCTGTGTGCTGCTTATCCCCAAGGCAGATCAGCTTCAGCAACGCTTGCTGACGCATGCCAACAGCTGTGCTGCACTGCTTCCACGATCCTACTGCTGCTGGGTTAGCGTTTCCGGATGAGGTACAGCTTTGAGATGCGTTGGAGGAGAAGGAGTCAGAGAGGTAGGTGCTGCTGTTGTTATCCAGTGGGAAGGACGGCGGTGCAGCTGTTTGCGGCGTGGGCAACACCCGCGCCGTAGCAGGTGAGGAATCGCTGCCAGGCTCCACAAGGTTCACCCAGTGCGCGGTAAGGGAGATGTATCGACCCTGTCCGAACGCACTCGTCCAAGTGTCAGTGGTGAGGTGAACCTTGCAGGCAACAGCATTCTTCAAGCTTCGGGTTATTTTGCTGACCACGTGCTCATGCAACTCAGGCACTGCAGAGCGCGCAAAGTGGTAGCGGCTGGGAACCACGTAACGTGGGATGGCCACTGACATCATGCCCTTGAAGCTGTTTGTCTCCACCACTCGATATGGCAGCATTTTGCAGGCCAGAAGCTTGGCTATGCTGGCTGTTACTGCCACGGCCCGGGGGTCATTTGCTGGCAATTTCCTCTTGCGCTCAAACATCTCCGACACAGACAACTGAACCGTAGCGCTGCACACGGAAGGGCTGTTGGTTGTTGTGTTTGATGAACACTGGGAGACCTCAAGAGCACTACTCCGGAAAGTGACAGTGTCAGCGTCGTCTGATGTTTGTGAATGTTGTGAACCACGCAATGGCTGGGCTACTGCTGCTGCTGAGGCGGGTCTGGTGGTGAGTCTGGTGAACCCAAGGGAGGCAGTGTTGCTGGTACCCTGTCCTGCCGCGTTTGCCCACAGAGTGGGATGTTTGGATAGCATGTGGCGGCTCATGCTGGTGGTGGAGAGGTTGTTAATACTTTTCCCCCTGCTCAGGCGGGTCTTGCACACCTTGCAAATCGCCATGGTAACATTCTCAGTGCAGTCTTCAAAGAAAGCCCAGACTTTGGAGCACCTGCCTCCTTGCTGGCGATTTCTGTTTGCTCCTCTTTTGCCTCTCACTTGAACTTCCACGCTTGTGGTGCCTGAAATTGCGCGCCGCCTACCTTGTGGCACAAGGCGAACTCGTGCAGCAGTGGGTTCTTCAACAGACTCATCTGTGCTGCTGCTACGACGGCGATGTTCTCGTTCACAAACAAAATCTGGGTCTCTGTCCACATTGTCCATACCCTCCTCTTCCATCTCCTCAAACTCGTCATATGTCATTGTGGGGGGCCGCCGCCGTGGAGTAGAGCTCCCCAGAACAACCTCTGCGCAGCTCACTCCAACGTCGTCTTCCAGATCTTGTCGGCCGACCTCCTGCAATTGCAACCCCTCCTGCCCAACTTGCTCTGGGATTTGGGTTTCCGAGTCCTCCTCGGACTCGCCTTGTATTTCAGTGCGCGGTGCATTTCCCACAGTTAATGGTTGTGAATCCGGGCACAACATTTCTGGCTGTTCCTCCATTGACCTTTGAAAGGTGGAAGTTTGTTGGGCTGGGAATAGCTCCTGCGAATACCCCATTGTGTCCTGAGGTAATTCATCGGACTGGTTATCTGGCAGTTGTGTGCGTGGTGTCGCTGCCGGTTGTGTCAGCTTTGTGCCCACTGGCTCCTTGTAACTGGCTGAGGACTCGGACCTCGTGCGTGATGTGCTGGTGCTGCTTAACCCACTGCTGGACGCTTGAGAGGTCATCCAAGTAATTATCTGGTCCTGTTCTTTTGGATCTGTGAGGGTTGTTGTCCTGGACAACATGGGCGGTATTGAGTGGGTTTTCTTGGGTGCTCCCCTGTGGCCTGTACGTGAACCGTCAGGGGAAACACCTCTTCCCTTGCCCCTTCCTCTTTCACCGGATTTTTTCCTCATTTCACTTATCCTTACAGTACACGCTGACTGGCAGCAGTACAGTGGCAGTACAGAAATGCTATACAGTACCACTATTCCCAGCAGCGACACAGAGCACAATGCTATACAGTGGCGGGTGAGCGGTGTACTACTGTTCCCAGGCCCAGCAGACACAGAGTGGAAGTAAACACAATGCTATATAGTCTGACTGAGCGGTGTACACAGAGTGGCAGTACACACAATGCTATAAAGTCTGGCTGAGCGGTGTACACAGAGTGGCAGTACACACAATGCTATATAGTCTGGCTGAGCCGTGTACACAGAGTGTCAGTAAACAATGCTATATATAGCGTGGCTGAGCGAGGTACACAGTGGCAGTACACACAATGCTATATAGTCTGGCTGAGCGGTGTACACACAGTGTCAGTAAACAATGGTATATAGTCTGGCTGAGCGGTGTACACAGAGTGTCAGTAAACAATGGTATATAGTCTGGCTGAGCGGTGTACACAGAGTGGCAGTAAACAATGGTATATAGTCTGGCTGAGCGGTGTACACAGAGTGGCAGTACACACAATGCTATATAGTCTGGCTGAGCGGTGTACACAGAGTGGCAGTACACACAATGCTATATAGTCTGGCTGAGCCGTGTACACAGAGTGTCAGTAAACAATGCTATATATAGCGTGGCTGAGCGAGGTACACAGTGGCAGTACACACAATGCTATATAGTCTGGCTGAGCGGTGTACACACAGTGTCAGTAAACAATGGTATATAGTCTGGCTGAGCGGTGTACACAGAGTGGCAGTACACACAATGCTATAAAGTCTGGCTGAGCGGTGTACACAGAGTGGCAGTACACACAATGCTATATAGTCTGGCTGAGCCGTGTACACAGAGTGTCAGTAAACAATGCTATATATTGCGTGGCTGAGCGAGGTACACAGTGGCAGTACACACAATGCTATATAGTCTGGCTGAGCGGTGTACACACAGTGTCAGTAAACAATGGTATATAGTCTAGCTGAGCGGTGTACACAGAGTGTCAGTAAACAATGGTATATAGTCTGGCTGAGCGGTGTACACAGAGTGTCAGTAAACAATGGTATATAGTCTGGATGAGCGGTGTACACAGAGTGTCAGTAAACAATGGTATATAGTCTGGCTGAGCGGTGTACACAGAGTGGCAGTAAACAATGGTATATAGTCTGGCTGAGCGGTGTACACAGAGTGGCAGTACACACAATGCTATATAGTCTGGCTGAGCGGTGTACACAGAGTGGCAGTACACACAATGCTATATAGTCTGGCTGAGCGGTGTACACAGAGTGGCAGTACACACAATGCTATATAGTCTGGCTGAGCAGTGTACACAGAGTGGCAGTACACACAATGCTATATAGTCTGGCTGAGCGGTGTACACAGAGTGGCAGTACACACAATGCTATATAGTCTGGCTGAGCGGTGTACACAGAGTGGCAGTACACACAATGCTATATAGTCTGGCTGAGCGGTGTACACAGAGTGGCAGTACACACAATGCTATATAGTCTGGCTGAGCGGTGTACACAGAGTGGCAGTACACACAATGCTATATAGTCTGGCTGATCGGTGTACACAGAGTGGCAGTACACACAATGCTATATAGTCTGGCTGAGCGGTGTACACAGAGTGGCAGTACACACAATGCTATATAGTCTGGCTGAGCGGTGTACACAGAGTGGCAGTACACACAATGCTATATAGTCTGGCTGAGCCGTGTACACAGAGTGGCAGTACACACAATGCTATATAGTCTGGCTGAGCGGTGTACACAGAGTGGCAGTACACACAATGCTATATAGTCTGGCTGAGCGGTGTACACAGAGTGGCAGTACACACAATGCTATATAGTCTGGCTGAGCGGTGTACACAGAGTGGCAGTACACACAATGCTATATAGTCTGGCTGAGCGGTGTACACAGAGTGGCAGTACACACAATGCTATATAGTCTGGCTGAGCGGTGTACACAGAGTGGCAGTACACACAATGATATATAGTCTGGCTGAGCCGTGTACACAGAGTGGCAGTACACACAATGCTATATAGTCAGGCTGAGCCGTGTACACAGAGTGTCAGTAAACAATGGTATATAGTCTGGCTGAGCGGTGAACACAGAGTGGCAGTAAACACAATGCTATATATAGCGTGGCTGAGCGAGGTGCACAGTGGCAGTACACACAATGCTATATAGTCAGGCTAAGCCGTGTACACAGAGTGTCAGAAAACACAATGCTATATATAGCGTGGCTGAGCGAGGTGCACAGTGGCAGTACACACAATGCTATGTAGTCTGGCTGAGCTGTGTACACAGAGTGGCAGTAAACACAATGCTATATATAGCGTGGCTGAGCGAGGTACACAGTGGCAGTACACACAATGCTATATAGTCAGGCTAAGCCGTGTCCACAGAGTGTCAGAAAACACAATGCTATATATAGCGTGGCTGAGCGAGGTGCACAGTGGCAGTACACACAATGCTATATAGCCAGGCTAAGCCGTGTACACAGAGTGTCAGAAAACACAATGCTATATATAGCGTGGCTGAGTGAGGTACACAGTGGCAGTAAACAATGCTATATATATAGTGTGGCTGAGCGAGTGGTGTACTACTGTTCCCAGCAGCGACACACAATGACTGGGGGGGACCCTGGCTAGCGTGGCTGGAGAGCGAACTACCCTGCCTGCCTACCCAAAGCTAAACCCACAGACAAATGGCGGAGATATGACGTGGTTCGGGTATTTATTTACCCGAACCACGTGACCGTTCGGCCAATCAGAGCGCGTTCGGGCCCGAACCACGTGACCCGTTCGGCCAATCACAGCGCTAGCCGAACGTTCGGGGAACGTTCGGCCATGCGCTCTTAGTTCGGCCATGTGGCCGAACGGTTTGGCCGAGCACCGTCAGGTGTTCGGCCGAACTCAAACATCACCCGAACAGGGTGATGTTCTGCAGAACCCACACAGTGGCGAACACTGTTCGCCCAACACTACCTGGGGGCCATGGGGGTAGATAGAGGGGGTGGATAAAGGGGGGGGGGGAAATGAATTCAGGGAGGCCCCCAGGTTTGTCTTGCTCAGGAGCCCCAATGTAACCAGAACCATACCTGACTCTTATACAATCTGTGCACTCAGTTTGGAGTCTGGAGGTGATTTACGTTCATTTTCTGATTGAAAAAAATTGCACAGAGCTTATTAAGGTAGCTGATGTTGCAATGATATATCTTTTTTTCTTTCATCTCTTTATGAAAGTGGCTGCTGAGTTCAAGAAGGAAATCCGGAATATTACATACCGCTTTCCTGTTTCATGCCACACTGCTGGTTCCGAGCATATTCTTTATTAAAGAGAATCTGTACTGTCCGATTTGTACAATAAAAAAACATACCAATCGAGTCGCTGTGATCTCCTGGGTCCCTCTTGGCTGTTGATATAAATATCATGTTACAGTATACTGTACTGCAGGGTTTTATTACATTGTGAATTATCTGCACTCCAGTCTACAGACAAGGTGAAACTGAGAGCAATAAACAAAGCACACACACAGAGCCTGCAAGGGGGCATGGTGTATAACTTGTATAACTTTTCCCTATCACAGCAGAGGAAGCGCATTCCTCCCTGGGTCGACAAAGCTTGACAAAGAAAAGAAGATTAGATATATTACAGAGACAGTGCAACTAGAAAAGGCTGCAGTAATCCAGACCACATTAGAACAGGTATAGGAACTTATAGGATAGAAGAAATAAGGCTCACATTTTTGTTACAGAGTCCCTTTAACCACTGAGGTGTTGTTAGAGAAGTGAACACTCGTAGGCAATGTTCACACTTCACTGTAGCAGCAGAAACGCAATGCAACCATTCACAAAAGTGGTGCTTCATGTTATCCACGTGCTGAGTTGCATACAGAGAAACATACAGTCCATGATAACTATGCTTCACTGTCACTGTTAACGCAGATGTTTTGCAGTACTTGAGCATTCATACATTTTGAACTACACAGAAACTTGCAAAAAAACTTTGCTCATCCTGCTTAAAGCAGAACTGAAGCAAGAGGCATATGGAGGCTGCCATATTTATTTCCTTTTAAGCAATACCAGTTGCCCGGCTGTCCTGCTGATGCTCTGCCTCTAATACTTTTAGCCATAGCCCCTGAAAAAGCATGCAGCAGAACGGGTGTTTCTGACAATATTGTCAGATCTGACGAGATTAGCTGCATGCTTGTTTCTGGTGTTATTTAAACATTACTGCCGCCAAATAGACCAGCAGGGCTGCCAGGCAACTGGTATTGCTTAAAAGATAATAAATATGGCAGCCTTCATATCCCTCTCACCTAGTTGTCCTTTAAGAATCATGATTTTAAAGCAAAATGCAGGTGCTGAGGGGAGTGGTCAATTTAGATACAAACATTAACCCTCTGCACTCAAGAATCTCACAGCAAGCTGGAAGAATAGCAGTGTTAAAAACAGCTATGTTGCAAAATTATGTGGTTGCAGAAGGAGGACATTAGCTTCCAATAGCAGGGATTGCATGCAAAAGCATTGTGTACTAGACTCTTTCAGCAGCGACAAGGTTTCTACTTATGGAAAGGGTCCTGCAAAGCTGTGCTTTAAACATGTCTTTTTCTTTGCATAGGAGGAAACCTCATCGCTGGTGTAAGTGTCTAGTACAGGGTCTAGTACAGAGTGCTACTGCATGCAATCCATTTTGGAAGTTAATTACCTCTTTCTGCCACTGCATAAATTTGCAGCCTAGTTGTTTTTAATACTGCTAGCATTTCAGCTTGCTGTGAGTGTCTTGAGTGCTGAGGGTTAAGGACAAGATACACGTTTTTAAAAGTTCTTATTCAACGCCCCACCCAGGCAAACTTCATGGACTTTTTATTTTCATTAAATATTTCTCAAAGTCTCATTTCTTCTTTTTAATTTATCTCTTCACCACCCTCCCCCCGACCCTTGTACTCCATAGGTTGCCATTTTCCATGCATTATTAATAGTTACAAAAGACAAATAAGTATGCGGCGTGCATAATGAGTGTTTTGTCTTCTTTAATATGCAGAATGAGTTATCCAGAAAAGCAGAATTCATTGCCTATAGAGCACTATAGATGTAATTACCCCGTACAAGCCAAATGATCCTTCTCATTACAGGCCCTTGTCAAGGAGAGAGAAGAGCCCTCACAAGTTGAATAATCACATCTGTCTTAATAAGTGAGAGCAGCGTGGGGCTGTCTTCTGCTCAACCAAAACAACTTGATGACTAATTCAGATGAGTCAGCGCAGGAGACACGTGGCGTTTCTGCCAAAGGAAGCCCAGGAAAGCAATAGCTCCCTGGGAAGACACTGACTCAACTTGGACAGCCTGAATTCATGGCCTTTGGCAATTCTGGATAACGAATCAATGTCTGTGACTGTTCAGCATTTGAAAATCAGATAAAATTGAATCCTGCTTGCCTGGGAGGTTTCAGCTATTCCTTCAATCCTGCTGTCATGACTGTCATTCAGCGTGTGCACCTTCTGTGTTTCGAAGAGGGGAAAACTGGCGTGGGCTGGCTGGAAACAGGTGACTCGACTGGCAGGATCCCCACGGCCACAGGATGGCAGAGTTCAAATGTTTAATTAGGCAGATTCAGGATTTAGAAGAACCTTGCTGACAGAACAAATGTGGGAAGGCTTCACATAGAGGTGGTGTGAGCAGAGCTTCTGGAAGTAGGATCAGGACTGGGAGAGTCTCCATAGATTCAATGTATACGGAGCATAGAGTTTCTGGAAAAAGGATCAGGGCTGGTAGAGTCTCCATACATACAACATGGGTGGAGATTTCGGAACACAGCTTCTGGAAGTAAGATCATGACAGGTAGAAACTCCATTGATACAACATGGATGGAACTGGATGCACATAGCTTCTGGAAGTAGGATGCCAACTGGAACAGTCTCCATAGATATAATGTGGATGGCACTGGGTCCACAGAGCTTCTGGAAGTACGATCAGGACTGGTAGAGTCTCCATAGATACAACATGGATGGAGCTGGATGTACAGAGCATCTGGAAGTAGGATCAGGACTGGTAGAGTCGCTTTAGATACAACATGGATGGAGCTGGGTGCACAGAGCTTCTGGAAGTAGGATCAGGACTGGGAGAGTCTTCATAGATACAACATGGATGGAGCTGGGTGCACAGAGCTTCTGGAAGTAGGATCAGGACTGGTAGAGTCTTCATAGACATAACATGGATGGAGCTGGGTGCACAGAGCTTCTGTAAGTAGGATCAGGACTGGTAGAGTCTCAGTAGATACAACATGGTTGTTATATAATACCTCTATAACAACAGGGCTTGGGATTTTTATTCTGTTCCGTTTTTGGTTTGTTTGTTTTTGCTTGTTTGTTTTTTTTTACATTTTATTGCTGCCAGTGTTCCTATTGAAGACATTTTCCAACATTACATATTCTTTAGATCTCTTCATAAGTTTTATAGCTTTAGAATAAAAGCTGCTAGTCCTGGACACAATCATAAAAACCTTACCAGAGTCTCTAGTTATTTTCCACTCCGTCTAAAAGGACAATACATTTTTTTCTGCTATTTCCAATTGTTTTTCTCTTTTTTTTAATGAGATTTTTGGACACAGCATAAATGAGTGTTACGCAAATAATGATCTTTAATTCATGTTCAGTGGGATGAATGTAATGTGCTTTGACTGGAAAGGACGCTCTATTTATGTATACGTAACATGCAAACAAACAAATTCCTTCTTTTAGTTCTGATATGAAAAGCACAAAGGCGTTCCAGTCCACAGTGCTAAAACCTATCCCCGTTTTCTCTATCTGTGGTTACATAACTACAATGCCAAATAAATGGACATCGAAGAATATGGGCGTCCAAAGCTGTATGCAGAACTCTTAGTCCTCTTTCGCAGTGCAATGTTAAAGTCGCACTTTATAAAATATTTTAACGCAGAGTAACGCACAGCAATACTAAGTCTGTGCGACATTCACAGTGCACATGTTGCGTTTGTGTGTAACGTGTAGCGTCATTAGAAAGTGCTGCATGCTGTGCATTTAGCAATGGATCTGCTGCGTTACTTGTGTTGCACATGCTCAGTAATGGTTTTTTTTGTTTGCTTTTTTTAACTGTTCCACATGCGCCATTTTTGTTCCATAGTAAACACATTTTCTAACGTGTAACTTTAACGTTGCACTGTGAAAGTGTACATGCGTTACGTTAGGGCCGCGTTGTGTGCACTTAACGTCGCATCAAACGCAACTTCCTACTGTGAAAGTAGCCTTAAAGGAAACCTGTAGGGAGGAAAAAGTGCCTTTGGGGGGTACTTACTAGAGATGGCCCAGCCTTAGAGAACTCATGGAGAAGCACATGATCAGTTTGATCAGCTGATAGATTTGTAAGGCTCTGATTTGCTGGTCATGATCATGTGTTAAACCAGGAAGTCATTACAGCAAATCAGAGGCTTACAAATCTATCAGCTGATCAAACTGATCATGTGCTTCTCCATGAGTTCTCCAAGGCTGGGCCATCTCTAGTACTTACCTCAGGAGGAGGAAGCCTCAAGATCCTAATAAGGCTTACCCCTTCCCCTGCCGCCAGTGTGATCCAGCGCAGAGACCCTGAAACGTCTCCAAGCAAAACAATGCTGTGACGTTACCGCCTAGCGCAGGGGTCGCCAAATGTTTTGGGTCAAGGGCCGGGTCAACATACTTCAGACTGCTGGGGGGCCGGAGTATACATAAAATGATGTAGAAGTCTTTGCAGGCCAGACAGTGAAGCATACCCAATTGGGCAACAGTGTCACCTGATGTGGAATTTGATTGTAAACCAGCGAATTACTGCTTTCCGGCTCCATTCTATATGCAGACCACTAGTATTTAAAGATGTAGCTGACCGCATCTATAAGTAATACATTTTATGTGTGCGGGGCCAGTAATAAATTCTCAGGGGGCCACATTCGGCCCGTGGGCCTTAGTTTGAGGACCACTGGTCTAGCGCCTGCGCAGTGGAGTGGACCTGATCAGACTTGGCTATTTCCCCCAGAGGCTGACCGGCAATCAGCTAGTGCACCTGCACAAGGCGCATCATTCATGTCATGCTGTGGAGCCCCATGACTACTTTTATAAATTGGGGCTCCTGCATGAGCATTTTAGCTATGACTAAGGTGCGAGGGTGTGCACCGATAGGCGTGAGCTGATCTGTCTCTGTCCAGAATTATTTCACAATAAAGACTGGACTTTTATACTATTCGGTTGAGCGGACTTCCCTTCCATTTGTGATCGTATGGCTCGGCTGCGCCTGGTCCAGCTCCTGCCTTGGTATGGTGGTGTGGCGAGCGGAGTTCCTTTCTTTATGTGCCCGATGACTACTGTACCTGCGCGAGATGCCAAAAGACCCTTGTCGGTGTATTTTCAGGGGCCACTGGCACCGTAACGGATGGACAAAGGTAGACAGGGAAGCCTCTTTGGGATCCAGAGGCCTTCCTCTACCAATGTAAATACCCCCAGGGCCATTTTTTTTCTTACAGGTTTACTTTAAAGTGGTATGAAATTCAAAAATGCATTTCTTCACCCTGAGAAATATAAGTTTTCCTTCTTTTGCTTAGTTTACATATCTTCTTTTTACATAATTTTAAAGGGGCACTACTGCAAACAATTATAAAATGTAAAATATGTACAAACATATACAAATAAGACGTAGGCTGACAGCCCAGAGGAAGAAAGAGTTCCTGTGTCTAGCAGTCTTGGTGAAGATGGCCCGAAGCCTCCAGCCTGATGGACGCTAACTGAAGAAGTGGTGACCTGGGTGAGAGGGATCATTGACCATCCTCAGCGCTTTAGAGTGCAGTCTGGTGTTGTATAGGAGGGCAAGTGAGGGGAGGGAGCTCCCAATGGTCCTCTCCACTGACCTGATGCCCAAGATTATGCAGGAGAACAGAGGCGCCAAAAGGATAAAAGGAAGCTAAATGAGCTTAAAAAAACAAATTCTTGGTAAATAGAGGAGGTAGTGGTGGACTTACCTCCTCCAAGTAGACACACAACGACTGTAGTAAAGACAGTCAATATATTTTATTTATGAACTCCAAATATGCAACGCGTTTCGCAGGTTTGATCCCGCTTCATCAGGCAATAACAATGGAGCAATAGCATATGTGGTCAATAGAAGAGCCAGGCACCTCTGATGCCCAAGATGGAGGAGCAGAGGATTGATTCAGTGGGGGAAGAGTAAAAGTGTAACGATTGTGGAACTTTCTCCGTGATCAGCGCACAACGCGTGCGCTGACACGGCGGAAATCCTCCACAAGCGTATATTTGCAGGCACCCAGCAACAGGTGCTACGCACCTGTAGAGGGAGAATTCCTGTCGGCAGATGGCGCTGAGGAGTGCAGAGGAACCAATCCTCTGTACCTCCACAAGTGCAAGACAGGAATTGTACGAAGCGCAGAACGCAATCGCAAGAGAGGCGATTGCGAATGAGATTGAGCAAAGGGACAGGTTGTATGTGTGTGCGCTAATCCTGTCGCCACCCCGCGACCACGCACACACAACAGCAGATATGAAATAGGAACGCGATTGCGAGAGGTGCGATCACCAGACGTGACACAAGGCAGATCAGAATAGAATACGAGGGTAGCAAAGGCACAGCAAATAATACAATAAGGAGATACGGAAAATAACAAAAGCTAGCTAACCGCGAACACCGCACTCATTCGCAACAGTACACGCGGTTATGAGCGGTCTCCAAGTGATAAGCACAATAGAGACAAGCACGCCTAACTAACCATCGACAGACAAACATGAAACAGAGGACGCGAGCGCTTACTTAACGGTTACCTCACCGAGCCTCCAGCAAGCGTAGCAGACAAGACAGACACACGAAAACAGGGACAAGCGAGAGATAGGATCCACAGCACTAGCGAAAAGTGGCTAGCGCGATCCAGGTACAGAGTAGCAGAACAGAAGGATCCCCAGCGCTAGCGAAAAGTAGCTAGAGCGATCCCAGGAGACAGAACAGAAGAGATAGCTGGTAGCAACCGCTGCACCAGCTATACTCCAAGAACAGAGATCAGAACCATTTCCTGTCGACCACCTTTGGGACAGGACAATGGCAACAGGTAAGACAAGACAGAACAGGCAATACAGATAATACAACCTGACTGGGCTAGAAGGGGAGCCTAAAGCAACCCCCAGGAATTAACTATACTAGATAGCAATGGCTGACACTCCAGCAGTGTCCATCAGGAACAGACCATGGAAAGGAAATGACCAGCAAAGCCTTCTGGGAAACATAAAGCTCTTATAGTGCCAGTCATCAAAGAAGGCAGGTAGGGGATTTGCATAACGAATGTATGCAAATTCCCCAGCAAGAGAACAGACCAGAAACTTGCAATGGAAAGACAGGTCTCTGTTCCAGAGACCTGCAGCCCACAGACTAGAGGAATGGACAAACAGCTGTCTGCCTGTGCAGCCAGCTGAGCGGATCATCACAAAAAGTTTGTCAGAATCTCTTGGGCCATGCAGAACTTCTTCAGTTGGAGGAGGAAAAAAAGTCTCTGCTGGGCTTTCCTCTGAATGGCAGCAAGACATCCAATATTAATGCCAGAGTGTGGTCAGACCATGCACCAGTTTCCCTAACTTTGTAATGTGCTAATCACCACCCAACCAGAAATACTTGGAGAGTGCATAACTCCTATATCTCAAGATTAATGCTGATTAATGCTGATCTTCCCAAGTTCTTTGCTTTTAACGACACTCCTGAGATTAGTAGAATTGTTTCATGTAATTCCCACAAAGCCTTTATGCGAGGCATGTTAATTACAAATGGTTCTATAAATAAGAAAACGAGAACTCTCAAAATAGGAAACCTGTTGTCATGTATCCATAATCTTGTAAAGGATAACCTTACAACAAGAGATCCTTGTCAAATATTGACCCTTTGGGTCCCTGATGGCCCATACTCACGGGCAGCATTTGTGGCCTGTCGCCAGCACACGTGAGCGTGTGGGCGACAGGCCGGCGACAGCTTCTCACCAGGTCCCTCCGCGTACACACGCAGAAGAGGGACCAGCGGCGCGACGGAAGCTGTCGCCGACGTTCCTCCTCCCCCCGCCGGAAGCTCTGTAGACTTCAATGGAGGTTGCTGTCGCTAGTCCGCGTACTCACGCGGACTAGCGACAGTTGCGGCGGAGTTGCGGCGGCGACTGTCGCCAGACGATTGACGGCGCCAATCGCCTGGCGACATCAGCGACGGACGACGGTTCGGGGTGCGCGCCCGTGCAACGGCGCATACTCACGGGCGACCTGTCGCCGCAACACGCACGCGACGCGTGTTGCGGCGACAATTGTAGTATGGGCCATTAGACATGACCTAAGGAATTTGTTATACCTAGATTATGCCCCACGCAAAATGAATGCATACTCAGAGAGTAATATGGCAGAAAAGACAAGACACCTGAAGCAAGAACAAAATACGTATATAATATGATTAATATTACTGAAGTCAAACAATATTTAAAAGACGTACCCTTGCCCAGAGAAAAAAAAAAAAGAAAGTACTTTTGTTTGCACCATACAGGGCTTCCACTGCGGTTCAGTAAGTGGCTGGTGGTGTTAGTGGATCCTGCATGCGGCCAGTTAGAGCAGGCATCAGCTTCGCAAGGACCCTCAGCGGAGTACAGCAGTAGCCTTAAAATGTACCTGAGATAGCCAGGGGATAAAAAAATATTCGGTAGTGTATTTGGTTGAAACATTGTCAGTTTGAACCAGTGTATGTCAAGAACCCACGTGACCTCCCCAATTAAATCATGGGTCTCCTCCAGGGATCCTAACCTTCCCAAATACCATACCCCCACATAGCAGAGTGATATTTACCTGCTCCAAAGATGTGTCTTGTCTCTTCTGTTCTTCCTGGCAGTCTGAGCTTCCGTAACCTCTTCTCCCGGTCATGTGATCTGCCTCAGGAGCCAGAGTTATGCAGCATAGAGCATGTTGCTGTCAGGAAGATCATAGGAGATCCAAAGCAGCACTGGAGCATGAAAATAACTGTTCCACTGTGCTACTCTGCAGAAGGGGAGGAGCTGGCTCCTTATGCTCACTATAGTCAAGCCAGTTAGTTTGAGACTTTTGAGTAACTGTAACATCTTAACAAACAATTCAGCCGACAACTTAGGCTAGGTTTTTGATTTTGCCCCTTACATGATTGAGTTTGACACCCCTGCCCTAAAGGCTCATGAAGGTTCCCTTCTAAACTCAGCTGCCCACCTCATTCACCTCTCCTCACGCTCCTCTGATGCAGTCCCACCGTGCCGTTACCCTCCACTGGCTACCCATTACCCAGAGGATTCAGGTCAAACTCCTGACTCTAACATACAAAGCCCTCCATGAGTTGTGCCCTCCATACATCTCCTCACTAATCTCTAGATATTGTCCCTCCCGCAACCTTCGCTCCTCCCAAGAAATTCTCCAGGCCTCTAAGCTGATCACCTCCACTCATGCTCGCATCCAGGACTTTACACAGGCGTCATCCCTCATCTGGAACTCTCTTCCACAGCCTGTACGTCATGCTCCAAACCTGGGGATCTTCAAACGCACTCTTAAAACACACCTATTCAGACAAGCTAATAACATTTTATAGCCCCTATTTACATATCTGTACACCATGTAATCAGAGGCAAAGGCTCCCTGCCTCATCCATTCCCTCCCACCTATTGTGTCCACACCCACTACCCTTTAGATTGTATGCTCGCAAGGGCAGGGTCATCCTCCTAATGTTTACTATTTTTGTTGCAATATTTGTGCTGCTTGAGACTCTGCTGTACACTTTTTGGTTGTACCAATGTTCCCCGTGTCGTCTTATTGTGCTTTGTAAAGCACTGCGGAATATGTTGCCGCTATATAAATAAATAATAATAATAATAAAAAGGTTCCCCGCCAGGGCCGGATTTACCATAAGGCACTGTAGGCACATGCCTACAGGCGCCTTATATGACAGAGGCGGCTTTCTCTCCCCGATTTTCCCCGCTATGCAGTGTGTGATGTGACGTCACTCACTACCCTGCCTTGCGCCTGGCTCTTAGCGTGACGCTGATCGGGGAAGCCGCACAGTGAGAGGCAATGCATGGGAGAGGGGGAGACTTGCCGGACTGGAGCCCTCCGTTATAGCAGCTGCAAAGTCGGTACAGCACTTCATGTATTTTTTTTAGGAGTGTACGCCTCTAGGACTGAGTTGCAGAGCTCAGCGTCTGCGTGTGCGTCACACATGGGCGGCTGTGGCGGGACATTTGATCTGTGAGAAGGAGCACTGGAGCGTGTCGTGCAGGAGAACAGCCGGCCAGAAACACATGGAGGAGGGAAAGAGCAGAGACAAGACAAGAAATAGAGGAGAGGAGACACAGTAATAGTCAGCTACTTCAATAGGAGTCACAGGGACGCACACAATGATGCCTCAGCCAGCAGTGTATGATGGCCATCTAGCCCGGACCAATGACAGAGAGGAAGGAGGTAATGTACTCTGTCTGGTCTCTTCACTTTTCACTTCCCCATTCTCTCTCATTTTCTCTGTTTTTACTACTCTTTATACACACTCTATGTGCATTCCTCCCAGTGCCCACTCTCTGTGCCCCCCTCCCAGTGCCCACTCTCTGTGCCCCCTCCCTGTGCTAACTGCGTATCTCCCAGTGCCCGCTCTGTGTGTCCCTCCCGGTGCCCAATCTCTGTGCCCATCTCCCTGAGCCCACTTTGTCGCTCCCTGTGCCCACTCTCTGTGCCCCCCTCCTAGTGCCCACTCTCTGTTCCCCCTCCCTGTGCTAACTGCGTATCTCCCAGTGCCCGCTCTGTGTGTCCCTCCCCATGCCCAATCTCTGTGCCCATCTCCCTGAGCCCACTGTGTCCCTCCCTGTGCCCACTCTCTGTGCCCCCCTCCTAGTGCCCACTCTCTGTTCCCCCTCCCTGTGCTAACTGCGTATCTCCCAGTGCCCGCTCTGTGTGTCCCTCCCCGTGCCCAAACTCTGTGCCCATCTCCCTGAGCCCACTGTGTCCCTCCCTGTGCCCACTCTATGAGCGTCCCTGCCAGTGCCCACTCTCTGCGTACCTCCCCGTGCCCACTCTCTGTGCCTCCCTCCCTGAGCCCACTGCGTCCCGCCAAGTGCCTGCTCTGTGCGTCCCTCCCCATGCCCACCCTCTGTGCCCCCTCCCTGTGCCTACTGCATCCCCCCGATGCCTGCTCTGTGGGTCTCTCCCTGTGCCCACTGCATCCCTTCCCTGTGCGCACCCTCCTTGCGTCCCTCCCTGTGACAATCCTCTGTGTGTCTCGTCGTATCCACCCTCTGTGCATCCCGTCATACCCACCCTCTGTACGCCCTTGTAAATCCTACCATAGATAGTCTAATGTCCTAGCTTTTTATTATTATTTAGTATTTATATAGCATAGACATCTTCTGCAGCACTTTGCAGAGCACATAGGCATGTCACTAACTGTCCTCAGAGGAGCTCACAATCTAATCCTACCATAGTCATATCTAATGTCCTTCCATATTCTAATTATGTATTTATATAGCATGGACATCTTCTGAAGCTCTTTACACAGTATGTTGTTATGTCACTGACTGTCCTCAGAGGAGTTCACAATCTAATATTAGCATAATATCTAATGTCTAATATCCTCCCATATGATTATTATGCATTTACATAGCATGGACATCTTCTGCAGCACTTTACAGAGTACATAGTCATGTAAATGACAATCTAATCCCTACCCAAGTCAAAGTCTAAAGTCCTACCATATTATTATTATGAATTTATATAGCATTGACATCTTCTGCAGCACTTTACCCAGTACATAGTCATGTCACTGACTGTCCTCAGAGGCGCTCACAGTCTAATCCCTGCCATAGTCATAGTCTAATGTCCTAACATATTATTATTATGTATTTATATAGCACTGACATCTTCTGCAGCACTTTACAGAGTATATAGTCATGTCACTGACTGTCCTCAGAGGAGCTCACAATCTAATCCTACCATAGTCATAGTCTAATGTCCTACCATATTATTATGTATTTATATAGCACTGACATCTTCTGCAGCACTACAGAATACATAGTCATGTCACAGACTATCCTCTTTACCTTAGATGTGCTTGTTGATCATAATATTGGTCTATATTTGGTAAATTCCTCATATTATTGATAATATCTGCATATTGTTTGTGATCGGTTCTTGTCTTTACTAATCTCTACCTTACCATGCTCTATTTTACTTAATAAGAGTAAACGGTGTAGCTTGGGGGTGTGGCCTGTGCTGAGGGAGGAGTTTAGGGCACCAGAACTTCTGTGCCTATAGGCTCCTGAGCTGTAAATCCGGCCCTGTTCCCCGCCCAGACAGGAAGTGATGTAAAACTTCCCTAAAGGGGACACAAAGAGCAGTAAGGGCTCAGACACACTATAAGCGCTATTGGGAGCGCTTTTTGGCCTCCAGAGCTTTCTGAGAGCTTTTTAAAAAACGCTCCCATGACTTTCTATAAAATTTGTGTTAAAATCACTGTAAGATCGTGGTAATATCATGCAATTTTATCGCAGTCATGATTTCACTGCATTTTTAATGGAAGTCAATTCAAGCTTTTTTTTTTTAAAAAAGGTCTCAGAAAGCTCTGGAAGCCAAAATGTGCTCACAAAAGCACTTATAGGGCTTGATTCACAAAGTGGTGCTAACTGTTAGCACGCCTGTGAAAACCCCCTTAGCACGTCTAAACGAGCTTTTCGCGCGCAAAACTTTATGCGTGTAAAACTTTACGCGAACACTGCACAGAGCGCTCCGCGCGAAGTGCCCATTAACCACCCTGGCGTTCTATTAAGATCGCCAGGGCGGCTGCGGGAGGGTTTTTTTTAAATAAAAAAAAACTATTTCATGCAGCCAACTGAAAGTTGGCTGCATGAAAGCCCACTAGAGGGCGCTCCGGAGGCGTTCTTCCGATCGCCTCCGGCGCCCAGAATAAACAAGGAAGGCCGCAATGAGCGGCCTTCCTTGTTTTGTTTACATCGTCGCCATAGCGACGAGCGGAGTGACGTCATGGACGTCAGCCGACGTCCTGACGTCAGCCGCCTCCGATCCAGCCCTTAGCGCTGGCCGGAACTTTTTGTTCCGGCTACGCTGGGCTCAGGCGGCTGGGGGACCCTCTTTCGCCGCTGCTCGCGGTGGATCGCCGCAGAGCGGCGGCGATCAGGCAGCACACGCGGCTGGCAAAGTGCCGGCTGCGTGTGCTGCTCTTTATTTGAAGAAAATCGGCCCAGCAGGGCCTGAGCGGCAGCCTCCGGCGGCGATGGACGAGCTGAGCTCGTCCATACCGCCCGGCTGGTTAAAGTCTATGGGACTTAGCGTGCATAAGACTTTGCGCGCGTAAAACTTTACGCGCGCAAAGTTAGCGCGCGATCTGATTGAGAGATCTGGTGCTAACCTACTTAGCACCCTGGTTAGCACGCCTAAAGACTTTAGACGTGCTAAGTAGGTTAGCACCACTTTGTGAATCAAGCCCCAAGTGTGTCTGAGTCCTAAAAAACTCCAAAACAGTTTCAAAGTTCTTTCTTTGCTCTCTGAAACTAGCCGTATGTTTATTCCTGGAGCCTCGCTGGTGTCCTTTCCTCTCTAGTCATCCTTTTGCTGTTGGACTTAGTTGCTCTCTGATTATTTTGTAGCAGGGAACAGTTTGCATCTGTCTTTTGTTTTGCCTCCTCTTGACTAATGGGAATATCTTTTCATTCTGTTTCAATATTTAGAGAATCATTTAATCATTTGCGCCGCCCCAGGCTTGATTCGGCTCTCCTTTCATGAAAAATAATTTAACACCGAAACGATGAAATATATTAAAAAGGCAGCAACAATATTAAAGGTTGCCGCAATGATATTTTGCTGCTTGGAAAGCCAGAACTCTCTCCTTTCCCCCCGCGAAGATATGCAAATGGCCCCCGCTTTGTCCCGATTGTCACGCTTGTGATCTGGAGGCAGATTGTTCATATTTTATCCTATGGCGGCTTCGCCTGGCATTCGCCTTTTCAATTACCCCGTGCATATTTGTGTTTGTTTGTCATCTCAGTGGAATTTTCCTGAATAAAAAAAAAACAGCATGCAATTCTAAAGCAAACAATGTATACGGAGCTGTGATCTCTGCAGATCTATGGTAGAATAACAACATTAGACAAAATAAAGAATTTAAAGTAAACCCAAGGTGAAAATCAACTGACGAGATAAACAATTGTATTTATCCTCCTAGTCCGAAAAATGACTTTTTCAAGTATTACAGGGTTTCTCTTTTATATTTAAACATTTACAAAGTAGATTAAATGTTTTGCTGTCTCTAATCAGCAGCAGCCTGTTATTATTATTGATTATAATTGATTTATATAGCACCAGCATCTTTTGTGGTGCTATTCTGCCAGGAAAACGTTTATGGCTGTAATTTGCTTTCCTACAAGATACCGGCAAGACAGAAGCTGTCACTTTCATGCCTAGAAATTAACTCTTTCAGGCAGCAAAATAAAACAAGTAAAACAGCCTGGTTTCGTCGTCTAACAGTCTCCTAGCGGCGATCACCACTGGGAGACTGGGATGGAACTCCGTCATTCATGCGGATGTGCACGCATCGGCGCGTGGGATCTCCTGCAAAACCTGGCCCCAGGACTTCACGACAATTAGCATGGAGTTAAAGAGGATCTGTCAGCTATTACTCAGAAAAAAAAACATATATATAAGTAGATAAATACTTGCTCTACTTACATAACATATGTATTGCACTGTCCACATTCTGATTTTAGTGATTTTTCTACAGTAAAAAAAAAAAGAGAAAATTCTTCTTAGCATTTCCCATTTTAACTGTGGCTATTTTAAAGCCAATCCTGGTGTCATTTCCTTCCTTACTCTCGTCTGCCTGATTGTGTATGCATTGCCCGCCCTCCACTATAGAAAGTGCATTGTCTCAGCATGAGAAATACTGGCCAATCAGAGAGGAACCGAGGTGTGGGAGGGGAAAACAGGAGGGAAAGAGGCTTCAGCCAATTAGGCTGCATTAGTTAAGTCTGGGGGGAAAGTAGAGAAGCAAAAAAGGACAACCCAGCATGCCCTGCAACTTCCTTTGTGTGGCAGATGTACCAAATAAGAGTCAGATAAACTGGGGAATGATCATTTATTTACAAGTACAGTAATAGTGATTTTAACTTTTGGATTGCCTGGTTAGCATCCTTATTAATTGTTTGCCGGATAAAAATAAAGAATTCATTTTTGATTTCATGCCCAACAGTTACACTTTAAAGTGGCCCAGTAGTGGCTTATAGAAGAATTCAGGATACCCTCATATTGCTGTATATTGGCATGTAGCCGAAATCACTAAGTGCTAGCGATTGCGATTTTGGTGTGCACTAGCCCTAAATCAGGGTGAGGAAAGATTTTACAATGGACAATCCTTGACAAAATCATTTATAAATGAATATTGTAAAAAAAACAAAAAAAACATTTTTTAACTAATTTTCACCACAGAGCCTCTTTGATATACAGTAATGTAAACATTGATAATTTTGTAACTGTTTATCAGAGCCGGGACAAGGTCCTCCAGCACCCAAGGCTGAGACACCAAAGTGCGCCCCTCCATCCCTCCCACCCCGGCCATCACACACTGATTGCTATTAGACTAATAGGTGCCCCAGGGCCCACAACCCCACCAATCAGCTTAATCTCTAGTTATCTGGCTTGCAGTCACTGCCATGTATCCCCTTTTCTTATTGCTCCCTGAGGCTGAAGCCTCTCCAGCCTATGCCTCGGCCCTGCCCTGCTGTTTATCATACCTGGAAACAGCAGTTTTTTGTTAAGTCTTTTTTTTTTTTTTTAATTAACAGGTTATCTATATAGGTGCTTGATTTATTCAGCATCACTGAAAGGTCTTTAAAGTGAGCCAGAGACAAAGCACCCTCATGTATTTTACCATATAGATCGGTGGGAACATTAGAGAAAACACCTACCATGCTTTCTGTTTCATTCTGCACTGCACAGCTTGTTTCTTATCAGACGTGATAAAATTCCTGACTGAGCATTCAGTCTGGCTTTGCTATAATGACTCAGCTATAATGATTCCTGAGCAGAGCCAGCAGGGGGCAGGCTTGGACTTTAAAAGACATCAGAGAAGACAGACTCAGCTATAAAGATTCCTGAGCAAAGCCAGATTGAATGCTCAGTCGGGAATATTATCTGGGCTGATAAGAAGCAATCTGAACAGTAAATAATGTAACAGAGAGCAGGGTAGGTGTTTTCTCTAATGTTCCCACCGATATATATGGTAAAATACATGAGGGTGCTTCCTCTCTGGTTTACTTTAAAGGTGGCCATAAATTTGGCGACTTGGCCAAAGACGACTCCATTTAGATTATTATAATTGAAATAGGTGAAAATCGGTGCTGCCAAGTGCATGTCCAATCCGACAATGCGACCAATTTTGGGATGAAAATTGGTCGCATTCATTGTCGCATTCTCGATCGCGCATGCTGCAAGATGTTGGGCCAAAATGCTTGATCAGGTGTGCTGCGGGAACGGCGTGCAATTTTGCGATGATCAATGAACATGACGAAACCCCTGGCGCTGTCCCTCCGCTGGCTTCTGGGCGCATTCCCCTGTCCATACACGCACGCCCCCCCCCCCCCCCCCTGTGGTTTTCTAGGAAGCCACGTGAGGCGCGCGTCTATGCAGGAGGAATCCAAAAAGCCAGCCGGGGGCAAGCGCAGACCGCAGACAGATAATATATATTTCACACGGGGCACCGGGGGGACATATTACTTTGGGGGACAGCGTCGGGGCGGTGAGGCAGACGGATGTGGCGCACAAGACCGATTCCTGAGAGATTTCATGCTGAAATTGAATCGGCCTGTGGTGTATGGGAAGCTGACAGATCTCATTTAAGCTTTTTACACTTACCCTGTGGTTTGGGCTGTTACACCTCCCTTCCACTTATTATTTTTTTCACTGCATTACCTATTAAAATTAATAAAATTATACAACAAAATACAACTCTGTGCTCTTTTAATAGATAAAACATCTCCAATACAAATTGAATAAAATATAAACAATCACGATATGTTTAAAGTGAACCTCCAGACTAAAAATCTACTCAGCAGCACTGAAAAGGCTTGGTGTTTCTTTAACAGTTTCACAGCATCAGAACTTTGTTTTTCTTACCAAAGCATCATTTTTAGCTGCATTTTTAGCTAAGCTCCACCCATCAAAGAAAACTTTTTTTCCCTGATGCTGTGCAGAGCATGATGGGATTTCCTATGTTGTTATTCACGTTGTCTAGCAACTGGGAGTGGTGATCAGCACACAGGACAGTTGGAACTGTGTCTCATGCTGCCTGTCACCTCCTTTCAACCAAAAAGATGGCTGCCCCCATGAAATCAAACATTTGCCTGTTCTTTTAAAACAGGGTGGGTAAGATAATATATTACCTATTTATTTTAATTAACATAACTAATGTAACTTAATGACAGTATGTTTGTTTAGGCTGACGTTCCTCTTTAACCTGGAAGGGTTATAGGACCATAACCTTTAAGGTACCCTTGCACCAGACGAAATATGTGGGCAGATCGACCAAGTGACAGATATCTCTCTGATTGAACCTGATCAGAGAGAGATCTGTTGGCTGCCCATACACTGCAGGCCAATTAACGATCAATTTCAGCATGAAAGCCTTCGGGAATCGGCTTGTGAGACCACATCTGATGCTGCCCCCCCTGTAAAATGTGATTATCCCCGCCCCCCCCCCCCCCATTTCCCCGTGCAGTATACTTTACCTGTCCACCACTGGCTCCAAGCTCTGCCCATACACATGCCCCGCATGGTTGCTAGTGTAACATGGGTGTGACATCACACTTGTGCCCACATATATGCCGGCAACCATGCGGGGTGCGTGTATGGACAGAGCACAGGGCACAGCACCAGCAACGGACACTGACAGGTATACAGCACGGGGCACGGGTGAGGGGGGAACATTTTACACTAGGGGGGCCAGCGCCGGGCGTTCCGTCATGTTCACCGTTCATCCAGATATCGCACGGCATTACCGCCGAGCACTCGATCGATCATGTCGTCCCTACATCTTACATGCGACCATTTTCGACCCGCCTGTAGTGCCTGTGGTTTTTAGCGGGTCTGCTTGGGGGAGTTGCAGCCTAAAGGTGGCCACACACCATATAATTTTTTAACTATCTGTTCAATTCAAGGATAGCAATCAATTTTTCTGACTGATTGTAATAATTCAAAAATCTGACCAATGTACCACACATGTATGTATAATTTTTTTCCCAAGCATGAGCAAAATAATTGAAAGCTCAGAAAAAAATTGATTGAAACTGTACACCAAGCAACGGACAATCCATCACACATCATACAATTCTTGATAAAGTTGGTCTGAAATTTTCAACATGTCCAATCTTCAAAAATCGAAAAAAAAAAAGGGAAATTTGATCTGATTCATAGATTGGAAACAAAGAAAAGCTCTTGTTTTTTAGGGGACAACTGATCTTAATTATCGATTTGGTGAAAAATTGAATCTTTTAATTGTATGGTGTGTGACCACCTTTCGGCTGGTATGGAGGTCTCAGGAGGTGACTAGAATCCACCACTGGAACGTGGTATAATACTAACCAGTACATCCTCCACTTGCCAAACTCTGCAGGGAACCTGGGGAGGGGGGAGGGGACATCAAATGCAGAGCAGAAAGTACATGGGAGTCGCTATGAAATGGAATACCATATGGGGAAAATATAATTTAGTGGCAGTATGATGTTGGCACTATGTAGGCCAGGAGAAGCGGCAGCTTGCACTGCATACACTGGAGACATGACTTGAGGTCATTATATGGGGGGTATTTTAAGGTGGAAATTATACAGGTCACATCAATGAGGGGGGCACTATAACGGGAGCACTGAAAGGAGGACACATGGAGAACTGGGCCAGGTAAGAAACACAAATGGGGAACAGATAAAAAAAATGGTTTGGCCACACCCCCTACAAGATAGAAAAAATATTATTTTATTTCTACATCCCATCAGTGTGCAGTGCAGCAGCTCCATGATAAGTACTGTGATCAGGGGGATTAAATAGCCAGATACAAATAGTAGGTTTATCTACAGTCACTCAGTTTATTTATTGTTTTTCCTCTAAAAATGCAAATAAATCAAAACAGTTTGTGATCCCTCCACAGAAAGTGTAAGCTCTGCGGAGCAGCCATTCTGTGCGTCAGTTAGCAGCTATAAGCGTTGGCGAAGTTGTGGCTGAAGCAATAGGGACAAAGCTAAGATGTGACAACTGCTCTGGGCCAGAAGGGGACAACAGCCTCTAGATGTGACGTGGTGACTCCGCAGCATTATCTTATATCAATTATGTATGAATCCACTTATACAAGACTTGTAGTTTTGATGAAATAAAGGAAAATACCTGCTGAACCGCCTCATGGATGCTAATCTCCTCCTCAGTGACCTCCAGCTGCCTGCTCACTTCCAGTCAGTGTTAAACACTCCCACTTTAGTCACATGGGCATGCAAGAGGGCCAGTGTTGCCTGTCAGCTGAAACCACACCTCCCTGCTGATAGCCTAGCATGGTTGTAAGTCTATAGCAGGGAGGCGTGGCTTCAGACCTGGGGGGGTGGGGGGGTTGTGTTAGTCACTTAGGGCCTGAGCCCACTGACACAATTGTGTCTGCTTTTCAGTTACACATCAATGTTGAAGATGCTGAAAAGTGGACAGAAGCAGACACAACTGCGTTAGTGGGCTCAGGCTCTGAGTCTGGCCAAGCCTCCACTGGGTCCTACAGCAGCCACAATACAAATCCGCTCTCCCAGCTGCAGATAAAAGCCGCAGAATGCTGAGACAAAGCTGGTTACCTGTGAGAGATCCTAATACCATTGCCAGATATGTCTGTACAGAAATGGGCCTCATTCGCCTGCCTGCAATAAGAACTGTCTGTGCTGCCTCCTAGCAACTCATCACATGCCAGTCACCAACTGACACTCTCCATAGTTACAGGGGAACTCCAGGCTGAAGTGTTTCTTGTGTTTGCACAGCATGTGGAAGGGTTAGACGCTCTGTCAGACTGTTATTGTAGTCTGTGTCCCCATTGTGCAGAATAACGCCTCACTTCCTGTCATGTGACAGCAGCACCAGGCAGTGTTGCCAACCTTTCACGTTATTTTTTACTGTCAAATACATAAAAATTTACTGACAATAGATTGTTTTTACTGACAAAATTGCTGAAAAATGGGCGTGGTCACGCAACAGAATGTGGGCGTGGTCATGGGTGGGGCCAAATATACATGATTTTAGTAGTGCTGTAAAAGGTCTGCCGGGGAAGTTTGAGCTCTGCCATAGTGTTTCACCCCCTTCCCCCAAAATACATGTAATCTTACAGCATTTCACCAAAAATCCACGTAAAAATACAGATAATATGGCAGTGGTTCTCTAAAAATAGATGTAATCTAGCAGCAGTAATTCCGACAACATACACATAATCTGGCAGTAGTTCCCCAAAATACACTTAATCTGACAGCAGTGGTTCCCCAAAAATAGGTAGCCCCAGGTCTATAGTTGTCCCCAGAATAGCTGGCCAGCGGTGTAGATGTCCCCAGAACAGGTAGCCAGGGGTATAGAAGAGATGTCCCCAGAACAGGTAGCCAGGGGTATATGTGCCCAGTAAATGTAGGCAGGGGTATATGTCCCCAGTATATGAAGCCAGAGGTATATGTCCCCAGTATACGTAGGCAGGGGTATATGTCGCCAGAATATATGTAGCCAGGGGTATATGTGCCCAGTATATGTAGCCAGGGGTATATGTCCCCAGTATATGTAGCCAGGGGTATATGTGCCCAGTATATGTAGCCAGGGGTATATGTGCCCAGTATATGTAGCCAGAGGTATATGTACCCAGTATATGTAGCCAGGGGTATATGTGCCCAGTATATGTAGCCAGGGGTATATGTCCCCAGTATATGTAGCCAGGGGTATATGTACCCAGTATATGTAGCCAGGGGTATATGTACCCAGTATATGTAGCCAGGGGTATATGTGCCCAGTATATGTAGCCAGGGGTATATGTCCCCAGTATATGTAGCCAGGGGTATATGTGCCCAGTATATGTAGTCAGGGGTATATGTGCCCAGTATATGTAGCCAGGGGTATATGTGCCCAGTATATGTAGCGAGGGGTATATGTACCCAGTATATGTAGGCAGGGGTATGTGAATGTAGGCAGGGGTATATGTGCTCAGTATATGTAGTCAGGGGTATATGTGCCCAGTATATGTAGTCAGGGGTATATGTGCCCAGTATATGTAGCCACTAGCCAGAGGTATATGTCCCCAGTATATGTAGGCAGGGGTATATGTTCCCAGTATATGTAGGCAGGGGTAAATGTCCCCAGTATATGTAGACAGGGGTATATGTCCCCAGTATATGTAGGCAGGGGTAAATGTCCCCAGTATATGTAGCCAGGGGTATATGTCCCCAGTATATGTAGGCAGGGGTATATGTCCCCAGTATATGTAGGCAGGGGTATATGAATGTAGGCAGGGGTATATGTCCCCAGTATATGTAGGCAGGGGTATCTGTCCCCAGTATATGTAGGCAGGGGTATATGTCCCCAGAATAAGTAGCCAGGTGTCCCCCCAGCAGGAGGGGAGCAGCGCAGAGAAGAGGGAGAGCTGTGGGGACAGCGGGGAAGGTAGGCCATCTCCCCCCTCCTTCCCTCACCTTAGGGCTCTCCCCCCCTCACTCTCCCCTCCAGAACTAAGTGTTGTGCGGTAGTGTTGGGCGAACAGTGTTCGCCACTGTTCGGGTTCTGCAGAACATCACCCTGTTCGGGTGATGTTCGAGTTCAGCCGAACACCTGATGGTGCTCGGCCAAACCTTTCGGCCACATGGCCGAACTAAGAGCGCATGGCCGAACGTTCCCCGAACGTTTGGCTAGCGCTGTGATTGGCCGAACGGGTCACGTGGTTCGGACCCCGAACGCGCTCTGATTGGCCGAACGGTCACGTGGTTCGGGTAAATAAATACCCGAACCACGTCATATCTCCGCCATTTGTCTGTGGGTTTAGCTTTGGGTAGGCAGGCAGGGTAGTTCGCGCTCCAGCCACGCTAGCCAGGGTCCCCCCAGTCATTGTGTGTCGCTGCTGGGAACAGTAGTACACCGCTCGCTCAGCCACACTATATAGCATTGTGTGTACTGCCGCTGTGTACCTCGCTCAGCCACGCTATATATAGCATTGTTTACTGCCACTGTGTGTACACGGCTCAGCCAGACTATATAGCATTGTGTGTACTGCCACTCTGTGTACACGGCTCAGCCAGACTATATAGCATTGTTTACTGCCACTCTGTGTACACCGCTCAGCCAGACTATATAGCATTGTTTACTGCCACTCTGTGTACACCGCTCAGCCAGACTATATAGCATTGTGTGTACTGCCACTGTGTGTACACCGCTCAGCCAGACTATATAGCATTGTGTGTACTGCCACTGTGTGTACACCGCTCAGCCAGACTATATAGCATTGTGTGTACTGCCACTGTGAGTACACCGCTCAGCCAGACTATATAGCATTGTTTACTGCCACTGTGTGTACACGGCTCAGCCAGACTATATAGCATTGTGTGTACTGCCACTCTGTGTACACGGCTCAGCCAGACTATATAGCATTGTTTACTGCCACTCTGTGTACACCGCTCAGCCAGACTATATAGCATTGTGTGTACTGCCACTGTGTGTACACCGCTCAGCCAGACTATATAGCATTGTGTGTACTGCCACTGTGTGTACACCGCTCAGCCAAACTATATAGCATTGTGTGTACTGCCACTGTGTGTAAACCGCTCAGCCAGACTATATAGCATTGTTTACTGCCACTGTGTGTACACGGCTCAGCCAGACTATATAGCATTGTGTGTACTGCCACTCTGTGTACACCGCTCAGCCAGACTATATAGCATTGTTTACTGCCACTCTGTGTACACCGCTCAGCCAGACTATATAGCATTGTGTGTTCTGCCACTCTGTGTACACCGCTCAGCCAGACTATATAGCATTGTTTACTGCCACTCTGCGTACACCGCTCAGCCAGACTATATAGCATTGTGTGTACTGCCACTCTGTGTACACCGCTCAGCCAGACTATATAGCATTGTTTACTGCCACTCTGTGTACACCGCTCAGCCAGACTATATAGCATTGTTTACTGCCACTCTGTGTACACCGCTCAGCCAGACTATATAGCATTGTGTGTACTGCCACTCTGTGTACACCGCTCAGCCAGACTATATAGCATTGTGTGTACTGCCACTGTGTGTACACCGCTCAGCCAGACTATATAGCATTGTTTACTGCCACTCTGTGTACACGGCTCAGCCAGACTATATAGCATTGTGTGTACTGCCACTGTGTGTACACCGCTCAGCCAGACTATATAGCATTGTGTGTACTGCCACTGTGTGTACACCGCTCAGCCAAACTATATAGCATTGTGTGTACTGCCACTGTGTGTACACCGCTCAGCCAGACTATATAGCATTGTTTACTGCCACTGTGTGTACACGGCTCAGCCAGACTATATAGCATTGTGTGTACTGCCACTCTGTGTACACCGCTCAGCCAGACTATATAGCATTGTTTACTGCCACTCTGTGTACACCGCTCAGCCAGACTATATAGCATTGTGTGTACTGCCACTCTGTGTACACCGCTCAGCCAGACTATATAGCATTGTTTACTGCCACTCTGCGTACACCGCTCAGCCAGACTATATAGCATTGTGTGTACTGCCACTCTGTGTACACCGCTCAGCCAGACTATATAGCATTGTTTACTGCCACTCTGTGTACACCGCTCAGCCAGACTATATAGCATTGTGTGTACTGCCACTCTGTGTACACCGCTCAGCCAGACTATATAGCATTGTGTGTACTGCCACTCTGTGTACACCGCTCAGCCAGACTATATAGCATTGTGTGTACTGCCACTGTGTGTACACCGCTCAGCCAGACTATATAGCATTGTTTACTGCCACTCTGTGTACACCGCTCAGCCAGACTATATAGCATTGTGTGTACTGCCACTCTGTGTACACCGCTCAGCCAGACTATATAGCATTGTTTACTGCCACTCTGTGTACACCGCTCAGCCAGACTATATAGCATTGTTTACTGCCACTCTGTGTACACCGCTCAGCCAGACTATATAGCATTGTGTGTACTGCCACTGTGTGTACACCGCTCAGTCAGACTATATAGCATTGTGTGTACTGCCACTGTGTGTACACCGCTCAGCCAGACTATATAGCATTGTTTACTGCCACTCTGTGTACACGGCTCAGCCAGACTATATAGCATTATGTGTACTGCCACTCTGTGTACACGGCTCAGCCAGACTATATAGCATTGTGTGTACTGCCACTGTGTGTACACCGCTCAGCCAGACTATATAGCATTGTTTACTGCCACTCTGTGTACACCGCTCAGCCAGACTATATAGCATTGTGTGTACTGCCACTCTGTGTACACGGCTCAGCCAGACTATATAGCATTGTTTACTGCCACTCTGTGTACACCGCTCAGCCAGACTATATAGCATTGTGTGTACTGCCACTCTGTGTACACGGCTCAGCCAGACTATATAGCATTGTTTACTGCCACTGTGTGTACACGGCTCAGCCTCACTATATAGCATTGTGTTTACTGCCACTCTGTGTCTGCTGGGAACAGTAGTACACCGCTCACCCGCCACTGTATAGCATTGTGCTCTGTGTCGCTGCTGGCAATAGTGGTACACCGCTCACCCACCACTGTATAGCATTTCTGTACTGCCACTGTACTGCTGCCAGTCAGCGTGTACTTTAAGGATAAGTGAAATGAGGAAGAAATCCGGTGAAAGAGGGAGGGGCAAGGGAAGAGGTGTTTCCCCTGACGGTTCACGTACAGGCCACAGGGGAGCACCCAAGAAAACCCACTCAATACCGCCCATGTTGTCCAGGACAACAACCCTCACAGATCCAAAAGAACAGGACCAGATAATTACTTGGATGACCTCTCAAGCGTCCAGCAGTGGGTTAAGCAGCACCAGCACATCACGCACGAGGTCCGAGTCCTCAGCCAGTTACAAGGAGCCAGTGGGCACAAAGCTGACACAACCGGCAGCGACACCACGCACACAACTGCCAGATAACCAGTCCGATGAATTACCTCAGGACACAATGGGATATTCGCAGGAGCTATTCCCAGGCCAACAAACTTCCATCTTTGAAAGGTCAATGGAGGAACAGCCAGAAATGTTGTGCCCGGATTCACAACCATTAACTGTGGGAAATGCACCGGGCACTGAAATACAACAAGGCGAGTCCGAGGACTTTGAAACCCAAATCCCAGAGCAAGTTGGGCAGGAGGGGTTACAATTGCAGGAGGTCGGCCGAGAAGCTCTGGAAGACGACGTTGGAGTGAGCTGCGCAGAGGTTGTTCTGGGGAGCTCTACTCCACGGCGGCGGCCCCCCACAATGACATATGACGAGTTTGAGGAGATGGAAGAGGAGGGTATGGACAATGTGGACATAGACCCAGATTTTGTTTGTGAACGAGAACATCGCCGTCGTAGCAGCAGCACAGATGAGTCTGTTGAAGAACCGACTGCTGCACGAGTTCGCCTTGTGCCACAAGGTAGGCGGCGCGCAATTTCAGGCACCACAAGTGTGGAAGTTCAAGTGAGAGGCAAAAGAGGAGCAAACAGAAATCGCCAGCAAGGCAGGTGCTCCAAAGTCTGGGCTTTTTTTGAAGACTGCACTGAGGATGTTACCATGGCGATTTGCAAGGTGTGCAAGACCCGCCTGAGCAGGGGGAAAAGTATTAACAACCTCTCCACCACCAGCATGAGCCGCCACATGCTATCCAAACATCCCACTCTGTGGGCAAACTCGACAGGACAGGGTACCAGCAACACTGCCTCCCTTGGGTTCACCAGACTCACCACCAGACCCGCCTCAGCAGCAGCAGTAGCTCAGCCATTGCGTGGTTCACAACATTTACAAACATCAGACGACGCTGACACTGTCACTTTCCGGAGTAGTGCTCTTGAGGTCTCCCAGTCTTCATCAAACACAACAACCAACAGCCCTTCAGTGTGCAGCCCTACGGTTCAGTTGTCTGTCTCGGAGATGTTTGAGCGCAAGAGGAAATTGCCAGCAAATGACCCCCAGGCCGTGGCAGTAACAGCCAGCATAGCCAAGCTTCTGGCCTGCGAAATGCTGCCATATCGAGTGGTGGAGACAAACAGCTTCAAGGGCATGATGTCAGTGGCCATCCCACGTTACGTGGTTCCCAGCCGCTACCACTTTGCGCGCTCTGCAGTGCCTGAGTTGCATGAGCACGTGGTCAGCAAAATAACCCGAAGCTTGAAGAATGCCGTTGCCTGCAAGGTTCACCTCACCACTGACACCTGGACGAGTGCGTTCGGCCAGGGTCGATACATCTCCCTTACCGCGCACTGGGTGAACCTTGTGGAGCCTGGCAGCGATTCCTCACCTGCTACGGCGCGGGTGTTGCCCACGCCGCAAACAGCTGCACCGCCGTCCCTCCCACTGGATAACAACAGCAGCAGCTACCTCTCTGACTCCTTCTCCTCCAACGCATCTCAAAGCTGTACCTCATCCGGAAACGCGAACCCAGCACCAGCAGCAGTAGGATCGTGGAAGCAGTGCAGCACAGCTGTTGGCATGCGTCAGCAAGCGTTGCTGAAGCTGATCTGCCTTGGGGATAAGCAGCACACAGGGGAGGAAATTTGGAGGGGAATAAAGGAACAGACGGATTTGTGGCTGGCACCGCTGGACCTGAAACCGGGCATGGTTGTGTGTGATAATGGGAGTAATCTCATTCGCGCTTTAAGGTTGGCTAAGCTGACACACATCCCTTGCCTGGCGCACGTGATGAACCTAGTAGTTCAGCGGTTCCTGAAGACATACCCAGGCGTGGCCGATCTTCTGTTGAAGGTGCGACGAGTGGCCAAACATTGTAGAAATTCAAGTACTGCTTCGGGGGCACTCGCCAAGATGCAGGAGCGCTTCAATCTCCCCCACCATCGCTTGCTGTGTGATGTCCCTACACGCTGGAATTCTACGCTGCACATGCTAGCCCGCTTTTGCGAGCAGAAGAGTGCAGTGGTCCAGTACATGACGGCGCAGTACCGAGGCGCATCCGGACAGCTGCCAAGCTTCTGTGGATCCGATTGGGCCAACATGTTGGACCTCTGCCAAGTCCTCCAAAATTTTGAGCAATCCACGTTGCTTGTGAGCAGTGACAACTCTTCAGTCAGCATTACCATACCACTGCTGTGTTTACTGAAGAGGTCAATGTTGAAAATCAAGGAAACAGCTGTCATGATGCAACTGGGGGAATCTGAAGGAGAAAACGATCAGCGTGATGGTACCAACATCAGGCCATCCGCCTCAGGAAACGCTGGCCCCAGCAGCTATGACGAAGAAGAGGAGGAGGAACAGCTGGAGTTGGAGCAGGAATTTCCTGCCACCACTGACGAGGGCCAGAGCGGTGCACGTTGGACTTCCACAATTCAGCGCGAATGGTCAGCAGAAGCAGACCAGGAAGAAGGTGACGACTATGATGCATCACAACAACTATCACAACGCTCACAAGAGGATGATGAGGATTCTGGTAGGACTCTGGCACACATGGCTCAATTCATGCTAGACTGCATTGAACGCGACCCACGCATTGTGCGCATTCTGGACAACACCAATTACTGGGTTTATACCCTTCTGGATCCACGGTACAAACACAATGTTCCAAAACTGCTTGAAGAAAGAGTCAGACAGGTCAAAATGGAAGAATACCAGCAGGCCCTTGTGGAGACTTTAGAGAGGAGATTGACATCCTCCCCCTCCTCTAGCCAGTTGTACGCCGACAGACTGACTTCCGCAAACCCAGGACGACCAGGAGGGCAGCAAACAACACAAGCCGCAGCTAGTGCCCAAAAGGGAATGGTATCGGCAGTGTCCTTGGAGTGGGAACATTTTCTGACACCCATGCAGCAGCAGCCTACTGAACAGCAAGCGTGCAGATCCACCTCCAACACCGATCGCCTGAAGAAGATGGTCAAGGACTACATGTCAGATGGCGTAGCTGTGTCTAACAATCCATCTGCACCCTTCAACTATTGGGTATCGAAGCTAGACACCTGGCACGAACTGGCAATGTACGCAATAGAGGTGCTGTCTTGCCCGGCAGCCAGCGTTATGTCGGAACGCTGTTTCAGTACTGCCGGAGGCATTGTCACAGATCGGCGTATCCGCCTCTCCACAGAAAATGCAGACCGTCTGACTCAAATTAAAATGAATCAATCCTGGATTGGAAACGACTACGCAACACTCCAGGACCCCAACCAAGTAACATGACCAATGAACATCTGGGATGGTTTAGCGTTTCCGGTCCCTGTTTATTGAACCTCTCATCTGTATTACATTGCATGGCGGCAAAAAGCATTGCTGCTATATCCGCACGCTTTTTGTCCTCATGCAAGGCCTGGGTTGTTGTGTCTCAAAGCGTGGCCTTCTCCTCCTGCGCCTCCTCCTGTTCCATCACGTGTGCTGCTGCTGCTGCTGGGTTAGCGTTACCGGTCCCTGTTTATGGAACCTCTTCTCTTTATTACATTTATGACTGCATGGCGGTAAAAAGCATGCTATCCGCACGCTTCTTGTCCTCATGCAAGGCCTGGGTTGTTGTGTCTCAAAGCGTGGCCTTCTTCTCCTGCGCCTCCTCCTGTTCCATCACGTGTGCTGCTGCTGCTGCTGGGTTAGCGTTACCGGTCCCTGTTTATGGAACCTCTTCTCTTTATTTCATTTATGACTGCATGGCGGTAAAAAGCATGCTATCCGCACGCTTCTTGTCCTCATGCAAGGCCTGGGTTGTTGTGTCTCAAAAAGCGTGGCTTCTCCTCCTGCGCCTCCTCCTGTTCCATCACGTGTGCTGCTGCTGCTGCTGGGTTAGCGTTACCGGTCCCTGTTTATGGAACCTCTTCTCTTTATTTCATTTATGACTGCATGGCGGTAAAAAGCATGTTACCTGTGCAAAGAAACATGACATTTTCAGCATTTAAAAGACAGTTTTTCCTTTGAAACTTTACAATCAATTTTCTCAAAAACTATAAGCTCTTTTTCAAATATTTTTTTTCCTCTTGTACCCACTCCCAAGGTGCACATACCCTGCTAATTTGGGGTATGTAGCATGTAAGGAAGCTTTACAAAGCACGAAAGTTCGGGTCCCCATTGACTTCCCTTATGTTCGGAGTTCGGCGCGAACACCCGAACATCGCGGCGATGTTCGGCGAACGTTCTCGAACCCGAACATCTAGGTGTTCGCCCAACACTATTGTGCGGTGGCTGGAACTTACCTCCGTCCCGTTGTAGGCGCGGGATGGATTTGCCACTAGTCTGGTCAGGTCCAGACCAGAGCAGCGGCACCAGAACTTCCGGCACTTGGAGCGAGACGAAGGTAAGTTCAGCCCGCTGCCAGCCGCTGCACAAGATTTAGTTCTGGAGGGGAGAGCTAGGGAGGGAGAGCCCTTAGGTGAGGGAAGGGGGGGGGGGAGATGGCCCCCCTTCCCCGCTGTCCCCACGGCTCTCCCTCTTCTCTGCGCTGCTCCCCTCCTGCTCACAGGGCTGGCCGCCCTTACGGACGCTGCTGAATTCCTTACAGAATTCACAGACAGCTAAATTTGTATCAAAAATTTAAGGAATGCCCGTAAATTTATGGGCGGTTGGCAACACTGGCACCAGGACAGAGAGTCAGGGGAATTCCAGATTTCAGAAATGTATGGTTGTCATGGGAACAGGTGATAGATCTCCAATGGGGGCTCTTGTTCCAGTGACATCTGTCTAATTTAGGTGGGATTTCCGCCCTCTTCTGGGGAATGTGCTCTGACTTCCTGTGAGACAGGAAGTGCTGAGAAGAAATCCTCTCTATGGCCTCACAAGCAGAAATAACAATTAGACTAAGGCTCCCCTTCTCTTCACTATTCAGAGCAAAACAAATTGTCAGGAGATCTATAGGTAATCGGGTTGCTATGCAGGACTGGAGCCTGGTTTTTACAGCAGCAGTTTTAATAAATGAGAAAAGTTTATTTTATCAGCCCTGCATTATATTATCTCACTTCTGAATGCTTCTCTTCCTGCATATCTTTATAGAACCTTCTCCTACACACAATGCAGCATGGAGAGGCTCAGAGGTAAAGTTTGCAGTGAAGGTGTGGAGGTGTCTGATCGGGACACACAGATCATAAAAGGACAGCCGCCCAGCCTCATAATCCAGATATATCCTGACTCTATTACTGGGGACATTGTCAGGTAAACGGATACCTTTACTGTCATGTACCACATAACACAGATTATACTTCCTGTACAAACTCCAGGACTTATTATTAAACCCAATCCTTGACTCCTCCCCTCTCCTGGCTATACTGGGGTAACACATTCCTACAGCCCACCACTCTGATTTACTGACATCCACTTCCCAGTAATATCGCCCTGAGGAGAAACTCTGTCTGCTCAACACCTGACGGTATCCCTGAAATCTCTCTGGTGTTTCTGGGCGATTGTGGCTGATCTGACCTGGATACAATTTTCATGTCATCTGATATATGTAGACCATTACGAGTTGTGTTTATATCCAGTGATATGTCTGTAGCTTCCTGTATGTTGCAGCCTCCAGTTACCCCTGCTATTATATCAGATAACCCCGTGCATAATGTGTGTGAGATGAGAGACACATCCAGATCCCGCCCATCATGTCTCTCTCTGTCCTCCTTATCCCCCTCCTCAGTGTCACACAAGTCACCTGTGTGTGATTCCTGTAAGACAGTCAGTGGGTCAGTCATGTTACACAGCTACTATGAGAAAACGCGGAAAAGCCGCCGCGTGTACTCAGAACAAGGCGGCTGATTCCGCGTCCAACGCGGCGGTTTGCACGCGTAGGCCTACATCCAGTAATATGGCCGAACGCGGAGAAACCGCCGCATGCCTTGATAGAGGTGCGGCGGATTCTGCGTCCAGCGCGGCGGGTGATTTGCAACACATGTCTGGTGTGGCTGGAACTGATAGTCCACACAGGTTCAGAAGGACGCGCGCGCGCACTGAGAGTCAGAACTTTTATGACAGCCAGAAGGGAGTCAGCTGACCAAGCCGGTCAGCTGACGATTCAGCCAGTTCCCATTGGTCCAGCACTTAGGGGAGGCGCTGGTGAGCGCTTTACTATATATACTGGGTGCTAGTCATTCTCTGGTTGTCTGCCGTTGCGATCACTACGTGGAAGCACTCAGACCTTTTGTCAGATTCTCTGTTATATTTCAGACTAGTTCCAGGGTGTTGATGATCAAGGACCTTACACCCAGATTAGGGACTTGTATTACCATTCTGTTCTACTTCAGACTAGTTCCAGGGTGTTGATGATCAAGGACCTCACACCCAGATTAGGGACTTGTGTTACCAACCTGTTATACTTCAGACTAGTTCCAGGGTGTTGATGATCACGGACCTCACACCCAGACTAGGGAATTGTATTATCATTCTGTTATACTTCAGACTAGTTCCAGGGTGTTGATGATCACGGAGCTCACACCAAGACTAGGCATTGTTTATTATCTGTTATGACCTTCTGCTTTCCTGACCTCTCTTCTGATTACTGATTTTGTACTTCGCTATATCTGATACTCCGTTGCCAAACCTTGCTTGTCTTCGGATTCCGTATCGGTCTTTCCCTCTGTATCTGATCTGTCTGTCTGTTGCCGACCTGGCTTGTCCGACCTCGAGAACTATCTCCTCTGTTTAGAGATAGTTCACAGACCTGTCAGTGACACTCCACCATTGGTGTCACTCACACTCTGGTCCTTCCCACACTCAGCCTGACTCCTCCCCTTGGGGAGCTTCAGGCCTTGGAAGGAGCCTGTTCTTTGGGCAGTATCCCATACTGCCTTGTACCCCCTTTACGGGGGCCCTCCTCAAAGTATTACTGTGCACCAAACACTCATATTACTCAGGTGTCCAGAGGTTAGAGATATATCTGATTATCGGTGATACTGCAGATCATCAATAATCGGGTATATATCTGTATTCTCGGTGATACTGCAGATCACCGATAATCAGATCCTCTCTGTGTTACAGCGATCGTTACAGAACGGCAGACCAAACCCAAATGGACGCACTGTATAGTCATGTTGAAGTCCTGACCACCGCGGTAAACAATCTTTCCGGGGCAGGTTTGAACCAACAGACCCAAATCAACCAGCTATTTGGGTCGATTCAGGAACTTCAGTCAGCTATAAACTCAGTGCGATCTCCTCCTAGCACAGACATACGTATGCCTGTACCTGAAAAATTTTCCGGTCACAGATCTGACTTCCGAAATTTTAGGAGTAGAGTGTTATCATACTTTGAGTTGAGACCTAATTCTTCAGGAACTATGGCCCAAAGGGTTATATTTATTAAGACTTTGTTATCAGGTGATTCTCAGACCTGGGCGTACAGTCTGCCTGACGGAAACTTGGCCCTAACCTCTGTAGAGGAATTTTTTAAGGCCATGGCTGTAATTTACGATGATCCAGACATTGCCTCGACTTCTGAGCGGAAGCTCAAACGGTTAAGTCAAGGCAAGGGTCCGGTGGAGGATTATGCTGCTGAATTTAGGAGGTGGTCGGTATCGGCCAGGTGGGACTCCTTTGTCCTTTTAGATTGTTTCTTATCAGGGTTGTCAGATGAGGTTTCCGATCTTATGTTGAGTCAGCCTGAACCTAAGTCCATCGATGAGGCCATTTCATCGGCCATCAGGATAGATCGCCGGCTGCGCTATCAGAGGCAGACCCGGGGTAGAAGCCTTGTGAGAATGGTATCCCACGCTGCGCCCCCTGTGACTCCACCTCCTCCCGTCTCGCCTCCACCTGAGCCAATGCAGATTGGTCGGTCTAAATTGTCTCAAGTGGAGCGGAAACGCAGGATATCAGAGCAGCTTTGTCTTTATTGTGCAGAGGGGGGTCATGGAGTACAGAATTGCCCTAAGAAATCAGGAAACGCCGCTGCCTTAGGTGTAGTTGGGGGTAATACCCTAGGCATGCAATTTTTACCCCTAGATGATAAACGTTTGCTTCTTCCTTGTACTATTTCGTGGGAGGATAAGTCTGAGGTCACTGAAGCCTTCATTGACTCAGGCTCAGCGGCTAATTTTATGGATTACGAATTTGCAAAAAAATTGGGTATTCCGCTCACCCCGGTAAAACCACCGGTTCAAGTTACGGCAGTGGATGATTCCCCTCTGCAGGGTAACAGTCCTCTGTCACAGACTCCAGAGGTGGAAGTCACTATCGGGGTGCTGCATAGGGAGAGTTTGCATTTTTTTGTGTTACACATGACAACCTCCACGATTATTCTTGGCATGCCTTGGTTACAACTTCACTCCCCTCGGATTGATTGGGCCACTGGTCAGCTAATGAGCTGGTCTTCCCATTGCTTTCATCATTGTTTAGGGAGGGTAACCTTGGGTCAGACCAAGATTCACATGGAGGGAGTGCCGGATCAGTATTCTGAATTTTCAGATGTGTTTTGTCCTAAATCAGCCGATAAACTTCCTCCACATCGCCCTTTCGATTGCCCCATCGATCTCCGGTCTGGTTGTATGCCCCCTAGAGGTCATCTCTACAATTTGTCTGGGCCGGAAAAATTGGCCATGCAGGAGTACATCCGTGAAAACTTAGCTAAAGGGTTGTGTAACGCTCCGGCCGTCTTTCAGGAACTCATTAATGAGGTGTTCTGTTCAGGGAGGTTTTGGGTAAATTTGTCCTGGTATATCTGGATGATATACTAATCTTCACAGATAACCTCTCAGAGCACAGGGCTCATGTCAGATTTGTGCTGCACAAGCTAAGACAGAACATGCTTTATGCTAAATTGGAGAAATGCATTTTTGAGGTACCATCTGTCGCTTTTCTGGGGTACATAATTTCTACCTCTGGCCTTTCTATGGACCCTGCCAAAGTCTCTGCTGTCCTGGAGTGGCCTCAGCCAGTAGGACTGAAGGCCCTCCAGAGGTTCTTAGGGTTCGCAAATTACTATAGAAGGTTCATAAAGGGGTACTCCACAGTCATTGCACCCCTCACCAGTCTCACAAAGAAAGGGGCAGATACCAACCACTGGTCCCCCGAAGCTTTGGCTGCTTTCTCCACTCTGAAAGAACTGTTTTGTTCTGCACCCATCTTGAGACACGTCGACACATCCTATCCCTTTATCATAGAGGTGGATGCCTCAGAGGTCAGGGTGGGGGCTGTGCTGTCTCAGCGTTCTGGGTTGCAGCGAAGATTACACCCGTGTGCCTATTTTTCTCGTAGGTTTTAACCAGCAGAGAAAAACTACGATATAGGCAACAGGGAGCTCCTAGCCATTAAATTGGCCTTTGAAGAATGGCGTCATTGGCTAGAAGGAGCAGAACATACGATTACAGTTTACACTGATCACAAAAATTTGGAATACATTGAGGGGGCTAAGAGAAGTCCCCGTCAGGCTCGATGGTCACTGTTTTTCTCGAGATTCAGATTTGTAATTACGTATACACCGGGTAGTAAAAACATTAAAGAAGATGCTTTATCCAGATGCTTTGAGCCAGAGACAGCACAGCCCTCAGACCCAGAGACTATTATCCCACAGAAAGTGGTATTGGCAGCCACAGAGACCTGGAAGAACTGGATGGAGACTTTAAGTCCCTTCCAGCAGGATGTTCCTGAGGGAAAGCCTGAAGGGGTAATGTTTGTACCATTGCCGTTTCGTCTCCAGATATTGCAGATGTTCCACTCCCACAAAAATGCTGGACATCCTGGGGCCTCCAGAACACAGGACCTTGTTGCTAGGTTCTGTCAGCAAAACTAGAACATACCAAGAAGCTGTTCTATGGACAAGGCCACAGGTCTCACTGACCTCAACATGTACACCACAAGAACAGTAAACAAAGCCATGTTTATTCAACATGGAAATTCTTTGTATCTAGGGCAAAATATCTTATAGATTATTAATGGAGTAGGTGTGTGTCCTGACATCACAAGGGATCTGAACCAATCGTAGATGGTTCAGATGAGGTCACATTTAACTCTTTCTGGTTCATATAAAGAGGGAGCACGGAGGGAAAAGGGGTCTGTACTCTACTTTCCAGCTATCCGGCTCTCTATGCTTCCTAGTTAGAATACTAGCTTCCTGTATGTATGCTGTAAATATATGTGATGTACATAGGACATAGGAAAGACTATTTATACTTTGAAGAAATCAAACCGTAACACAAAATGCTTAATAAACCCCTTTGAAAGGTGAAGAAGGCTGTCTCTGCTCTATCTCCTGTATGCTGTCGCTGTGAGTTGCAGCTCTGATGAGTTGCTGGTGCTGGAGCTAAAGGTGATTTATTACAGTTGGTGCCGTGAAAACCCTAGGCCAATCCCAGGTCGTTGATTGGTGATCCAGGTGGGCACAAGAGTCAGTCTAATTGAGACTTCTCGAAGCAGCGACTTACATCTCTGTGAAGCAAGCACAAGAGAACAGGAGAAGCTCAGAGCGAGCTGAGCTGGAAGAGTTAAGAGCAGACTGCGGAGGCCAGAGACAAGAAGTGCAAAGCTTATCAAGCAGAGATGAGCTCTGTGCGGAGTGAGTCGGGAAAATCCCAGTGGCGTGGTCGATGTGGGCGCCCTAATTGGAGTGGACGTACGCCACACATAGGGGAAGGAAGCCCAAGAGAATGGGTTTGGCCAGATCCCATTAGGACTTTCAGCGCATCCGACGCCTGTGAGGAAAACCTGAGGCTAGATTCACAGTGGGACGTTGCGTTTTGATGCCACGTTAAAGTCGCACCGCAAGCTTACAACGCAACGCGCCCAAAAAGTGGCAACGCAGCGTTACCGTCGCATACAGCAGATACAGTGAAAAATACAGGCAATGAAAAGTATGCTTACAAGTCATTACTGAGCATGTGCAAACAGTCCAACGCAGCTAATAACGTGTATAACGCACTGCATGCAGTACTTTTACTTAACGTGCAGCGTTAGACACCAATGCAACGTGTGCACTGTGAACAGGGCATTGATTTTTCATTGCAGTGAGTTATTCTGCGTTAAATGCTGTTTTGACGCGCGACTTTAACGTCCCACTGTGAACTTAGCCTGAGCCAAGACTCAGAGCTCGTTTCTGGTACAGAGGCCACACACCGCAAGAGGTTTTGATAAGGCGAGTATGGTGGTATACATGTTTTCTTTTACTTGTCAGTGCGGCGCCCCCCCCCTGCAGCAGAGGCGGGGGGGGGGGCTGGGTGTCTGTGTGTGTGTCTCTCTCTCTCTCATATTCTATGGGTGATATTCCTCGGAGTTTGGGAGAGAGAGAGACAGAGAGATGCTGTTGTTTTTTTACCCTTTGCCTTTCTGTGAAGCTGCAATACTGCATGTCATTTTTTACGTGTTTTTTTCGAGCTTAGTAAGGCGTGCATAACAGCGAAAATGTTTTCTTGTCCATGAGTTATCTGTTTAGTGAGGTTTTTCGTTTCGCATTCCTGAGAGAGGGATATGAAGCTGCGCTTTCGCTAGTAGTTCCGTTCGTACGGTTATGAGTTATGCCCTTTCGTGTGGGAGGGGTGATTAATGTTCGGTGTGTGTAACATTCCAGAGCGTACTTGCTGTGTGCGTTGGTTCAGAGTTTTTTTCTCAGCTGTGTGTTACATTCAGTTGTATTGTTGCAATGTGATATGCTAAAGTGTGCATGCAATGTTTTTTCTAACTGTTTTATTCTTTCCAAACATGCATAGAGGTTGCTATGGGAGATTGCATAGCAGCCATCTTGTCTGATGTTCCAGGACTCAAAATGGTGTCCCAGACTTCACGGGGGGAGGATCCCAGGCAGTCATGACGTTCTAATGGGAGAGTCTTCTGAGCCCAGGGACGAACCCTCACCCCCGCCCCCAGTGAGGGAGGGGGAGTGGAGGAGGAGAGCGTAGGAAATCCAGCAGGGCCTGTGGGAATGGTACCACCCATAGGTGTTTGCTGTTTCCTATGCTGAGTGCTGGGCTAATACAGAAGCACCCTGACGAGCAGGTGAAGCCGGGGTATGACTCCACGGAAAAAAGAAAATAATACAGAAAAAGGGTTGACCAATCGAGACGTCTGTCGGAACGTTACAGAGCGGTAATCGTTTTTCGGGTTTTTGTCCCGGACAAAGCCAGAGTTGACAGAGGTCAAGGCTGGGCAGTTTGTGCGGTTTTTGCGTCTGCGGATTGGTCAAAAGGTATTTTTTTTTCTTCTTTCAGCTCGTACCAAGCGTTCACACAATGCACAGGACTGACAGCAGTCCAAGGGGCGAGATTGCCATGTATAGTGTGACAGTGTATTTGGGGGGTGGTAGTCCTATGTTCAGTCTAGGATCCCCTACACAGTCAGGAGTCAGAGACTCCCATGCAGTTGTAGTAAACTGTCATGTGAATCCCTGGATGGGGTTCCGCTTAGTTAACAGAGAAAGCACACCTTCCTACAGGAAGTAGCTGTGTTTGTTTTTGAGGCAAGTGCAGAGGTAGTAGCATTGCCGATTGGTTCACAAATAGGACTTCCGGGAGAACTGGTTGCAATATACGAAGTCCTAGGTAAGTACACTAAAAGGGGTAAGAACATTTCAAGCTCAACTGCGCATTGCAGTAGTGGGCAGGTGGTCCCTACTCAGTACATACTGCGGTCAGCGTAGCGGCCAAAGTATGTACAGGGGGGATGTAGAGCTCAGTGCTTCAAAAGGTGAGATCCGAGGGAAGCACATTGTAACAAGATAAGTACTTATGCTATGGTACATAAAGTAAGGGAGAAAGCTTTAGAGCCTTCCCATAATCAAAAAGTTAATAAAGTTCAAGTGAACTATAAAGAAACAAGATCAATTACGGTAGATATTGATCCATTTAAAGTGTACAGAGTACAAGCCGCAGGGCTAAATGCAAATCATTAATAAGAATTGATTTGGTTGGATTTCTGTTTCAGGAGTTTGGTGAATATGGAATCGAGCAAGCGGAGTGACTGGCAGCAAAGGCAGAGATGGAGAGGTCAGTCAGATGAGCAAAAGTTTCCGGCCAATCCTGCAGTGGGAAAAGAACAAGTTTTCCAATATTAGACAGAGACTAAAGACACTGTCTGAGCAAAGCATAAGCCAAAGTGCATATGTTTTTTCTTTCCCAAGGAGGTGCTTTAATAATGAAGAGTACCATGCTGATAGTGATCCTAGGTTGCCATTTCCTCCTAGGAGACCGAGGAGAAGAGAAGACATTCTCATGGACCATGAAGGGTTAATGAGAACACAAGGCCCAAGCATGTTAATGGTTGGAGAGAAAGGTACTGATCCTTTTGCCCTACCCAGAGTGGTCAGTAAGAACCAAGCCGGGTAGGAGAAAGGGATCATTAGTGCCAGATGGAAGCCAATTTCATGGCATAATGTTGGTGAAAGGGTCAGGTTTGCTGGAAGAATGATATTAACGGAAGTTCAATGCTACTCCTGAATGTCATGCGCTCCCAGCCTAGACACCGGTCCAAAGTCTGGTTAAAAGGTACATTGCACTACACTGGGTATATGAAAAAGGTGAAGTGTGTTGTTCAGGATAACCTTGTCTTGGTTTTCCGGAGTGAGATGGTTGTAGACTAGAGAGGAATGAGCAGTAAGCATCACTTTTCCTCCAGGAGAGAAGCAGGGAACAATATCACACTCTGGAACAACCAACAGAGGGTGTCTCTGAGACCACTATACACACGTAAAGGCTGGAAAGCAGAAGGGTTTGGTTCTCGAAACGACAAGTAAAAATCGACATCCAGCCACATTTTCGGGTGACAAAGAGGGTAGGGAGAGTGATCCCGAGGAAGGGAGAGCCAACACAGGTAACATCATCCTCACTACACGGGTCACAATATGAGACAATATTACACAGTCCATATGCAGCCACGTATCCTCATGCTAGATGGGTAAGTGAGGAGGTACTCTTAATTAAAAGATTGCCGAGAGTAAATTTTTCCCAACCTAAGGTACGCATTTTGCCTCAGGACATAAGGGGGGGCAAAGGTCCAATCAGGACAGTTGGGAATAGCGGTTGTCATTGATATGCTAATCAATTTTCCTTAAAGAGACTCTGAAGCGAGAATAAATCTCGCTTCAGAGCTCATAGTTAGCAGGGGCACGTGTGCCCCTGCTAAACCGCCGCTATAGCGCCACTAAACGGGGGTCCCTTCACCCCCAAACCCCCTACTGCGACACTTGGTCGCTCCTGGAGGCAGGGCTAACGGCTGCAGCCCTGCCTCCAGTCACGTCTATCAGCAGCGCATCGCCGCCTCTCCCCCGCCCCTCTCAGTGAAGGAAGACTGAGAGGGGCGGGGGAGAGGCGGAGATACGCGCTGACAGACGCGCGTGGGGCAGGGCTGTGGCGGTTAGCCCTGCCCCAACCAGGAAGCGCTCCCCCGCTGAAACGAGGGGATTTGGGGGTGAAGGGATCCCCGTTTAGCGGCGCGATAGCGGCGGTTTAGCAGGGGCACACATGCCCCTGCTATCTATGAGGTCTGAAGCGAGATTTATTCTCGCTTCAGACTCTCTTTAAGAGAGATTCCCACCCATATTTTTCGGGGTATGGTCACAAGGGTTAGCATGAGACGTTAGTTTAAGGGATCAGGGGTACACTCAAAGAAGGTAAAACTCCTTTACGATGGAGACGTGACAAGGGGAGATTTATCGATTTTCCTGGGGAAGGATCTTTTGCATGGAGGCACCGAGATGTCTGGGTAAACAGATGAAAAGGGTGCGACAATTCTTTATGCACCGCTACTTCCTGGGTTTCTGCCGATGGAGAAATCCAAGTAGGTAGTATCACTGGGGACACCTGTTTCCTCCACACCCGCCTTACACCATGACCTGAGAGGTCGACATTTTTGGTGCTAGACGGGGAGGTGAAACACAGAATACACAGCTGCCATTCAAAAGATCTCTCCTGAAGCCAAAACAATATTTTCAGTGGCTGAAGAAAAAGTTTGGTTTTAACATAATGTCTAATGACACATTCAAGGTACATTTTCATAATTGTTCCGATAAGGTGGATCTTTCAAGGGGAACATATTGTATGAGCGGAGATCCCATATGGATCAAGTCATCCAAGTTTGATGACGTTATTCCTCAAATTGTTAAGAGAACTCTAAAGTTCAAAGTTTCACGGGAAGTGAAAGATAACACGACATGGGACAAATGGGAACAGGTTTTGACCCAAGACGACCACACTTTGTTACAACGGTTAAACAAACAGAACACTAAGTTAGAGGTAAGATTTCACCATGATCCAGGTGATCTTAACGAGGTAGAACACAAATATAAGCAGGTGAGTTCCAGTCTGACCTGGTGGAAAAGGTTTCCGGTGATGTTCCAGGGACACTCGGACTGGGCCTCTGCAGTTCAAAATTTCTTTCTACACCCACTGGTCGTCGGGATGGGGATGACAACTTTGGGCATCATTATCCAGGTGAGGTTGTGTTAAATTACGCAAAACAAATTAACCTGGTCAAGAGATTGGTGCCTCATAAACTCATTAACCAATATTTCCAAATTAAGGGATATACAGGGTTATGGGTATAGGTTTAGTAGTACCTGTGAGGGAGCTGATTGTATAAAGGCGCTCTTTTAGAAGGCACCTGGCACTGCTCCATTGCTTAACAGACAAACGAGTTTCACTTTTCTGTGATCATGCAAGTTTGTGAGTGATACGCAAGTGACGCAAATGCGGAGAATGTGGTATAGAGGGACTTAGAAGTAGGGCATCCCCAGAGAGCCTGGTTACAGGAAGACCAAGAGGTCTTGCCCTCTCTTCCAGGGATAACCGCCTAGAGCAGAGAAGTTGTGTGAGCACGAGCATCAAAAAGTGAAACATAAAGAAAATAAACCAGGTACTGTTGGGTTCAGAAGCAGGGATCTGCGGATCAAGCCTTTTTAGGGGGGATTGTTATAATTTAAGTAGGCCTCAGTTATTTGGACTGAGTTAGTCAAAAAGGCTTGGGGTGCAGACCTGCCCTTTAAGGGGATTTTCTCTTATAGAGAAAATCTACAGTTCTGTCAGCAAAACTAGAACATACCAAGAAGCTGTTCTATGGACAAGGCCACAGGTCTCACTGACCTCAACATATACACCACAAGAACAGTAAACAAAGCCATGTTTATTCAACATGGAAATTCTTTGTATCTAGGGCAAAATATCTTATTGAATATTAATCGAGTAGGTGTGTGTCCTGACATCACAAGGGATCTGAACCAATCATAGATGGCTCAGATGAGGTCACATTTAACTCTTTCTGGTTCATATAAAGAGGGAGCACGGAGGGAAAAGGGGTCTGTACTCTACTTTCCAGCTATCCGGCTCTCTATGCTTCCTAGTTAGAATACTAGCTTCCTGTATGTATGCTGTAAATATATGTGATGTACATAGGACATAGGAAAGACTATTTATACTTTGAAGAAATCAAACCGTAACACAAGATGCTTAATAAACCCCTTTGAAAGGTGAAGAAGGCTGTCTCCGCTCTATCTCCTGTATGCTGTCGCTGTGAGTTGCAGCTCTGATGAGTTGCTGGTGCCGGAGCTAAAGGTGATTTATCTATATATATAAAATCGTGTGTGTGTGTGTGTGTGTGTGTGTGTGTGTGTGTGTGTGTGTGTGTGTGTGTGTGTGTGTGTGTGTGTGTGTGTGTGTGTGTGTGTGTGTGTGTGTGTGTGTGTGTGTGTGTGTGTGTGTGTGTGTGTGTGTCGATCACGCGAAAACGGCTTGACCGATTTGAACGGAACTTGGTACACAGATCCCTTACTACCTGGGATGATATGTTCTGGGGGTCTCGCGGCCCCCCTGCACACCTGGGCGGAGCTACAAACATCAAATCAGATTCCACCCATTCAAGTCAATGGAAAAATGTAAAAGCCTGCCATTCTCACAGTAATCAAGCCAGGATCCCCACACTTGGCACAGGTGGTCACTTGGTGACTGAGGTTACAAATCCAGGAAAAGTGGGCGGAGCATAAAACAGCCAATCAAATTTCAGCCGTTAATTTTAAATGGGAAAATGTAAACTGCAGCCATTCTTAGACTGTTAATCGCAGGGTTCTCAAACTTGCCACACTTGGTCACTGGGCGAATGCAATTAAGATTCAAGAAAATGGGTGGAGCCTAGAACAGCCAATCAAAATTCACCTATTGATTTTCAAGGGGAATATTTAAACTGCTGCTATTCTTACTCTGTTAATGGCAGAGGCTTCAAACTTGCTACAGTGGGTCATTGGGTGACTGGGGTCAAAATTCACTAAAGGGGCGTGGCCACATACAGCCAATCAGATTTCCTTGGTGGATAAACTGCTTCCATTCACACATTTTTGATTCCAGGAACCTGAAAGCTCACAAACTTGGTCATTGAGTGACTGTGTGTCAAGGTTACAAAAAGTGGGCGGAGCTAAAACAACTTTTACTGGGAAAATATAAACTGCAGCCATTCTTACACCGTTAATGGCAGGGTTCTCAAACTTTGCACAGTTGGTCATTGGGTGACAGATTAAGATTTTGGAAGGTGGGTGGAGCCTACAACAGCCAATAAAAATTCACCTTTTGATTTTCAAAGGGAATATCTCATCTGCTACCATTCTCTTATACTGGTAAAAGCAGATGCCTCAAACCTGGTACAGTTGGTCACTGGGTGACTAGGGTCAAAATTCAGGAAGGGGGCGGAGCCACAAACAGCCAGATTAGTTTATTTTTCAATGGGAATATACAAAGTATTGATACCAAGGACCCCAAAGCTGATAAACTTGATAATTGAGTGACTGTATGTCAAGGTTGGACAAACTGGGCGGTGCCAACAACTTCATTTTTTTACATTGTAGGGTTCCCAAACTTTACACAATTGGCCACTGGGTGACTGGGATGAATATTCAGAAATGTGGGTGGAGCCTACAACAGCCAATCAAAATGTACCTATTGATTTTCAAAGGGGAATATTCACATTGCTACCATTCTTACACTGTTAGTGGCAGAGGCCTCAAACCTGACACAGTCAGTCATTGGGTGACTGGGGTCCAAATTCACTAAAGGGGTGGAGCCACAAACAGACAATCAGATTTGTTAGATTGATTTCAGCCATTCTGTTATTGGCAGGGTTCTCAAACGTGACACAGTTGGCCACTGGGTGACTGGGACTAATATTCAGAAAAGTGGGTGGAGCCTACAGCAGCCAATCAAAATTCACCTTTTGATTTTCAAGGGGAATATTTACATTGCTGCCATTCATGCACTCTTAATGGCAGAGGCCTAACATCTGCTACAGTCAGTCACTGGGAGACTGGAGTTTAAATTCTGAAGGGAGCGGGCCAAAAACAGCCAATCAGATTTGTTTAATTTTAATGGTAAAATGCAACTTATTGATGCCAAAGACCCCAAAGCTCATAAACTTGGTCATTAAGTGACTGTATGACAAGATTAGAAATAGTGGGCGGAGCCATAAACAACTAACTTTTTACATGGGGAAATGTAAACTGCAGCTTTTCTTACACTGTTAATGGCAGGGTTCTCAAACTTCACACAGTTGGTCACTGGGAGACTAGGATTAATATTCGGAAAAGTAGGTGGAGCCTACAAGAGCCAATCAAAATTCACTTATTGATTTTCAAGGGGAATATTGAAACTGCAGCCGATCTCACACTGTTAAAGAGGAACTCCAGTGAAAATAATGTAATAAAAAAAGTGCTTCATTTTTACAATAATTATGTATACATGATTTAGTCAGTGTTTGCTCATTGTAAAATCTTTCCTCTCCCAGATTCACATTCTGACATTTATTACATGGTGACATTGTTACTGTGGGCAGATTATGTAGCTGTTTCTAGCTGGTCTGGCTTTAACAGACAGCTATAAGCAGCTATTTCCTGTCTGTGAACATTGTTACATTGTGGCAGTTTGCCCAGAGTACCGTACGGTACCAGAGCCTCTTGTGGGAGGGGTTTCAGCACAAAATCAGTCATACAGCGCCCCCTGATGGTCTGTTTGTGAAAATTATTATTTTTCTCATGTAAAAGTGGGTATCAGCTACTGATTGGGATAAAGTTCAATTCTTGGTCGGAGTTTCTCTTTAATAGCAGAGGCCTCAAACCTGCTACAGTCGGTCGTTAAGTGTTTGGGGTTCAAATTCAGTAAAGAGGCAGAGCCAAAAACAGCCAGATTTCTTTGCTGGATAAACTGCTTCCATTAGCACAATTTTGATGCCGGGAACCCAAAAGCTCACAAACTTGGTCATTAAGTAGTCACGGTGTGTCAAGGTTACAAAAAGTGGGTGGAGTTAAAAACAGATTTTTCTGGGAAATTGTAAACTGCAGCCCTTCTTCACTGTTAATGGCAGGGTTCTCAATCTTAGCATAGCTATTTACAGGGTGACTGGGATTAATATTCAGAAAAGTGGGTGGAGCCTAAAAATGTTAATCAAAAATCACGTCACTTTTCAAGGAGAATATTACAATTGCTGCCATTCTTGCACTCTTAATGGCACAAGCCTCAAACCTGGTACAGTTGGTCATTGGGTCACATAGGTTCAAATTCAGAAAAGGGGACAGAGCCACAAACAGTGAATCAGATTTGTTTCATTTCGTGGGAAAATACAAATTATTGATGCCAAGGACCCAAAAACTCACAAACTTGGGCATTGAGTAGTGACTTTGTGTCCAGGTTACAAAAAGTGGGTGGAGCCAAAAACAAATTTCACTGGGAAAGTGTAAACTGCAGCCCTTCTTACACTGTTTATTTCAGGGTTCCCAATCTTTGCCCAGATGGTCACTGAGTGACTGAGATTAATATTTAGGGAAGTGGGTGGAGCCTATAATAGCCAATCAAAATTCACCTGTTGATTTTCAAGTGGAATATTTAAATTGCTGCCATTTTTACACTGTTAATAGCAGATGCCTCAAACCTGCTACAGTTGGTCATTGGGTGACTGTGGTTCAAATGCTATAGAGGGGTGAAGCCACAAACAGCCAATCTGATTTGTTTAATTTCTATGGGAATATACAAATTATTGATGCCAAGGACCCCAAAGCTCACAAACTTGGTCATTGAGTGTTTGTGTGTTAGGGTTAGAAAGTGGGCGCAGCCAACACCAGTCAAATACATACCCGGGCAATGCCGGGTCATCAGTGGGTGGAGACAAATACAAATTTCACTGGGAAAATGTAAACTGCAGCCATTCTGTTAATGGCAGGGTCTTTAAACTTTGCACAGTTGGTCACTGGGTGACTGGGATTAATATTCAGAAAAGTGGGTGGAGCCTGCAAAAGTGAATCAAACTTCACCTGTTGCTTTTCAAGGGGAATATTTAATTGGTACCATTCTTGAACTGTTAATGGCACAGGCCTCAAACCTGGTACAGTTGGTTATTGGGTGACTGGGGTTCAAATTCAGAAAAGGGGGTGGAGCCACTCACACCCAATCAGATTTGTTTCATTTCAATGCAGATTATTGATACCAAAGACCGCAAAGCTCACAAACTTGGTCAGTGAGTAATTGTGTGTTAGGGTTAGAAAAATTAGGCGGAGCCAACACCAGCCAAATACATACCCGGGCAACGCCGGGCAATCAGCTAGTTACACTAATAACATTGCCAGATATGTCTTTACAGAAATGGACCTCATTCACCTGCCTGCAATAAGAACTGTCTGTACTGCCTCCTAGCAACTTATCACATGCCATTCACCAACTGACACTCTCCATACTTACAGGGGAACTCCAGGCTAAAGTGTTTCTTGTATTGCACAGCATGTGGAAGGGTTAGACGCTCTGTCAGGCTGTTATTGTAGTCTGTGTCCCCATTGTGCAGATTATCCCCTCACTTCCTGTCATGTGACATAGGCACCAGGGCAGGGTCAGGGGAATTTCAGAAATGTATGGTTGTCATGGGAACAGGTGACATCTCCAAATAGGGACACTTGTTCCAGTGACATCTGTCTGAGGTGGGATTTCATTCCAATACAAGGATATGTATATCAAGAACATTGAAGAAACTTAAAAAATGTATATATAAAAATACAATAAATCTTTATTGAAGACAACATTTGTGCAAAAATATTCATAAAAAGTATCCTTCAGGGAACATTTTGCATAGGAAAGAATGGCGAGCATACAGCAGTGATTAACATCAAGATTAGTGCAATTGTAAATATTGAGGCGACAACGTCGACTTGTTTCGGGATAGATCCTTCATCAGGTCTCCACATGTAAAGATAAATCTGTATAGTTAACACATGTTCTTAAAAAACATCTGGACAATATGAAGCCAGGTATGACCACTCATCCAATATTCAAACACAGGAAACGCACATGGCAGGAGCTGGAGGAGAATGGCCAACCGCACATGGCAGGAGCTGGAGTAGAAAGGCCATTCTCCTTCTCTAATCTTGATGTTAATCACTGCTGTATGTTCGTGTGAGGAAACGCGGAGAAGCCGCCGCGTGTACTGACAGCAAGGCGGCTGAGTCCGTGTCTAGCGCAGCGGCTGGCATACGGAGATGTACGCCTGGCACCACGAGAGGACGCGGAAAGGCCGCCGCATGTACTGACAGCAAGGCGGCTGTTTCCGCGTCCAATGCGGTGGTTTGTACGCTGCAGCGTGCGGTTGATGTGGCTGGGTCTGTTAGTTCACATAGGCGGATGGAGAGCTACGCGCGCGCGGCCCAGAGGTCAGGATCTTTATGCCAGCAGGGGAAGTGTCAGCTGATCAGGACGATCAGCTGATTCCTGCTGGACTCATGATTGGCTGAGTGGCTCGGGCGGGGCGGCAGACTCCAACAACTATATATTCAGGTTGCTTGTCAGTTGCTGGTTGTCTGCCATTGCGAATGCTTTATGTGTTAGCACACAGACCTCAGTTAGATCCAACAGTGTGTTAGAACCAGGAGGACCTGGGAATTCACACTGAGCTAGATTATTCTCGCATTGTATGTTATGCTTTAGACCAGCTCCAGGGTGTTGTGACTACGGACCTCACACCCAAGACTAGGATTCTGTGTCAGTTCTATGTTATGCTTTAGACCAGTTCCAGGGTGTTGTGACTACGTACCTCACACCCAAGACTAGGATACTGTGTCAGTTCTATGTTATGCTTTAGACCAGTTCCAGGGTGTTGTGACTACGGACCTCACACCCAAGACTAGGATACTGTGTCAGTTCTATGTTATGCTTTAGACCAGTTCCAGGGTGTTGTGACTACGGACCTCACACCCAAGACTAGGATACTGTGTCAGTTCTATGTTATGCTTTAGATCAGTTCCAGGGTGCTGTGACTACGGACCTCACACCCAAGACTAGGATACTGTGTCAGTTCTATGTTATACCCTAGCCCGGTTCCAGGGCATAGTGAATAGGCCCTCACACCTTGTTAGGGCAAACCTGTTCATATTAGCTGCGGGGCTTCCTGCAACCCAGCCTGGGAACCTCTCCTAGGGAGTCCTCAGGCTACAGGAATATTCCCCACAGTCAGGGGAGTATCCCTCAAGTCACTCAGGCCACCGGGGTCCTGGTGGTCTATGCTCAGAGTTGTACTGTTACACCAAACACTCATATCTCAGGTGTCCAGAGGTTAGTAATATATATGATTATCGGTGATACTGCAGATCATCAATAATCGGGTATATATCTGCATTCTTGGTGATACTGCAGATCGCCAATAATCAGATTCTCTCTGCGTGTTGACACCAATCGTTACAGAATGGCAGACCCAACCCAAATGGACGCACTGTGTAGACATATTGAAGTCCTGACCACCGCGGTAAACCAGCTTTCCGGGGTTGCTTTGAACCAACAGAACCAGATCAGTCAGCTATTTGGGGCTATTCAGGAACTTCAATCTGCTATAAACGTAGTGCGATCCCCCCTTGTTACAGACTTACGTATGCCTGTGCCCGAGAAGTTTTCTGGTCACAGATCTGACTTTGGAAACTTTAAAAATCGAGTGTTATCTTACTTTGAGTTAAGACCTAATTCTTCAGGTACTGTCGCACAGAGAAATACCTTCATTAAAACACTGTTGACAGGGGATTCTCAGACCTGGGCATATGGCCTTCAACCTGGGGATGGGGCCCTGACTTCAGTTGAGGAATTTTTTAAAGCGATGGCTATAATTTATGACGATCCGGACATCGCTTCTGTGATGTATGATGTGTAATAACTGTATTTTTTGTTTAATGTATTTTGTTCCTGCCTTGTTTGTTTGCTGTGATTGTGTTACTGGAGTCGGATGGGGGATATACTATTGTTCTGTTGTGTGTTAGCAGACTGGCCTTGTCCTTATCACTTGATTACATTTGAGGTGTGTTTGTTGACCATCCTAATTTATTGTCTGGTAGAGAGAGAGAGAAACAGTCAGTTTGGTGGGAGACAGCTGGGTGAAAGCTGTATGCTACTCTGCGGATGTAACTTTGCTTACAAATGCTTCAGAATAAAGGATTCCATGTCTGCTCACTGTTTATGGACAATCCTCATGTCATATCATGACAGCTTCCACTGCTGAGCGGAAGCTCAAATTGCTCAGACAGGGTCGTAAATCAGTAGAGGTTTACGCCGCTGAGTTTAGGAAGTGGTTTGCTTCAGCGAGATGGGGAGATTATGCCTTGTTGGATTGTTTTATTGCAGGATTGTCAAATGAAATTCACGATGTGATGATTGGGTATCCTGAGCCTGAATCGGTGGACCAGGCAATTTCTTTGGCCATACAGATAGATCGCCGTTTGCGATACCAGAGACAGATTCGAGGTAGGGATACTGGAAGGTCTGTCTTACACGACTCTTCTCGGTCTCCCTCACCCCCAGACGAACCAATGCAGATTGGGTATACAGGGCTGAGTCTAGGGAAGAAGAGTCGCAGGAGGCCAAAGAGAAACGCTTTATATGGTTCTACTGGGCCAGACAGATGCTATCGCCTGGGATTAGTCAATACCATAGGTGAGCAGGTTTTATCCTTAAACGATGGTCGGCTGTTCCTTCCCTGCTCGCTTACATGGGAAGGTCGGACTGGGTCCACAGAAGCCATGGTGGACTCGGGTTCAGCAGCGAACCTCATGGATTACGATTTTGCTAAAAGTCTGGGGATACCTTTGTTTGCACCCGACCCGCAGATTTCGATCACTGCAGTGGATGACTCTCCATTGCAGAGTGCTCAGTCTCTTTCCCAAACCTCCCTACTGTCATGTTGTCAGTTCTATATTATGCTTTAGACCAGGGGTGCTCAATAGGTCGATCGCGATCTACCGGTAGATCGCGACCGCCTATTTGGTAGATCGCGGCCTCTTGGCCGTGTCTTGTTAAATATAGCCGTGTGTGCGACGCTGCGGCTGTCAATAAATAATCTGCAGCGATGGGAGAGGTGCGGAGAGGTGCGGCTACAAAGAGGCGCGGCTGGAGGGGAAGAGGAGCCAATTGTGAGCATCTCCTCTCCCTCCTCTGTGATGGTCAAGCATTGTGGCCACACCTCCCCCAGGTCCCGCGGGCTTTTAGGTCACGGGACCATCAACCACCGCGTGACGCATCCATCTTGGAGTTTGGAGTGGAGAGCGGAGGCATTGCTGCGCTGCCGAGGTGGGCAATTAAATAATGGTGCTGGTGGGTCGGGTCGGGTCGCGCCGCACTTCAGGTCGGGGCTTATTACTGTGGGGCTGCAGGGGGAAGGGGATTTAGTTTTTAAACTGAGAAGCCATGCGGGCGGGCGGGGGGGGGGGGGGGGGAGATCGGATGGGGGGCTTTGGAGATGTGGATGCATGGGGGGGTTAACTGCTTAACTGAGCATAATGTGGGCAGTGGGAACCCCTACTTGAGGGAAGGATTTCTGCTGGGGTGGGGAGGGGGTTAATGTCACGGTGGAGGGAATGATTGTGCCACATGCTGCCAAATATGCTGAGGAGGGGGTTAATGTCACTGTGGGGGGAATGATTGTGCCACACGCTGTCAAATATGCTGAGGTGAGGAGGGGGTTAATGTCACTGTGGAGGGAATGTTTGTGCCACACGCTGTCAAATATGCTGAGGAGGGGGTTAATGTCACTGTGGGGGGAATGATTGTGCCACACGCTGCAAAATATGCTGAGGAGGGGGTTAATGTCACTGTGGGGGGAATGATTGTGCCACACGCTGCCAAATATGCTGAGGAGGGGGTTAATGTCACTGTGGGGGGAATGATTGTGCCACACGCTGCCAAATATGCTGAGGAGGGGGTTAATGTCACTGTGGGGGGAATGATTGTGCCACACGCTGCCAAATATGCTGAGGTGAGGAGGGGGTTAATGTCACTGTGGAGGGAATGTTTGTGCCACACGCTGTCAAATATGCTGAGGAGGGGGTTAATGTCACTGTGGGGGGCAGGGGCGTAGGAATAGACCCTGCAGCCCCTGCAGTTGCAGGGGGGCCCCTAGCAAGTCAGGGGCCCGGAGGAGGAAAGGCTGTCACCACCGGCGTACCTACCGGGGATGCGACTCTCTCAGCCGCAGGGGGGCCCGGCCGCCCGGGGCTGCTCTGGGGCCCGCTCACTGTGCGTGGGGGGAGCGCTGCTCTGGACCCCCCAGCAAGGTGCTCAACTGGCCGCAGCGTCTAATAGACGCTGCGCCAGTTCATTCCCCGCAGCCCCGCTCCACCAGCAGCCTGCATAGTCTCCGGCAGGCAGAGCAGGGCTACGGCAAGATGGCCGCCGAAGAAGCCCTACACTGGAGACTATTTGTGTCTCTAGTACAGGGCTTCGGCAGCCATCTTGCCGTAGCCCTGCACTCTGCCTGTCAGTGCGGGAGATGTGCTGCAGGAGGACTCGGGGAGCTGCGAGCCAGATGCCGGGAGAGGAGAAGACTTCTGTCAGGTAAGTGAATTGGTTTTTGTTCACAGGTGCATTTTTTTTTCTAGTGTCTGCTGCCTACATTGTGATTTTCTGGTCACTGCTGCCCACATTGTGATTTTCAGGTGTCTGCTGCCCACATTATGATTTTCTGGTCACTGCTGCCCACATTGTGATTTTCAGGTGTCTGCTGCCCACATTATGATTTTCTGGTCACTGCTGCCCACATTGTGATTTTCAGGTGTCTGCTGCCCACATTACGATTTTCTGGTGTCTGCTGCCCACATTGCGATTTTCTGGTGTCTGCTGCCCACATTGCGATTTTCTGGTGTCTGCTGCCCACATTACGATTTTCAGGTGTCTGCTGCCCACATTACGATTTTCTGGTCACTGCTGCCCACATTGCGATTTTCTGGTCACTGCTGCCCACATTGCGATTTTCAGGTGTCTGCTGCCCTCATTACGATTTTCAGGTGTCTGCTGCCCACATTACGATTTTCAGGTGTCTGCTGCCCACATTACGATTTTCAGGTGTCTGCTGCCCACATTGCGATTTTCAGGTGTCTGCTGCCCACATTGCGATTTTCTGGTGTCTGCTGCCCACATTACGATTTTCTGGTGTATGCTGCCCACATTAGGATTTTCTGGTGACTGCTGCCCACATTGCGATTTTCTGGTGACTGCTGCCCACATTGCGATTTTTCTGGTGACTGCTGCCCACATAAGGATTTTCTGGTGACTGCTGCCCACATTAGGATTTTCTGGTGTCTGCTGCCCACATTACGACATTCTGGTGACTGACTGCTGCCCACATTAGGATTTTCTGGTGACTGCTGCCCACATTACGATATTCTGGTGACTGCTGCCCACATTAGGATTTTCTGGTGACTGATGCCCACATTGCAATTTTCTGGTGACTGCTGCCCACATGGCGATTTTCTGGTGAACTCTGCCCACATTATGATTTTCTGGCCCACATTACGATTTTCTGGTGAACACTGCCCACGTTACGATTGTCTGGTGAATGCTGTCCACGTTACGATTTTCTGGTGAACGCGGCCCACATTACGATTTTCTGGCCCACATTACGATTTTCTGGTGAACACTGCCCAAGTTACGATTGTCTGGTGAATGCTGTCCATGTTACAATTTTCTGGTGAACTCTGCCCACATTACGATTTTCTGTCCCACATTACGATATTCTGGTGAACGCTGCCCACATTACGATTGTCTGGTGAATGCTGCCCACGTTACAATTTTCTGGTGACTGCTGCTCACGTTACTATTTTCTGGTGAACTCTGCCCACATTATGATTTTCTGGCCCACGTTACGATTTTCTGGTGAACACTGCCCACGTTACGATTGTCTGGTGAATGCTGTCCACGTTACGATTTTCTGGTGAACGCGGCCCACATTACGATTTTCTGGCCCACATTACGATTTTCTGGTGAACACTGCCCAAGTTACGATTGTCTGGTGAATGCTGTCCATGTTACAATTTTCTGGTGAACTCTGCCCACATTACGATTTTCTGTCCCACATTACGATATTCTGGTGAACGCTGCCCACATTACGATTGTCTGGTGAATGCTGCCCACGTTACAATTTTCTGGTGACTGCTGCTCACGTTACTATTTTCTGGTGACTGGTGCCCACATTACGATTTTCTGGTGACTGCTGCCCACATTACAATTTTCTGGTGACTGCTGCTCAGGTTACAATTTTCTGGTAACTGCTGTCCACATTACGATTTTCTGGTGAACTCTGCCCACATTATGATTTTCTAAAGGCCCACATTACGATTTTCTGGTGAACTCTGCCCACATTACGATTTTCTGGCCCACATTACGATTGTCTGGTAAAATGCTGCCCACTTTACAATTAATTTACAGTGAAACGCTGCCCCATTACGATTATTTGGCACCTATAGGGGGGGCCCCATCCAAATATTCGCAGGGGGGCCCAGTGATTTCTAGTTACGCCCCTGGTGGGGGGAATGATTGTGCCACACGCTGCCAAATATGCTGAGGAGGGGGTTAATGTCACTGTGGGGGGAATGATTGTGCCACACGCTGCCAAATATGCTGAGGTGAGGAGGGGGTTAATGTCACTGTGTGGGAAATGATTCTGCGACTTTCAGCAATACTCCCAGCATGTGTTTTTTTTTTTGGGGGGGGGGGTCACGAACCTGCCCTAACATTGCTGGCATTGGGGTAGGTAGGGGGAGAGGTGCAAGTGAAAGCACCGCCAACATTGGATGGCTGATTACACTAGATTAGGGGTGTAATCATTGGTTGGTTCTATTTTTCAGGATAGTAATCTGAAGCTAACAAGAACAGCCAGTGGAAGCAGTCCAGTGCCAACAGTCAGTGGAAGCAGTCTGGAGCCAACAGCCAGTGGAAGCAGTCCAGTGCCAACAGTCAGTGGAAGCAGTCTGGAGCCAACAGCCAGTGGAAGCAGTCTGGAGCCAACAGCCAGTGGAAGCAGTCTGGAGCCAACAGCCAGTGGAAGCAGTCTGGAGCCAACAGTCAGTGGAAGCAGTCTGGAGCCAACAGTCAGTGGAAGCAGTCTGGAGCCAACAGCCAGTGGAAGCAGTCTGGAGCCAACAGTCGGTGGAAGCAGTCTGGAGCCAACAGTCGGTGGAAGCAGTCTGGAGCCAACAGTCGGTGGAAGCAGTCTGGAGCCAACAGTCGGTGGAAGCAGTCTGGAGCCAACAGTCGGTGGAAGCAGTCTGGAGCCAACAGTCGGTGGAAGCAGTCTGGAGCCAACAGTCAGTGGAAGCAGTCCGGAGCCAACAGTCAGTGGAAGCAGTCCAGTGCCAACAGTCAGTGGAAGCAGTCCAGTGCCAACAGTCAGTGGAAGCAGTCCAGTGCCAACAGTCAGTGGAAGCAGGCCAGTGCCAACAGCCAGTGGAAGCAGGCCAGTGCCAACAGCCAGTGGAAGCAGGCCAGTGCCAACAGCCAGTGGAAGCAGGCCGGTGCCAACAGTCAGTGGAAGCAGGCCGGTGCCAACAGTCAGTGGAAGCAGGCCGGTGCCAACAGTCAGTGGAAGCAGGCCGGTGCCAACAGTCAGTGGAAGCAGGCCGGTGCCAACAGTCAGTGGAAGCAGGCCGGTGCCAACAGTCAGTGGAAGCAGGCCGGTGCCAACAGTCAGTGGAAGCAGGCCGGTGCCAACAGTCAGTGGAAGCAGGCCGGTGCCAACAGTCAGTGGAAGCAGTCAAGTGCTAACAAGAACAGTCATTGTCGTGATAACAGACATTTGGAGTCTTAAACCATCATAAAAATGAGTGGCAGATGTGAAGCTACAAAAAAATCAAAAACCTATCATTTCCATGTAGAATGGGAGGAGGATTACTTTTTCACTATGTCTCATGCAAAGTTAGTTTGTCTGATCTGCCAGTCGTCTGTCGCTATACCCAAGAAAGGAAATGTGGAGCGTCACTTTCGAACTCTTCATAAAAGTTATGACACCGACTTCCCTCCAAAAAGTCTACTAAGAAACAAAAAGGTTAAGGAACTAAAATCACAGTTATCTGGACGGCAGGCATTTTTCACACAGCCCACCCAAAGCAAAGGCAGCCACTGAAGCCTCGTTCCGGGTGTGTCACTCCATTGTTAAGCATAAAAAGGCCTTCCAGGATGGGGAGTTGATCAAAGAGGCATTTGTTGAAGCTGCTGATTCCTTGTTTAAGGACTTGAAAAACAAACCTGAAATATTAACTGCAATCAAATCTGTCCAGCTATCAAGAAGTACTGTTACACGCCGCTGTGAAGTCATGGCTGAAGATTTGACAAAGCAGCTATGGAAGGATATTGAGGAGTGTGAGTGTTTCTCATTACAATTGGATGAGTCCACAGACCTAACTGATACAGCACAGTTGTGTATTTTTATTCGGATGGTGTTTACAGATATGAATGCAAAAGAGGAGCTGTTAACAATACTATCTATGAAAGAACGTACCCGTGGAGAGGACATTTTTCAGGCATTTAAACAGTTTATTGAGAAAATGCAACTTCCAGTGTGTAAATTGGTTTCAATCACCACAGATGGTGCACCAGCAATGATTGGCCGTGTGAATGGGTTTATTGCCAAGTGCAGGGAAGATGATGCTTTTCCTGACTTCCTTAATTACCACTGCATAATACACCAACAAGCATTATGTGCAAAAATGTTAAATATGAAAGAGATAATGGATGTTGCTATGAAGATCGCCTGTTCTATTCGAGCAAGATCTCTACAACGACGGCTGTTTCGTGCACATCTGGAGCATACTGACTGCGACCACACTGAATTGTTACTTCACACTGATGTCCGATGGCTTAGTAGGGGAAAATTCCTACAACGATTCAGAGAGCTCTGTCCAGAAATAAAGGACTTTCTTCTCCTCAATAAATATCCAGAATACCAACAGTTGAGTGACAATCAGTGGCTACTAGACTTGGCATTTCTAACTGATCTAACCAACATGCTGAATGATCTTAATTTAGAGCTGCAAGGAAAAGAAAAAAATGTTATCAATATGATCAGCTCAGTCAATGCGTTCAAACGAAAACTGCAACATTTATCCTCAAAGCTGCAGCGCCATGAGTTGAACAACTTCAAAAACCTCAACTCTGAAGTATTGGCACAACAGAGGGCTTGTGCACAACTTGATATTTCACGTTACAATGATCAGATCTCCAGCTGCCTCTCCGAATTTGACAGACGCTTTCTGGACTTTGCAGTGATTGAGCCAGTTGCTACATTTATGTGTTATCCATTTTGCAATGAAGCTGACATTGATTCTCTTGCATTAAAAATATCAACACTCTTCCATTTTAACCCATCCAAAGTGGAGGATGAGATGTTGACCCTGCAAGCTGACATTGAGCTGAAATCTAGAGCTACTGGAAAGTTCTGGAACTTACTAATGGAGGAAAAGTACCCACACTTAAGAAAATGTGCTATCTCCTTGACTGCACTATTTGGCTCCACTTATTTATGTGAGTCAGCCTTTTCTCACATGAAAATTGTGAAGTCTAAGTTCCGTTCCACCCTGACAGATGAACATTTGGACGTCTGTTTGAGACTGGCAATCAGCAGCTACTGTCCAGACTATGCATCCCTGGCAGATTCCATCCAGTGCAAGTCATCAGATTAGGTAAGGACCAGCAATGTTCATATGATAGTAGTATTATTATAATAATTAATATGTCAGTCATGGTTGTGGTGCAATTCTGATAGCCAAGTTCAAAATATTTACCAACATTTCCCATGCTAATTTGAGCATTTATAATGTTGTTATATGACTATACAAGACTTGTATGGTAATATACCAGCATTAATAATGCTAAGTTCAGTATTTGAAATGTTGGTAGATCTCCTGGCCTCGGCAAATTTTAAAGTAGCTCGCGAGCCGAAAAAGTGTGGGCACCCCTGCTTTAGACCAGTTCCAGGGTGTTGTGACTACGGACCTCACACCCAAGACTAGGATACTGTGTCAGTTCTATGTTATACCTTAGCCCGGTTCAAGGGCATAGTGAATAGGCCCTCACACCTTGTTAGGGCAAACCTGTTCATATTAGCTGCGGGGCTTCCTGCAACCCAACCTGGGTCCCTCTCCTAGGGAGTCCTCAGGCTACAGGAATATTCCCCACAGTCAGGGGAGTATCCCTCAAGTCACTCAGGCCACCGGGGTCCTGGTGGTCTATGCTCAGAGTTGTACTGTTACACCAAACACTCATATCTCAGTTGTCCAGAGGTTAGTAATATATCTGATTATCGGTGATACTGCAGATCATCAATAATCAAGTATATATCTGCATTCTTGGTGATACTGCAGATCGCCAAAAAATCAGATTCTCTCTGCGTGTTGACACCAATCGTTACAGTTCGCCATTCTTTCCTATGGAAAATGTTCCCTGAAGGATACTTTTTATAAATATTTTTGCACAAGTGTTGTCTTCAATAAAGGTTTATTTTATTTTTATATATACATTTTTCAAGTTTCTTCAATGTTCCTGATATACATATCCTTGTATTGGAATAAAGTCTATATGGGTTTTGTGGCACATCTCAGAGGATATTGTTCTTTTCGATTCCTTGCATACAAAATGAGGTGGTATTTCGCCCTCTTTTGGGGAATTTGCAGCTACTTCCTGTGAGATCTGAGAGACAGGAAGTGGTGAGAAATCCTCTCTATGGGCCCACAGACAGAAATAAACTGGACAAAGGCTTCCCTTCTTTTCACTAGAGCAAAACATATTGTAATGAGATGTACAGGGTGGGCCATTTATTTGGATACACCATTTTATGTGAATGGTGAAGTTAACAAACAAAACCACCGCTATTGGTCTGACAATAACCCACATTGGATAGATCCATCCAAGACTGTTGGAACAAAAAAATTGATGGTATGGTGTGGTATATGGGGTGTATCCATAGATACGGTGTATCCATATAAGTGGCCCACCCTGTATAATATGGTTGCTATGCAGGAATAGGGCCTGCTTTTTATAGCAGCAGTTTTAATAAATTAGTAGAGTTTATTTTATCAGCCCTGCACAGGGGCGGCGCCAGGGGGGTGCTTGGGGGTGCTCGAGCACGCCCTAGAATTGTCCAAGCACCCCCAAAGCACCCCCTGGAGTGAACTGACTTCAGTCGTCTAAAAGACGCCAAGTCAGTTCACACAGCGGCAGCATGGAGCAGCAGGCAGGGCTACGGTAAGATGGCCGCCCGAAGCCCTGTTCTGCAGACTTCGGGCGGCCATTTTCCCGTAGCCCTGCTCTCAGCATGCAAGCAGGAAGTCTCGTCGTGACGTCGGGAAGGAAGAGGATCGTGGGTGCGCGGGCGCTGCGCGCCACAAGGAGGTCGTGCCAGTGGTCGGGAAAGAAGGTCTTCTGGCTGTAGGTGAGTAAATGGGTTTTTCTTTTCTTTTTCAGGTGGTGCTGATTGTGCATATTGGGGTCATTTCTGCTATGGATTGTGCATATTGGGGTCATATCTGCTACGGATTGTGCATATTGGGATCATATCTGCTGCGGATTGTGTATATTGGGGTCATATCTGCTGCGGATTGTGCATATTGGGGTCATATCTGCTGCGGATTGTGCATATTGGGGTCATATCTGCTGCGGATTGTGCATATTGGGGTCATATCTGCTGCGGATTGTGCATATTGGGGTCATATCTGCTGCGGATTGTGCATATTGGGGTCATTTCTGCTACCGATTCTGCATATTGGGGTCATATCTGCTGCCGATTGTGCATATTAGGGTCATATCTGCTACAAATTGTGCATATTGGGGTCATATCTGCTACCGATTGTGCATATTGGGGCCATATCTGCTACCGATTGTGCATATTGGGGCCATATCTGCTACCGATTGTGCATATTGGGGCCATATCTGCTACCGATTGTGCATATTGGGGCCATATCTGCTACCGATTGTGCATATTGGGGTTATTGAACATGTTTTTTGTTCAAATCTGCTCACATTACGTGTATTTTCTTGAGAAAACCTGCACAATTATGTGAATTTTCTGGGGAAAGGGTCACCAATACTTGGGCCCTCTGTCTTTGCGTTGCACTTTTAAAGGGAACCCGAGGTGAGAATAATATTGAGGCTGCCATATTTATCTCCTTTTAAGTAATACCAGCTGCCTGGCTGCCGTGTTGGTCCTCTGCCTCTAATTCTTTCAACCATAGACCCTGAACAAGCATGCAGCAGGTCAGGGGTTTCTGACAATATTGTCAGAACTGACAAGATTAGCTGCATGCTTGTTTCTGGTGTAATTCAGTTCACTACTACAGCCAAATAGATCAGCAGGGCTGCCAGGCAACTAGAATTGTTTAAAAGGAAATAAATATGGCAGCCACCATATCACTCTCACCCTGGGTTCACTTTAACCACTTCAGTGCCAGGGGGGGGGGGGTTGCCTGATCGGTGCTGCGTGGGCTCTCCAGCCCGCAGCACCGATCAGCTGGCAGCCAGGGCGATCAGACTTCCCCCCTTTTTTCCCCACTAGGGGGATGTCCTGCTGGGGGGGTCTGATTGCCGCCGGCTGCATGCGCTTGCGGGGGGGGGGGCTCTTCAAAGCCCCCCTCCGCAGCGCTCCCTGGCCTCCTTCCCCTTCCCTCCCTCTCCCTCCCTCTGTGAGCGGCGCAGGACGGAACTCCGTCCTGCGCCGGATAGGATAGGCTTCAGCCTATCAGGTGCCGGCGGTCCCCGGCCAATCAGAGGCCGGGGATCGCCGATCTCTGCCACGGCGCTGCTGCGCAGCAGCGCCGTTTACATGTAAACACCGGGGAAGATCTTCCCCGTGTGTTTACATTTACCCTGCGAGCTGCGATCGGCGGCTCGCAGGGTGTTCACGGAGACACGCTCCATGAACTGACATGGAACGGTTTCCATGGCATCCACTTCAGGATTCAGGGGCGTAGTTAAGCGTACGCCGAATCCTGAAGTGGTTAAATTACAGTTAGCCCCGCCCTCATCCGGTCATGACCACGCCCATTTTTTCGCCGCGGCGCGCCGCAGGTTGTAGCCACACCCATTTTTTGCCGCGGCGCAGGTCGCCAGCTCCCCCGGAAATTGGTCCAGCACCTGCTTAGCACCCCCTAAAAAAAATTCCTGGAGCCACCACTGGCCCTGCATTATATTTTTTCACATCTCCATGAAGCTTCTCCTCCCACATATCTTTATAGAACCTTCTCCTACAGCTAATGCAGCATGGAGGGGCTCAGTGAAGTTTGCAGTGAAGGTGTGGAGGTGTCTGATCGGGACACACAGATCATAAAAGGACAGCCGCCCGGCCTCATAATCCAGATATATCCTGACTCTATTACTGGAGACATTGGTTTCAATTCATCAAGCATTACCGCATTCGGTAATGCTGAAAACAGCTGAGTTAACGGAGCACTTAAGAAAATGTTAATTCATCAAAGCTGTTACCGAATGAGAAGCTGAAATCACAGAGCAATGAGATAAATTACCGACTTGTGCTCAACACATGTCAGCAAATGTCAGTAAATGTTAATTCATCAAGGTTACCACATTCGCTAGCACATTCGGTGTTTATCTCCAGCTCTCCCCTCTCGTTACAGGCTTCGAAAGCCTTCTGTGTGAATGTTTTCATGATTAGCAGGAGCAGGCAGCCAATAGAAACAGCCCCTGTTCTCCTGCAAGTGCTGCTGATAGGTCACACAGGCTTCTCCACACAAGCTTCCAGACCTCCCAGGCAGTGAGCAGAGATAACGGGACAAAAGATATCCCCAGATGTCCTTCGGTGGTTTAACCCTTTGAGTCCCTGTTTGAATATACAAAGATGCATGTGGTGAAATCACCAAGCATGGCATTTGTAAAGTCTCCAGGAAGTTTATCTACGTTGTGGCAAAGAAGTAAAATGTTAAGAAACACTGATGGACAGATTCAGAGCAGCAGAGGCAGTATAAGTAACAGTAAATATAACACACGTTTACATGTAAAGGGATGTCTGGATGCCTTCTATTGTTATCAGCTTGTAACAACACAGAGACATTCCAAGCTGCTCTGCACCACTCTGCCGTTATCTAACAGCCTTTGATGAACTGAAGCCGTAGTACTTCGGTAACTTAACGAACCTCTACCACACATGGGAAAATATTGATGAATTAGCACAGTGAAGTGTAAAATACCGAATGCGGTATTTTAAGGACTGGGATTTTGTTATCGAACACCCTTTGATGAATTGAAGCCACTGTCAGGTAATAGGATCTCTGTACTGTCATGTAGCACATAACACTGATTATTATACAAGCACAAACACCAGGACTTGTTATTATTTCCAATCAGTGACTGCCCTTCTCTCCTGTCTATACTGGGGTAACACATTCCTACATCCCACATCTCAGATTTACTGACATCCACTTCCCAGTAATGTCGCCCTGAGGAGAAACTCTGGCTGCTTATCACCTGAGGATATGTCTGAAATCTCTCTGGAGTTTCTGGGCGATTCTTGCTGATATCTGACCTGGATACAATTTTCATGTCATCTGATATATGTAGATCATTATGAGCTGTGTTTATATCCAGTAATATGTCTGTAGCTTCCTGTATGCTGCAGCCTCCAGTTACCCCGGCTATTATATCAGATAACCCTGTGTATAATGTGTGTGAGATGAGAGCCACATCCAGATCACATGGCCTCGATTCATCAACACTTAGCAAATTTGTTAACAACAGTTTGGTAAAATACCGAATTTGTTAACTTCATTTCAGGATTCATCAAAGTTATCTACAGCTGTTAGCGAACATTCGGTAACGATTCGGTAACGATTCGCTAAAACGGAATAAAGTGCAATTCATGAAAAAGAAAGTGGGCGTGGTTTAGCGTTACATTTAGGATTAGTTATCTCCTTCACTGCTCTGTCGTTATTCCTGTCAGATCATTGCTGACAGAGAAGATGGAGCCATTTGAAGTGGTTATGTATCAGCTGAGAGTGATTCAAAGGCGCAGAAGGGCAAGAATAAGGTCTGCAACCATATAAATTTGTAAGAGAATAGATTTATTTGCTATAACACGACATCTGCATTTCTCTTGAATCATCTTGTAAGAGAACACAGGCAGTGTCAGGGTTAACTAATTTGCTAGCTGCACTATAATTTTTTAGAAAAGGCTCCTATCAAATTGTGGGATTGTCCCAACCACTTTCAGAATCCTGGTCCAGGTGTAAAGCCCTATTCAGAATGTTGCTACGTAGTGCTCAAAGGACTGCCTTTTACCCACAATTCCATGGGAATCTTATGGCCTTGTGTTAAAGTACCACTGTAAAATGGAAATATCGACACGTTACCGAATGGTTACCGAATTGTTATCGAATTCACACCGAATGAGGAAAAACCTTGATGAATACAAGTAGAAATCGCTAAACTTCGAATTCGGTAATTTAACAAACTGGAAAAAGTTATCTCAAAGAGAATGATGAATCGAGGCCATGTCTCTCTCTGTCCTCCTTATTCCCCTCCTCAGTGTCACACAAGTCACCTGTGTGTGATTCCTGTAAGACAGTCAGTGGGTCAGTCATGTTACACAGCTCCTCAATGTGACACATCTTCCTGGACAGCTCGGCCTTCTTTATTTCCAGCTGCTGAATGAAATCAGCCAATGCCAGAGAAAGCTGCTCCTCCTGCCTGGAGACCTCTCTCAGGACTCTCTTCTCCAGGTCGTCCAGCTGTCTCCTGAGGTCTCTAAACAGGCCAGTGACTCTCTCTGTTACACCAGATGATTTTTCATGGACTTTTCTTTTGTTCATCTGCAGACTCTGGACTTCTTCCTCAGTCTCCTCTGTCTTAAAGATCAGTTCCAGTAGATTATTTATTAGTTTCAGTTTCTTCTTCTTGGAGGCCTCATCCAGCGTCTCCACCTTGTGTCCCTGGTGGTCTCCGGCCAAACTGCAGGACACACAGATACAGGCAGAGTCCACAGTGCAGTAATATTTATACAGTTCTCTATGGACGGAGCATTTCCTGTTCTCCAGGGAAGTGGTGGGGTCACACAAGATGTGTTCTGGTGACTTGCTGTGGACTCTCAGGTGATTGTCACACAGAGAAGCGTCACAATGCAGACAGGACATAACAGCCGGTACAGGAGAGTGAATACAGTAAGTACAGAAGACTTCAGTCTCTTCCTGATCTGGCTGAGCAGAGCGGAAACTCTCCACAATGTTACACAATGTTATGTTCCTCTGCAGTGCCGGCCGTTCCTGAAACTCTTCTCTACATTCAGGACAGGAATAAACTCCAGCCCCCTCCTGTGTATCCAACACCTGATCTATACAGAGCCGGCAGAAGTTGTGTCCACATCTCAGGGTCACAGGATCTGTATAAATGGTCAGACAGATGGAACAGTCCAGCTCCTTCCTCAGATCAGCAGACGCCATTCCTGACAGCAGAGGAGAGAAATGAGGGTGAAAGTCTGAAGTGCAGAAACTAGAGGGAGTCTTACATTCCTGTACAGGGTGTGGTGGAGATAACCTCCCAGCCTCTCTGTATGGCAAACACACTACAGCTTCTCCCATAGTCACACCTGCAGCTAATCCTTTTAAAAATGTGGTTGTCATAGATAGAAAGGAAGCAGGCTGGCACTTGCAGATTCCAAAGCAATAAAACAGCTTTATTTACTCCGGCTGATACATCCTACTAATCTATATATTATATATAAAATCGGATGTGTGTGTGTGTGTATGTATGTGCCGCGATCACTCGAAAACGGCTTGACCGATTTGAACGAAACTTGGTACACAGATCCCTTACTACCTGGGATGATAGGTTCTGGGGGTCTCGCGGCCCCCCTGCACACCTGGGCGGAGCTACAAACAGCAAATCAGATTTCACCCATTCAAGTCAATGGAAAAAATGTAAAAGGCTGCCATTCTCACAGTAATCAAGCCAGAGTCCCCACACTTGGCACAGGTGGTCACTTGGTGACCGAGGTTACAAATCCAGGAAAAGTGGGCGGAGCATAAAACAGCCAATCAAATTTCAGCCGTTCATTTTAAATGGGAAAATGTAAACTGCAGCCATTCTTAGAATGTTAATCGCAGGGTTCTCAAACTTGCCACAGTTGGTCACTGGGTGAATGCGATTATGATTCAAGAAAATGGGTGGAGCCTACAACAGCCAATCAAAATTCACTTATTGATTTTCAAGGGGAATATTTAAACTGCTGCCATTCTTACACTGTTAATGGCAGAGGCTTCAAACTTGCTACAGTCGTCATTGGGTGACTGGGGTCCAAATTCACTAAAGGGGTGGGGCCACATACAGCCAATCAGATTTCCTTGGTGGATAAACTGCTTCCATTCAAGCATTTTTGATGCCAGGAACCTGAAAGCTCACAAATGTGGTCATTGAGTGACTGTGTGTCAAGGTCACAAAAAGTGGGCGGAGCCAAAAACAGCTTTTACTGGGAAAATATAAACTGCAGCCATTCTTACATTGTTAATGGCAGGGTTCTCAAACTTTGCACAGTTGGTCATTGGGTAACTGAGATTACGATTTTGGAAGGTGGGTGGAGCCTACAACAGCCAATAAAAAATCACCTTTCGATTTTCAAAGGGAATGTTTAAGCTGCTACCATTCTCTTTACACACTGCTGCGCTTGCGCTGCGCTTTTCAAATCGCATGCGCTTTTTAATCGCAAGGTCTTTTGAAAAATAATGAAAATCGTGGAGACCTGTACACACTGGTGCGATGCGCTTTTCCTATTCTCATGAAGGCTTGCGATTTAAAAAGCGCAGCAGTGTGTACAGGCCCTTATACTGTTAAAAGCAGATGCATCAAACCTGGTACAGTCAGTCACTGGGTGACTAGGGCCCAAACTCAGGAAGGGGGCGGAGCCACAAACAGCCAATAAGATTTGTTTATTTTTCAATGGGAATATACAAAGTATTGATACCAAGGACCCCAAAGCTGATAAACTTGATAATTGAGTGACTGTATGTCAAGGTTAGAAAAAGTGGGCGGTGCCAACAACTACATTTTTAACATGGCAGGGTTCCCAAACTTTACACAATTGTCCACTGGGTGACTGGGATGAATATTCAGAAATGTGGGTGGAGCCTACAACAGCCAATCCAAATTTACCTATTGATTTTCAAGGGGAA